>NC_052082.1:50729149-51035070 GCF_015852505.1 Tachyglossus aculeatus
CGGCCCTCGCCTCAGGCCCCGCGGGAGCGTTTAGGACGCCACCGGATCAAGGCGGTGCCCGGGGGGCGAGGGGAGGGGGCGGCGGCTCCCAAGCGCTCAGTACAGTGCTCTGCACACAGTAAGCGCTCAATAAATACGATCGATCGATGGATGAGTGCAGAAGGCGA
This sequence comes from Tachyglossus aculeatus, assembly GCF_015852505.1. Taxonomy (NCBI): domain Eukaryota; kingdom Metazoa; phylum Chordata; class Mammalia; order Monotremata; family Tachyglossidae; genus Tachyglossus; species Tachyglossus aculeatus. The sequence continues at coordinate 50,729,317 of NC_052082.1, forward strand.
CGGACTCCAAGGGCTGAGGCAACCGGGAGAGATGGAGGAGGCCCCAGGAGGAGACGCTCCATATTCCCCAGCACAGCAGAGAACAACCTTCCACTCGGAAATAACGCTCATCATCATCAATCCTATTTATTGAGCGCTCACTGTGTGCAGAGCACTGGGCTAAGCGCTTGGGAAGTCCAAGTTGGCAACCTGGAGAGACAGGCCCTACCCAACGGTGGGCTCACAGTCTAGAAGGGGGGGGGGGGACAGAGAACAAAACCAAACATACTGACAGAATAAAATAAATAGAATAGAATGGCATTTATTTAGCGCTGACTATGTGCATAGCAATCACTCGTATTTATTGAGCGCTTCCTGTGTGCAGAGCACTGGGCTGAGCGCTTGGGAAGTCCAAGTTGGCAACCTAGAGAGACGGGCCCTACCCAACAGCGGGCTCACGGTCTTGGAAGGGGGAGACGGAGAACAAAACCAAACATATTAACAAAATAAAATAGAATAGATATGTACAAGTAAAATAAATAATCAATCAATCAATCAATCGCATTTATTGAGCGCTTACTGTGTGCAGAGCACTGTATTAAGCGCTTGGGAAGTACAAGTTGGCAACATAGAGATACGGTCCCTACCCAACAGTGGGCTCACAGTCTGGAAGGGGGAAACGGAGAACAAAACCAAACATGTTAACAAAATGAAATAAATAGAATAGATAGGTACAAGTAAAATAAATAAATAGAGTAATCAATCAATCGCATTTATTGAGCGCTTACTGTGTGCAGAGCACTGGACTAAGCGCTTGGGAAGTCCAAGTTGGCAGCCTAGAGAGACGGTCCCTACCCAACAGTGGGCTCACAGTCTGGAAGGGGGAGACGGAGAACAAAACCAAACATATTAACAAAATAAAATAGAATAGATATGTACAAGTAAAATAAATAATCAATCAATCAATCAATCGCATTTATTGAGCGCTTACTGTGTGCAGAGCACTGTATTAAGCGCTTGGGAAGTACAAGTTGGCAACATATAGAGACAGTCCCTACCCAACAGTGGGCTCACAGTCTAAAAGGGGGAGACAGAGAACAAAACCAAACATATTAACAAAATAAAATAAATAGAATAGATATGTACAAGTAAAATAAATAGAGTAATCAATCAATCAATCAATCGCATTTATTGAGCGCTTACTGTATGCAGAGCACTGTATTAAGCGCTTGGGAAGTACTAGTTGGCAACATATAGAGACAGTCCCTACCCGACAGCGGGCTCATGGTCTAGAAGGGGGAGATGGACAACAAAACCAAACATATAAACCAAATAAAATAAAGAGAATGAATATGTACAAGTAAAACAGAGTAATACATCAATCAATCAAGCATATTTATTGAGCACTTACTGTGTGCAGAGCACTGTACTAAGCGCTTGGGAAGTGCAAGTTGGCAACAGAGAGAGACAGTCCCTACCCAATAAATATGTACGAACACATATACAGGTGCTGTGGGGAAGGGAAGGAGGTAAGACGGGGGGATGGAGAGGGGGACGAGGGGGAGAGGAAGGAGGGGGCTCAGTCTGGGAAGGCCTCCTGGAGGAGGTGAGCTCTCAGTAGGGCCTTAAAGGGAGGAAGAGAGCTAGCTTGGCGGATGGGCAGAGGGAGGGCATTTCAGGCCGGGGGGTCTGTTCTAAGCGCTGGGGAGGTTACAAGGTGATCAGGTTGCCCCACGGGGTGGGGGGTGGGGGGGGTGCTCACAATCTTAGTCCCCATTTTCCTGATGAGGTAACTGAGGCCCAGAGAAGTGACTTGCCCAAAGTCACACACCTGACAGCTGGCAGAGCCGGGATTCAAACCCACAACCTCCGACTCCAAAGCCCGTGCCCTTTCCACTGAGCCACGCTGCTTCCATCATTATTATTATTATTGTTGTTGTTTCTCGGGGGACAACTGATCACCTTGTAACCTCCCCAGCACTTAGAACAGTGCTTTGCACGTAGTAAGCGCTTAACAAATGCCATCATTATTATCATTATTATTATTGTTTCCCGGCGGACAACTGATCACCTTGTAACCTCCCCAGCGCTTAGAACAGTGCTTTGCGCGTAGTAAGCGCTTAACAAATGCCATCATTATTATCATTATTATTATTGTTTCCCGGCGGGCAACTGATCACCTTGTAACCTCCCCAGCGCTCAGAACAGTGCTTTGCACATAGTAAGTGCTTAACAAATGCCATCATTATTATCATTATCATTATTGTTTCCCGGCGGACAACTGATCACCTTGTAACCTCCCCAGCGCTCAGAACAGTGCTTTGCACGTAGTAAGTGCTTAACAAATGCCATCATTATTATCATTATTATTATTGTTTCCCGGCGGACAACTGATCACCTTGTAACCTCCCCAGCGCTCAGAACAGTGCTTTGCACATAGTAAGTGCTTAACAAATGCCATCATTATTATCATTATTATTATTGTTTCCCGGCGGACAACTGATCACCTTGTAACCTCCCCAGCGCTTAGAACAGTGCTTTGCACGTAGTAAGTGCTTAACAAATGCCATCATTATTATCATTGTTATTATTGTTTCCCGGCGGACAACTGATCACCTTGTAACCTCCCCATGAACAGTGCTTTGCATGTAGTAAGTGCTTAACAAATGCCATCATTATTATCATTATTATTGTTGTTTCCCCGGGGGACAACTGTCGCCTTGTAACCTCCCCAGCGCTCAGAATAGTGCTTTGCACGTAGTAAGCGCTTAACAAATACCATTATTATTATTATTATTGTTTCCCAGCGGACAACCTGATCACCTTGTAACCTCCCCAGCGCTTAGAACAGTGCTTTGCACGTAGTAAGCGCTTAACAAATGCCATCATCATCATCATCATTCTCTGGAAATCTCAAGCCCCTCGGCCCGGCGTGGGGAGAGAAAGGCGCAAAATAATGCCCAGCGGCCCGCCTTCTGAGGCAGTTGGACAGCCTCTTCTAATAATAATAATGATGGTATTTGTTAAGCACTTACTATGTGCCAAGCACTGTTCTAAGCGCTGGGTTGGATACAAGGTTATTAGGTTTTCCCACGTGGGGCTCACAGTCTCAGTCCTCACTTTACAGATGAGGGAACTGAGACCCAGAGAAGGGAAGCGACTCGCCTAAGGTCAGTCAATCAATCAATCGTATTTATTGAGCGCTTACTGTGTGCAGAGCACTGTACTAAGCGCTTGGGAAGTACAAGTTGGCAACATAGAGAGACAGTCCCTACCCAACAGTGGGCTCACAGTCTAGAAGGTCACCCAGTTGACAAGTGACGGAGCCACGACCTCTCACTCCAAGGCCGGGCTCTTTCCACTAAGCCACGCTGCTTCTCCTTCTGAAAGCCGGGGGGAAAGTGTGCGTGTGTTGGGGGGTCTCCTCCGCCCTAAAGGCAGAGCAAATGTGTTAATGGGCCTGTGGGACGTGAGGAAGAGTGGGCTCTCCAAAGAGTGGCCCTGCTGCTTAACCCTTCAGGAAAGGCCCAGGCCCTGACGTTGCCCGTGCCGGGATGTTGGCCTCGGGCCTGAAGAAACTCCAGGTGCCTCGCCGCAATCAGTCAATATTGGCCCAGCACCCAGGAAGAGTTTGGCATCGCCCTGCAGGCATGAAATGCAACCAGGTGAGGGGCAGTTTGGCCAAGCGTTGTATTATTTCAAAGCAGACTCAGTGCCAACACAATCCCTCCGGCTATTTAGCAGATTTCACTTCATAACCCCCCGGGCAGATGGTTTCGTGCCAATGGCTTTGGAGAGAACGCTTTTGCTCCTATTGATGGGAACTGCCTTTTCTACCAAATGAGCCAGAAGCCCGGGCTTCGATTTCTTAAGATTTTTGCACGTGTGGGTAAGTCGGAGCGCCGAACTGCTAAACTTATGTAATAGGTAGCGGCTGTTTTTTTTTTTAAATTATAGAACTGTGTATCCAATCCTTGCCCTCTACTGGATTGACTGTGTGGGACCAGTTAAATTATTATCCGTAATTGCAGTAGCTAAAGAAGCCGGAGATAAGGTTATAAACTGTGAGCCGTCGTAGCCAAACTCAAACTGAAAAATTTGTCCCAACTGTTTTTGCCCCTACCAGACTTTTACCAAAGCAGATATCTGGTTGCCATTTCAAAAAAAAACCACACCATACAATTTAGATATATACTTGAGATAGTAAAGGAAGAGGAAAACGTGAATTTGCTAGGATTTGCCCGGGGACAGGATTTTATTCCTAGAATGAGAGTAGATGAGGGATTAGATGGGGCCATCTTTGAGCTGGAGCCTATTCATTCAGTCATTCAATCGTATTTATTGAGTGCTTACTGTGTGCAGAGCACTGTACTAAGCGCTGAGCCTGCAGATTTGTCTTAAAGGAAGGTAAATTCACTTAATCAATCAATCAATCGTATTTATTGAGTGCTTACTATGTGCAGAGCACTGTACTAAGCGCTTGGGAAGTACAAATTGGCAACATATAGAGACAGTCCCTACCCAACAGTGGGCTCACAGTCTAAAAGGGGGAGACAGAGAATAAAACCAAACATACTAACAAAATAAAATAAATAGGATAGATATGTACAAGTAAAATAAATAAATAAATAAATAAGCCCTACAGGGTGTTCTAGCCATAAAAGACAGCGAACGGGGCTAGCCCGGAAATTGTGGTTTCTCAGGGCACAGAATGGGACACGTGGCTGCAGTTAGGATGACTTTATCTTAAAGGAAATATTTCTCGAGGACAACTGCATTCTACTTATTCTGGTTTGTTCTGGCTTTACTTGTTACGCGTTCAATTCCCCGAGTTATAGCAAAAATTACGAGACCCCTCCCAGTGCTTTGCACATAGTAAGCGCTTAACAAATGCCATCATTATTATTATTATTATTATTATGTGAGTGTCATCCTTAATAACAGCCTATGGAACAGGTGGAGACACAGTCTTTCTGGTGTTGCTCAAGAGGATTTGGGGCTTTGGTGATTTTTTTGTGGCCACAGGCAATGCTTGTTCCCTCTGCTAGCCGTTTTGCTTTCCAGGCTGTTGGTTACATGGGGGCTGGGTGACGGAGCGTGGAAGGCTCGTTGCAGAGTACATCTTCTGTTTTGGAAAGCACGTATTTTTCCTGGGATGGGGATAATATTCCTTCAGCCTCTTTCCCCAGTGATTCTATGGGTCACCGAGATACTGATGGAAAGAGCTCAATCCTGGGAGTCAGGAGACCTGGGTTTTAACCCAGATACTCCAGATCCCGGCCTCGTGACCTTGGGCAGGTTGCATAGCTTCTCTGGGCCAGTTTCCTCACCTGTAAAATGGGGATTAAATAGTTGTTATCCCTTCCCCTTAGACTGTGAGGACTGGGAGCGGGGACTGGGTACAATCTGATTATTCCAAATCTACCCCAGCACTTAGCACAGTGCTCAATGCAGAATAAATGCTCAACAAATTCTATTATTATTATTACTACTACTAATAATATTATTTCTAATAATAGATCGGGTGGATGGGTTCCTTTGTTGGTGAGTGCCATTTTTAGGCCATGTCTCTCAAAATTTTCCCTTTCAAGTCATTCAGTTTGCAGCACCCACCCAGTTCTGCATCTTGTGAGCACCATTTCACGGTCAGGCCCTCTTCAGCCATTTAACGCTTAAGGAGCTTCTCGGGCTGATGTGAATTTGTCTGCTTTAAGACAACGTGAAAGAAGGCGGCTTCGACCCAGATTTTCCCAACTCCTCTGTCCCGCCTGCCCAACTCCCGTAGCCAGTCTCCTCCACTCAGGGAGCCAATACCAGCCCTTCCATCTCTGCTAACTGGATCCAAGTGACTCTATGTTTGCTTCTAGCCACTCTGGAGCCACTCCGGAGACCAGCACTGCAGCATAAGTAAAGGCATTTCTGCTCCTCAGACTTCTCCCCTTCCCACTCTTACTGGGGCAACGCAGTAAGAGGTTTGGAGCCAGTCTGGCCCTGCCTTTCTCCAACTTCCCAAGCCCTAAGCTAACGGCTACATGAGCAGCTGAGCCGGGATCGATCTTTTGGCGCAGGAGACCTTAGTGCCCTTCAAAAGCGCTTCGGGCAATGCTCAGCAACCAACCCGGTGGACGTCAGGGCTAGAAAATTTCCCCTTCTAAATTTATTTGGGCTCAGAGTGGAAGAGGCATTCTTTCAACGGCACTAACACATATGGGTGGAATTTCACCATCAAAAATGTCTTTGTCGACAAAAGACATCTCTGAGGCTCTCTTACCTGCACTTTCTCGGCCCTCGTTCCCTTTAAATGTACAAATTGGTCTCGTGTGACCGGAGGGTATTTTCAATCAATTAAACATAACTAGAAAGGAGATAGGAATCTACATTTAAAATATTGATGTGAGCTGAATCTAATATTGAACCAATGTAATTGCAACTCAAATTGAATTCAGATATTGATATATTTCCTTGATTAGGGCTCTGGTAGTAGAGCTCTAATAGAGAACTTTAAAAACAGGGACTCACGTGGCCAACCTGTTTAAAAGATGTCAAATTCTGCTTCCTATTTATTGCCAAACCTAATACTTCATCATCATCAATCATCAATCGTATTTATTGAGTGCTTACTGTGTGCAGAGCACAGTACTAAGTGCTTGGGAAGTACAAGTTGGCAACATATAGAGACAGTCCCTACCCAACAGTGGGCTCACAGTCTAAAAGAGATGGAAAAGGAGGAGGAAAGGAGATGGGAAAGGAGGAGGAAAGGAGGAGGGAAGGAGAAGGGAAGGAGAAGGGAAAGGAGGAATGAAGGGGAAAGGAAAGGAGGAGGGAAGGAGATGGGGAAGGAGGGAAGGAGATGGGAAAGGAGGGAGGAAGGAAGGATAGTGAGACAAGTAACAGGGGTTAGAATATGGTAGCATTATTGCCACCTACATCGTGCATTCCCAGCCAAAACATGAATCAAATAATAGCACTCTTTTTGTTCCTGCTGTGTGCAGAGCACTATGCTAAGCACTTGAACCGTCTCCTACTGATCCGAGAGTTAATACTTTAATATGATCAGTGATATTTATTGAGTGCTTACTGTGTGCAGAGCACTATACTAAGTGCTTGAACAGATACATTTCAGTTCAGCTTGTACAGCTACTTTTGTAGAGTTGCTAGAAAAGCCGTGTCTTCAGAGCTCCTATAACAACTGTGCTATACTCTGAATAGAACATATAATGATATGATGGATTCTCCTGTCAAAAACGATCAGATTAGATTTGGGAAACTTCAAGGTCACTCCCTTGTATGATTACTTTTACTTCAAGCGCTTAGTACAGTGCTCTGCACACAGTAAGCGCTCAATAAATATGATTGAATGAATGAATGAATCTCCAAAGGCAATCCCTTTTACTGCCTTCAGTTTTAGAGAGCGTTTGACTGCATTGAAGACTTGAATACCATAATTTAGTATCTGGGTGAGTCTCCTGCACGATATTAAATTTGAGTCATGGATATAAAACTGTTGACTGAAAATTCCATTAAGTTCTACTTCCATGTCTAGGACTTTCCCAATGAAAATCTTTGGTCATATGGTAGGGAATCCCTGGAACACCTTGACATATTTCAGTTTCCATCAGGTTTGCTGTCAGCTCGTAGCACCTGGCTGTATCGCAAAACTGTTTGCAATCTTCGGACACTTTTCTTGGGTGAGTTTTTAGAGTGCAGTCATCCACATATAGCAGTTCTTGAATAAATAAGTTCACCTGTGGTATTTATTGAACACTTCCTAAGTTCTAAACACTATACTAAGTGCTTGCGGGTGTACAACAGACGCAAGATATGTTCCCAGCTCTCAGGGAGCTTACGCTCAATTGGGGGGAGATAAAATACTTGTTATGGGCATATAGTGGGAGCAGGAGAACGAAAGTAGCACAAATATGTTAGGATGAAATAACTGAAGAAATAATTGAATGTACGTATAACTATAGACATAGATGTGCAGATTTTTAAAGATTGATGACCATTATTGTCTCTGATGGTGTTTCTAGCCATCTGACACGGAAAAGTTTCTGGGAGAATGGAAACATATTCTAATATCTGTGTCCAGGTCCCCTCCAACCTTGCTGTGTGAAATAAATTGCATAACTTAGTATAAGCGTATAGTACAGTGCTCTGCATGAAGTAAGCATTCAAATACCATTAATTGATTGGGCCTTGCATGCACTCCTGCTTTCCTCATGAGCAGTGGGGATTGGATCACACAGACAGGGCACTCCCGATGATTAGCCATAATCTTGTGAAGCAAGCAATCCATCAGTGGTGGTTGTTGAGCACTTACTGTGTACTAAGCAATCTCATTAATGAACGGCTCAGAGCAGCCAAGATTTCCTGAGCAATTTACGGAGTCCAGATCTACTGGTGGAGTCAAATGCTTTCCTGCAGTCAGTGTGGCGAGGCCTTGGTGGTGCTCTCTGCATTTTTCCTGAATCTGACGTTCCACAGAGATCAGGTCCGCTAGGCCAGGCTTCAATCTGTATATATGTATATCCTGTATATATGTACATATTTCTTACTCTATTTATTTATTTATTTTACTTGTACATATCTATTCTATTTATTTTATTTTGTTAGAATGTTTGGTTTTGTTCTCTGTCTCCCCCTTTTAGACTGTGAGCCCACTGTTGGGTAGGGACTGTCTCTATATGTTGCCAACTTGTACTTCCCAAGCGCTTAGTACAGTGCTCTGCACACAGTAATCGCTCAATAAATCCGATTGATGATAATGTTGATGATGGTGATGATCTGAAACTGACACATGGTTTCGGAAGTGTGCAGTCACCAATATTCTTCAGTATCCAGTCCTAAAGAACCCAACCTAGGGTCTTGTTCGCAATGGAGATTACTAAAAGACGGAATGAAACCCTGCCCTCAAAGATATTTTTATCTTTGTTCTAAATTGTAAATACTAGCAAAGGTAGAATGGGCAACTTTGTACTGTACAGATAGACACTAGTAACAAGTTCATTCAGTTGTCTTCTCTATTTAAGCTTCTTGATTTCTTATATATAGCAGAGTCTCCCAAAAAAGATTCTTCCTGCTTCCCAGTTACCATTTTTTTAAACTCCAGCTGTAGGTTGTCCTTTCGTTCTCTCAGTATATATTTATTAAACTAATTTTTAGAGTTATTAGATGACATTCCTCGCAGTGGTCTATCTGTGTGTGCAAGTATGAATTAGCTGCACAGACATAGATAAATTAAATTCACAAATAACTCAAAACTCATTTTTGCCAATAGTTTTAATTTACTTCCACATGAGATATTTGACTAGAGCTGCTAAATAGGAGCAGATTGACTGATGAAAGTTTCACCCTTTGCCTTATTCCTACCTATCCATTGTTGGAAGTCTTATTCAGTAGGGAAATAGCCTAAGGGTGGGAAGAGCACAGGGTTTCCATAATGAATTCCTAAATAATGAATCAGAGAGTGGGAGGCTCTGAAACCCAGGCTCCCAACTTTCCCATTGTACTAACCCATCCCCTATCAGTCTACTCTGAAAGCTCCTTGGCTTACCAAGTCAATTTAGCGGTCATTGGTGCAGTTAACTGTACTATGTTTTACTCTTCCAAGCACTTTAGTACAGTGCTGTGCACACAGTAAGTGCTCAATAAATATAATAATAATAATAATAATTATCATCATCATCATCATCATCGTATTTATTGAGCACTTACTGTGTGCAGAGCACTGTACTAAGTGCTTGGGAAGTACAAATTGGCAACATATAGAGACAGTCCCTGCCCAACAGTGGGCTCACAGTCTAAAAGGGGGAGACAGAGAACAAAACCAAACATACTAACAAAATAAAATAAATAGAATAGATATGTACAAGTAAAATAAATAAATAAATAAATAAATAGAGTAATAAATATGTACAAACACATATACATATATACAGGTGCTGTGGGGACGGGAAGGAGGTAAGATGGGGCATAATAATAATAATGATGGCATTTGTTAAGCGCTTACTATGTGCAGAGCACTGTTCTAAGTGCTGGGTATATATAATTGATTGATTAAAAGGTTAAATGGTAGGAAGGGATTAAGAAATTCAGAAAATCAAGGATACTACTTGTCCAATGTGATTTGAAACCAGGGTTTTGTTTAGCCATCTATCTGTTGCAGCACCTTCTCCCAAACCCTACCCTTGAATTCTGAGGTTTCCGTTGGAGAATATTTACCGCAGCTACTCCTTCCTACACAGTTCTGGGCACTGCTCTGGCCCAAGATCTGGTTACCTCCCAATTGCATTACTGCATCAGTCTCCTTACTGGTGTCCCTGCTCTGTCAGCCTCTCCTCTCTTCAGTCTATCCAGCGCTTCATTGCCTGGATCATCTCCTCTAGCCACCACTCCGAACACATCCCTCCTGTCCTCAAAACCGCCGCTGACTACTCACTTCTCTTGTTGAAAAACAATACTTGTCCTAAAGCTGTCCTTTAGCTAGCTCCTTCTCTCCTTCCACTCTTTTCTTACACTATATTCTAGTTCTCCCTCTTCACAAGGCCCAAGCCAACCTCATAGCTCTACCTCACTGTAGACCCTCTGACCCTTTTCCCATACCCATCCCCTGCAGTGAATTGCCTCTCTATTCAAATCCATCAAACCAAGTGCCTCCCCATTTTCAAAGTGCTCTTTAAAAACAACAAACATCTCCTCTTGGAGACATTCCCGACTACTACCATCCTCCATGAACAGTTCATCCCATTAGTCATCCGTAGAACTTTCATGTGTATTGGTTCATTTATTCCCACATGTTCCTTTTTTTTGGCTTTCTTTTACCAGTTGAATATATGTTTTCTCTTGCATTCTCTCTCACTGCTCCTCGAGAGCAGGGACTATGTCTTTTATTCTTATTGTATATTCCCAAATGTTTAGTCCAGTGCTCTGCATGCAGTGAGTTCTCAATTAAATGCTAATGAGGCAGGGAAGAGAAATGGTCACTGAGGCACCAAAACGTGACCTGTGTCTTTGCTCTCTTTTGTTCTTTCTTTTCAGTTTAGTGGTAGAAGGGGCAAATGTTCACAGCAGAGGCAACCCAATCTCAAGTCTATCACTGAGAGAGAATGGAAGATGACGGGAAGACCCAAGTAATTGAGATAGCTGTGCCTTGCCTGCCTTTTTCGAGAAAGATACTCCACAGGCATGATTTCCTTTGATTTTAGAGCATCCTAGGACCTGTTTCTGTTTGCATTTAACTGGCTCTGGGTCAGGTCATTCATGTCTTTCACGTCCTCTGAAACGCCCCTGTGTTCCTAATGCAGTTCCCTGCACACAATAGAGGCTCAATTAAGCTGATTGACTGACTGACTTTCTATGTTTATTATGTGATTTTGCTCTTTCCACAATATGTCTGCCTAATAGGTACATCGTATTCTTGAAATAGAGAGGGGCTGTCTCTAGATGAAAGTTTATTTTGCACTATACCACGCCATCTGTAATGTCTTTGTTTCAGATGTCTTTAGCTTTCAGCTGACTCACCCTGCTGTGTGTCATTAAGTATTCACACTGTTCTCTGTGTTGAAATGAGTAAGATGAGTGGTGCTCAAACCCAGATACCTAATTATTAGGTGGCAGGTCCATTTGTAATTGGCAAACTTCATGTGAAAAATAATTAATGTTTGAGAAAGGAGTTACATGAGTCAGCCCCCTTCCACTGATCTTTTCACATGCTAGTAGTAAATCATTGCTACTTAATCTAGATCTGGTTTTCATTGGATATAACACAGTTGTATCTATGATGATCTTAGAGAGGGCCCCCTTGCCAGGTATCCAGTGTACTTCAGGACTTAATAATAAATAATTATGGTATTTAAGTGCTTACTATGTGTCAAGCACTGTTCTAAGCACTAATAATCGAGTTGTCCCACGTGGGGCTCACAGTCTTAATCCCCATTTTACAGGTGAGGTAACTGAGGCACAGAGAAGTTAAGTGACTTGCCCAAGGTCACACAGCAGACAAGCGGTAGAGCCGGGATTACAACCCACGACCTCTGACTCCCAAGCCCGTGCTCTTTCCGCTAAGCCATGCTGCTTCTCAAGATTTGAGATTTTAATCCCCATTGTTCATATTCTCGCCTTCACATTCTCTTCTCCCTATTTCCCTCTCCTTCTTTCTCCCTCACAGTGTCTCGATCTTCAGTCTGCACTTGCTGTTTACCCACCCCTAAATGGGATGTGGTGAATATTAGAACTTTTGGGCATCTGAGGGAATGTGGAAGAGGATAGAGGAGGGGACGAGGAGGCTTGTGTAAGAGTGTAAGTGTGCTTCTGAAGTTTAGCAACTTTTATAAATATCTAGAAGGGGTTGGGGAAAGTGCCCTGCCATGACAAGACTTCCTCCGGTGAACAGGCACCTGGTAAATTGTATTGGCAAGGTGTATTTTAATGCCTGTGTCTGCTGACAACATGGCCACATAAATAGGGACAGAGATGCCTCCAGTGGGAAGCGAGGTTCAAGAAACAGATGTGCAGATGGGTTGGATTCAGAGGTTCAGGAGCCATTAAGGCAGTCAACTGTAAAGGGTCAGAACCATGTCACCCTGACTGTTGGGAGAATGTCTAGAGGAAAGCTATCCTGTGGTCTTCAATCTGGAGAGGAAGGAATAAAAATCAGAGGGCAAGAAAGGGAAGAGGAACTGTTGAATTTCATTGTGTTTAATGCTCGCTTTGAAATACGTTTCTGAAAACTAAGTCACATCTTGTATCATCATCAATCGTATTTATTGAGCGCTTACTGTGTGCAGAGCACTGTACTAAGCACTTAAGGTAAAAGCATCTTGCATATATGCCTACATTTTTTGTAAAGTCAAAATCAAGGTTAAAATAAGGGATAGCTACCTGAAGAGTAGGAGATATCGAATTGGGAGAAGGCACCCCCGCAAAAATATTGGTGGGCGATATTTTTGTCAAATCTGTTTGCCCGGCTGGGATAATGCGAATGGAACTATGATCAGCATATTTATAAAATCTTGGTGCAACTCTGAACTGGATATCCAAATGACAGAAGCTAGTTGTAAATGGTTTATGAAAGTATGCCTTGCAAGTGTAGCACAATACACCTCACACACTGTGTTCTTTTCAAACCAACCTACTCACTGTGCGTCATGCTGGTCTGTTCCACCACCGACCTCTTGCTCACTCCTTCTCTTCTGCTGAAGCACCCTCCCCCTTCCCATCCGGCAGACCACTGCTCTTCCCATCCTCAGAGCCCTTCTGAAATCCCATCTCCTCTAGGAGGTCTTCCCTGATCAATGTCTCCTATCCCCACTCTACTTCCCACCACTTCAACACTTCTGCTTCACATAAGCATTTAAAGCCACGTAGAGCATGCACATAGAGAGATTTTGAGTATGTGCATGCATGCGGCGGTGCTGTTACTTGTAACAAATGCTGCCCATGCAGGTTGGAAAGACTGAAATTTAAAAGAGAAGGATGGAACACTACAGCTGACAGCACCTTTGATTTCTTCTCCCATTAATATCGTAAACTCCTTGACGGAAGGGATCATGTACTCTCCCAGATACTTAATACAGTGCTCTGCTTACAAAACATACTGTTGATTGATTTGATTTTCCAGCTTGCTGCAAACATTCCCTTTTTACTGCTTCTGACCCTGGCATCGTATCCCTCCCCCAAATGCAGTTTTGATAAGCTTTCCTGCATTGTTATTGGTTTGTATCTATCATGTAGCTATCCAAAATTATTAGTTATTCAAAGATGCACTAAGCCCCCTTTATGCATTTTGAGTGGGAATTGCAATAATATAGAAAACTGAAGTGTCAAAATTCTAAGTGTATGGTATTGTCCTTGAGCCCAACTCTTCTCCTGCCATTTTTGCTGAGGAAGCCAGAAATGGAGGGGAAATGAATGGGAGTAGACGAGGATGGGGAATTAAGAAAGTCAAGGAATCCTCTTACCCCATAATTCTCTTCCTACGCAGATATCCCTTTCATCTCCCACCTGTTCAGGCATTCAGTTTTGATGAGTTTCAGTTGAATACCTATCTCAGGGGACCCGCTCACTTCGTAAAGATGTTTAAATATATCTGCATGAATGAAGGCCTAATTTTACCTTTTATTTTGTCTAATTCTGGTGAGACTCATTGGAGACGTAGTTAGGCTCCCAGACAAGAGATTGATTCCTTTGGGCAAGAAATCTGATCAGGAGGCCTCCCGCCTAAATCACTTCCAAGACCTTTAGTAATTTTTGAGTGTCTTGGGGACATTGAACCCATTCAATCAATCAATCGTATTTATTGAACGCTTACTGTGTGCAGAGCACTGTACTAAGCGCTTGGGAAGTACAAGGTGGCAACATATAGAGACAGTCCCTACCCAACAGTGGGCTCACAGTCTAGAAGGGGGAGACAGAGAACAAAACCAAACATATTAACAAAATAAAATAAATAGAATAGATATGTACAAGTAAAATAAATAAATAAATAGAGTAATATATATGTACAAACATATATACATATATACAGGTGCTGTGGGGAAGGGAAGGAGGTACGACGGAGAGGATGGAGAGGGGGAGAGGAAGGAGGGGGCTCAGTCTGGGAAGTCCTCCTGGAGGAGATGAGCTCTCAGTAGAGCCTTGAAGGGAGGAAGAGAGCTAGCTTGGCGGATGGGCAGAGGGAGGAGGGCATTCCAGGCCCGGGGGAGGACGTGGGCCGGGGGTCGACGGCGGGACAGGCGAGAATGAGGCACGGTGAGGAGATTAGCGGCAGAGGAGCGGAGGGTGCGGGCTGGGCTGTAGAAGGAGAGAAGGGAGGTGAGGTAGGAGGGGGCGAGGTGATGGACAGCCTTGAAGCCGAGGGTGAGGAGTTTCTGCCTGATGCGCAGATTGATTGGTAGCCACTGGAGATTTTTGAGGAGGGGCATAACATGCCCAGAGCGTGTCTGGACAAAGACAATCTGGGCAGCAGCATGAAGTATGGATTGAAGTGGGGAGAGACACGAGGATGGGAGATCAGAGAGAAGGCTGATGCAGTAGTCCAGACGGGATAGGATGAGAGCTTGAACGAGCAGGGTAGCGGTTTGAATGGAGAGGAAAGGGTGGATCTTGGCAATGTTGCGGAGCTGAGACCGGCAGGTTTTGGTGACGGCTTGGATGTGAGGGGTGAATGAGAGAGCGGAGTCGAGGTTGTGGGCTTGTGAGACGGGAAGGATGGTAGTGCCGTCAACAGTGATGGGAAAGTCAGGGAGAGGGCAGGGTTTGGGAGGGAAGACAAGGAGTTCAGTCTTGGACATGTTGAGTTTTAGGTGGCGGGCAGACATCCAGATGGAGATGTCCTGAAGGCAGGAGGAGATGCGAGCCTGGAGGGAGGGGGAGAGAGCAGAGGCAGAGATGTAGATCTGGGTGTCATCAGCGTAGAGATGATAGTGGAAGCCGTGGGAACGAATGAGGTCACCAAGGGAGTTGAATGGTATTTATCGAGCATTTATTGTGGGCAGAGGGCACTGTACTAAGCACTTAGGAGAGTACCAACAGATTTGGTAGATACGTTCCTTGACCACAATGATTTTACAGTCTAGAATTGAGTCAAGTTCCTGCCTTTCCATGGATAAAGGTGCAGATTTCTTGCCCAAAGGAATCCATCATTATATCTGTGCTCACTGCCGTGTGACTATTCCAGTCCTAATATTCTCTGGGTTCCCTTTTCTTTATCTGGGAAAGGAGTCTAGGATACTTACTGATGTCATAGAAGTGTATAAAAGCGTAATAAGAGAATGCTTATAAAGAGCTTTGAAATCGTTGAATAAAAGGTGCTATATAAGTACAAAGTCTGATTACTAGCAGTAACTATAAAGGAAGCTTGGCTTCGAGGTCTGGCTACATTTTAAGAGAATGGGAAGTGAATTCCATGTAATACCAACCTCATATAGAGAGGAGAGTGTAATAATGAAACTCAGCTGCGAGTCCAGAGAATGTGCACACTTTGAAGGCAGTGGGTCTGTAACACGGTTCAATGTGAATGAGCAAAGGACATGATAAAGGTTTCCCTGAAATGCACATTGCTGTGCGGTTTTTAAAAAAATGCCGTGAATACCAAATAAGGGAGCCAAACCAAGAGCAATAGAGATGAAAATTCAAAGCAGAATATTAGCCGTGACATGTTGTAACTATCAAATAAAAAGACTGCACTGCAAAGAAAGCAGCTGGATTCCCTTTCTCTTGGCAAAGCTGGAGGTATGTGAAATTTACATTCCCAAACATTAAACATATGTCATGGCCCAGCTTCACTCTTAATTGGTGTAATGCTGTCTTCTGGAGAGCACTTTTTTAAATAAAAACCTCATCATGTCCCAGGTTGGGGTTTAAACTCCTTTTCCGTAACGATCAAAGCCTACCACTGAAACTGAACCAGCCTTCCTGAAGGTGGAGTGTGAAGAAGATGAAGAGCTCTTGCCAAAGCAGAAGTTTTAGATCTTAATTGATCTTGCAAAAATGTAAAAGGGTTGCGTTAAACCCAGTCAATCAATGAGTGGTATTTACTGAGCACTTACTGTGTGCAGAGCACTGTGCCAAGCGCTTGGGAGGGTATGATATGATGGATTTGGTAGACACGTTCCCTATCCTCAACACCTTACAGTGCAGAGTGGAAGGTTGCTGTGGCCACACTTGCCTCATCAGTTTTGTTAACTGTTTCCAAAAAAAAGACAGAGAAGAATGAACCCAGGACTCTGCCCAGGGAGGAAATGATTGTTTTTCAGAATAGAACTTCAGCCCCCGCTACCATTGCTTTGTTTATCAGTAGCAAGTTAATCCTTAAATCAGTACATTTGTAGGCAAACTCGTCAATTCCTTGCCAGATTGTCTTTTTGTTATTTCCTGCCTTAATCCCCTATAAAAACTGCAGTGGATGATTTTCATTCCACAAGGAATATGACCAAGCAACTTCATTTTAATGGCTCTACAAACTTTATAGAGCATATAGTTGAGTTTCTTCATAGAGTGGGTGTATTTTTTTTATATATATGTGTGGCTTCTCCTGAACATTTTAAATAATAATAATTATTATGGTATTTGTTACTATGTGCCAGGCACTGTACTAAGTGCTGGGGAGGGTGCAAGCAAATTGGACACAGTCCTTGTCCTGCATAAGGTTCACAGTCTTATTCCCCATTTTTCAGATGAGGTAACTGAGACACAGAGAAGTGAAGTGACTTACCTAAGGTCACACAGCAGACGTGGCGGAGCCGGGATTAGAACCCTTGACCTTCTGGCTCCCAGGCATATGCTGTATCCACTACGCCATGCTTTTTTTTTTGTCAGACAGATGTTATTTGATTGGTCACTCTTCGTCCAAGTGCTTCTGGGATTATCCTTCTGTTAGGGTAACTTCTCTGTGCCTCAGTTACCTCATATGTAAAACTGTGAGCCTCACATGGGACAGGGACCATGTCCCACCTCAGTTGCTTGTATCCAACCCAGTGCCTAGCACATAGTAAGTGCTTAACAAATACCACAATTATTATTATTACAGGGTGGATGGAGCTTGGCTCCTGAAAGGCTGGATGGGGCCACTCTGGTCCTCAGAGCCCCGTGGAGCCCTGTGAAGGGGGAGATGTGGGTCTCTGGATCCTGCCCACCCGGCCCAAGAGCCCCAGTATTTCAGGTGAATGATTTTGGAGGCTACCAAATACGTTTGGCCTAAATGACCCCCCTCTTTGGTCAAAGTGAGCATGCTATCCTGCAGGAAGCAACTAGTGACCAAGAAACTCTAGCCATCCAGCTCTCCTAATTGGAGAACACTATATTTAGAGGATGAGACAATCCCTTCTGGGCAAAGGAACAAATTAGCCTTTACTGAGGGCCTGAGGTCACTTTAAAACCAAAAGGCAACACCCAGGGAAGTTCAGTCTCACTAATAGACCCAAACATGTGTAAAGCTTGCCAACAGGGAAGCCTGGCTCTACCATCTCCCCTTCAAAGCACTCAGGTCGCCAGTATATTCAGGTTGGTTTTTACTTCATAGGGCTTTGCAAGTCACCCAGGAGCTTTGGAAATACTTCATAAATTAAAATAAATTGCCATTTAAAAACCTTCACTAACTCCAGTACTTTGGGAGAAAAATACTGATAGAAGATTTCAGCAGAATGTACTTAGAAGGAAGCTAGCTACCTCTTTTTGAAGGCACAATGAGTAGCAGAATAGAGGTGAAGCCAGGAATGCAGACTATAAGCTCTAGACTCTAAGCTTGTTGTGGGCACGGAGAGTGTCTGCCAACTCTGTTGTATTGTACTCTCTCAAGTGCTTAGTACGGTGCTCTACACACAATAAGTGCTCAGTAAATAGCATTGGTTGACTGAATGGCAATATACCTCATTAGGTATATTTTTGGAGGGCTACTGGGGCCAAGCAGTCCCTTCCCCATCTGTTAGGGTTTAACATTTTGGTGAAGTCAGAGATACCAAGAAGAAAAGTATTCAATTTAGACTTGATTAAAACACACAGAGTAGAATTAAAATGTAATGACACCCTTGGAACTATAATTCTCATTTCTTAGAATGTATAGTTTCTTAAAAAAAACTTTCTGGTTAATCTTTTTGGAGCACCTTTGTAATTGTCTATGTATGGAAAGTGAACTCTCTAGAACTGGGTCTACATTTTTAAAAAAGACAGTTGTAGTGCTTTTGTATCTGATTCAGTAAATACTTATTGAAAAAAAATCTTACTTTTAATCATTTATAGAATTTCATGACCAGGAGATGGAGACTTCTAGAGCTACTCAGAATATACTTTTAGACCTAAAAGTATTTTTCCACCTAAATGTACTTGAAATTACGGGCCCTGAGAATTGCTTTTGACACAAATTTGCATTTTAGTTTACCCTTTTTTATTTGTTTCAACATCTAATAGGGGATAGCATTAAGAGAGAGGCACTTTTAAAATAGCCATGAACACTCATGGTCACCATGGAAACTGTTAAACTGGACTATTGCTGACGGAAAGTTTATCATAGTTCACCGTTTGCCACCTTGTTGAGGGGGTCACATTTTGGCCAGGTCAGAAATATCAAAATATCAAGAAGAAAAATATTTCATTTTAGGCTTGATTAAAGCACATTTGGCAGAAAATATGACTGTGGCCTTAGAGCTGTATTTTCTTTTCACAGAATATGTAGTCCACATCCATCAGCAATACAGCTTGTTTTGTGTTCCCTGATCCCCCATCCGCCCAAGCTTTCTCAACTCCAGCTGAAAAGAGTATTTTAGAGGTGATGAGGCCAGAAGGTGCAAACTGAGTTGGGGTGAAACAGCAGTCGAAAGTCAAATAACCCAAACTTTGAGGGATTTTTGAGTTTCTGTCCTGAAAGCATTAGATAAGCTGTTTGCGTCAGTGCTGCATTGCAGTCTCTTGTCATGTGGTCCTGCACTGACAAGGCGAGGGAGAATTAGTATTGAAGTTTTGCCCTGTAATTTAATTGCAAACTGTAGTCACCGTAAAGGGCACCCCCCACCCCCACCCCCTCAGCCTTTCTGGGAGACCACAGACAATACCAGTGAGTCTGTTTAATGTGGGATATACTGGGCAGGAATGTTAGGCTAGAATCAGACACCGCTTGACCATCTCTTTGGACCACTGGTAACACTAGAAATATGACATAGCTTTATTCACCATTTTTAAGGAATCAAATGATCAAAAATATTTTACTTTGGAAAACCAACTGGAGTTAGTTCATTCTTGTACTTACACTTTTCACTCCTTGGATTCTTAAAAAATAACCCTTGATTGCCTTCTCTAGTCCAGGGTCCGCAATTGTGCAGATGAGCCAAAAAAAAAAGAAGCTTTTATAATAATAATAATGATAGCATTTATTAAGCGCTTACTTTGTGCAAAGCACTGTTCTAAGCGCTGGGGAGGTTGCAAAGTGATGAGGTTGTCCCACGGGGGGCTCACAGTCTTCATCCCCATTTTACAGATGAGGGAACTGAGGCCCAGAGAAGTTAAGTGACTTGCCCAAAGTCACACAGCTGACAAGTGGCGGAGCCGGGATTTGAACCCATGATCTCTGACTCCAAAGCCCGTGCTCTTTCCACTGAGCCACCCTGCTTCTCTGAGCACTTGGTGCCCAAAGAGCCAATCGAGCAGTTGAAATACACATTTCTGAAACTTGATTCTGGTGATGGAAATATTAAATAATAATTTAAAGTTATTTTATTGCTGTTGTCTAATACAACTTAGAGAGAGGGGGAGAACGATGAGGAGAAAGGCGAGAGAAGGAAAGACAGATCATCATCATCAATCGTATTTATTGAGCGCTTACTGTGTGCAGAGCACTGTACTAAGCGCTTGGGAAGTACAAATTGGCAACATATAGAGACAGTCCCTACCCAACAGTGGGCTCACAGTCTCAAAGGAGAAAGAAATGGCAAACTTATTCCTGTCGACTTCATTTGGGAAGAGGGAAGGGTGGATGACAGGCCAGGAAAGCATCATGACTGTTAACGTTGTTGCCGACTCACTCTCACTGTCTTCCTCCTCCTCCTTCTCTTCCTGTTTCTCCTCCTCCCTCTTCCCTTGTGCCACCACCACTGAACTGGCCCATGTTGGAGGGTGAACCTTCCTAATCGCCGGTGCCCATGGAGACCACGTGTGCTCTGTGCACGAGGTGCCTGGCATGGAAGCCGTACTCGCCCCCTACCCCAATGCTTCCCTGTTCAGTGTGCAGAAGCAGCATGGCTCGGCGGAAAGAGCCCGGGCTTTGGAGTCAGAGATCAAGGGTTCGAATCCCAGCTCCTCCACGTGTCTGCTGTGTGACCTTGGGCAAGTAACTTAACTTCTCTGCGCCTCAGTTACCTCATCTGTAAAATGGGGATTAAGACTGTGAGCCCCACGTGGGACAACCAGATCACCTTGCATCGCCCCAGCGTTTAGAACAGTGCTTTGCACATAGTAAGTGCTTAACAAATGCCATCATTATTATTGTTATTATCCCACCCCCAGTTGCTATCAGCTCTTTTGACGTTTAGCACAAAGACTGCTCCTGCCCTCTGCCCTGGTGCCCATGGGGCTGAGTAATCCCTTTCCTGCCCAGCTTGGCTGCTCTGCATGCGAAGGGAGCCATAAGGGGATAGTTTGTTGTCAGGAAAGGGTCCACCTGTATATATGTGTATATGTTTGTACATATTTATTACTCTATTTATTTATTTATTTATTTTACTTGTACATATCTATTCTATTTATTTTATTTTGTTAGTATGTTTGGTTTTGTTGTCTGTCTCCCCCTTTTAGACTGTGAGCCCACTGCTGGGTAGGGACTGTCTCTATATGTTGCCAACTTGTACTTCCCAAGCGCTTAGTATAGTGCTCTGCACACAGTAAGCGCTCAATAAATGCGATTGATGATGATGATGATAAGATGCCAAGCCCTGCCCTAGGCCAGTCGGCTAAAGCTCACCCAGACTCTTCTCCCCTGCTCACTTTTGGCAACTTTGAGAAGCAGCGTGGCCTGGGGGATAGAACAGGCTTGGGAGTCAGGAGGACCTGGCTTCTAATTCTGGCTCTGCCATTTGTCTGTTGGTGGACCTTGGGCAAGTCACTTAACTTCTCTGTGCCCCATGTGCATCGTCTGTAAAATGAGGATTAAGACTGTGAGCCCCATGTGGGGACATGGACTGTGTCCAACTCAATTAATTTAGTACAGTGCCTGGCACATAGTAAGTCTTAACAAATGCCATAAAAAAACCCCCATCAAACCTCTTGATCTCTGGGCCTGTCTGGATTTAGGATTGATGACAGATGTGTTTCATTATCCTACCTTTCAGTTCTTCTCTGTCTTCCCTGAGCTGCGCGTAGACATCTCTCAAACTCATCCTCAGTGTCGAATGGAGTGCCTTCCTCCCTTTGGGCTAAACTTCAACCTTAAATATAAACAAGCAGTGAGACCATGAATGGTTGTCCATCTAAAACAGTTTGCATAGTAGCAATTAAAGCTCCCAAATTCATTTAAATATTGTGGACAGCTCCCTTCTTCCGTATCAACACTCGTCACTCGCTTCACCCCAGCTCACATTCTTTACTCCTCCCAAGCTAACCTTCTTACTGTATCTCACTCTTAACCCTCCCAATTTCAACCTTTTGTTCAGACCCTTCCCCCTCCAGGTAGGAAGTTCCAATTTGAAATCTGTTAGACCGTAGCTCTTGCTACCTTTAAAAGCCCTCCTGAAAACTGACCCCCTCCAAAGGGCATTTACTGACAAATTTCCTCTTGCCAGGGCCATCTCCTCTAAATAGCCACCGTTTTGTACCCTGAATACATCAATTTATGTACTTTATTTATTTTTCTATATTTTGGTATTACTGGTTGTACCTATGTTTCTCTTCTGATTTCACTGTGGGTTTATACAACTATAAACTCCTTAAGAGCAGGGACAATGTACCTACCTTTATTGTAGTCTCTAAAGTACCTAGGTATGTAGTATTGATTGGATTGAATGTATAGTTAAAATCTGTGTTCCTCAATTGCCAAATTATTGGTTTCTTAAAAAATAAACCATTGCTCCGAAAAAGTATCCGGGAATTAAGAAAATGGAACAGTTTTGCAGAAGTTGCGTTTCGGGCACTGAACTCACCTACAGTATTTTGAAATATATCCAGAGAAAAATTGGTAAAACAATATGACAGCAGCCAGGTTTGACCCTAGTAGTCAAATTCCACCACATGAATTCCATTGCAATTTGGCAAAGTAAATGCTGTTTACTTCTAAATATATTGACAGGTCACTACTAAAAGCTATAATAATGACTGTGTAATATTTCATTAACAACCTGAACCTAGCCTCCAAATCTTTGATTTTTTGGTATCCTTTCATAACATCAAACTTGGAGATTTGTCCATCATTGACTTTTACGTTTTGTGGCTTTAATAGGCTCACAGAGTACGAAGGGATTTGTGGTGCCTGGGATCCTGCGGGGCCTGCAGTGCCAAAGGGGCCTGCCTCTGATCCTTTTAGACTGTGAGCCCACTGTTGGGTAGGGACTGTCTCTATATGTTGCCAATTTGTACTTCCCAAGCGCTTAGTACAGTGCTCTGCACACAGTAAGCACTTAATAAATGCGATTGATGATGATGATGATCCCAGAAAGGAGAGCCCTACCTGCAGTTCCCTCACTGGCAACCGAACACTAGAGGATACTGGGAGAAACACAAACCCTGCCCCTCTTGTCACGTTGTTTTAGCTAGGAAATTACCCCCTTCCTTGCCCTTTTGAAAGCATGGGAAGCTTGTTCAGGCCCCTTTCCCTGGGATCCTGGGTCAGGACCCCCTGGACCAAACACATTGGGTGATCCAGGCAGGCATCTAGTTCCGGAGAAACACAGTCACATGAACCGTCTCCATTTCTCCCTATCTCGTTCTTTTATCAATTGTTCATTCATTCATTCATATTTATTGAGCGCTTACTGTGTGCAGAGCGCTTGGGAAGTACAAGTTGGCAGCATATAGAGGTGGTCCCTACCGAACAACGGGCTCATCAGCTGCTGGAGACTTTTGGGGAGTTTTCTGGCATCCTCTTTTCCTGTTCTTCTTGCAGTCTTTATCGTCACTCGTCTAAGGCTTTCCTCTAGTTGAAGGATAAGGAAAGCATTCATTTGGCTAAGAACAGTACTCAAAATATAAGCTGGAGAGGGTGGCTTGGAGCACCGTCATCTCTGGAGCTGGTTTGCTCCCTCAGCAGCAGTTTCAGTGTCTATATGCTTGAGATTTAGTTTTTGTACCTTCTAGGTTTTAGGCTCTTGCTGGTCCAGCAGGGATGGTATGTCAGCTGATGAGAGCGATCACACAGAAACACAAAGCTCTAAAGCAGTTGGCAGTGTTTATCCCTGATGCAGTTAAAAATTCAGGCATTCGTTCTGAGAATACTGAGTGTTCCTGTTCAGGTAGCAGAAGTCAGTTCTCTGACCATGCTGAATTTAGTATTGCTGAATTTAGAGACTCAAAAATAACAAGCCAGAGCAACCTGGTAAGATCTAGCTCTGTCTTCTCAAAGTTATGTCCTACGTAAGCATGGGTTTGTCTCTCAGGAATTTTAGTTCTGTCTTGCCTTCTCATTTTTTTAATTGCCCTAGTTCCTTTTGCTGTTGGCCTCTTGGCATCCGCTCTTGGTTCCTGATGACCATCCCACAATGCTCTGTCTGTAGTTCTTTTAGAAACCCCTTGCAGTTTGCGCTGACCCCAAATGCATCTAGAGCTCCAAACTTTGTGGTTCTTTTTTACCTTTTACAGTTTCATTGATTCCAACGTTTCACCTGGACTGTCTTTGGTACATGATTAGACATGTTCTTACTGGATGATAAATTGCATTAGTGATCCTTGACAATGTATTCTACGGAAAAATATCTGGCAACCTTCTGAGGCCCAGGAAACACTCCCAGGTTTTGGTTTGTCATCTTCAGGCTGCCGTTTCTTATGTCATGGTGTCTGTCACCCCATCGAGACTGTAACCTCGTTTTGGGCAGGGAACGTCTCTGTTATATTGTACTCTCCCAGGAGCTTAGTACGGTAGGCTTGAGCTCCGCATTTTGGCCGGATAATCTTGCACTTGGAATTTCTGCAGAAACAAGCACATCCAGTGGAGGCCTTCTTGTCTATTTACAATCCTTGTCAAGGGTGCATTTTCCCATCTGCGGCAGTGAGGTGTTAAGTGATTGTGACTGATGGTATAGGATGGATTTGGGATTGTGCCAATTAGGGAGCAGCTGGAACCAAACCTGCTCCCAAAGTACAGCAGGCAAAAACCCAAAGAAGGTTCTTCCTAAGCTGTCCATTCGAAAAGTCTATAAATGATGGCTTTAACCTTGATGCCTCTTCATCTGAATTTAGAAAGATCAATCCTTAACTCTTTCAAAATGTTGCTTTGCTTTCAACTCCGATTTTGAAGTCACAGGGCCCTGACTATTAACATTTCAAACAGATGGCAGTAGTCCTTTTAGAAACTAAAGCTCCCATCTGATGAATATGCAACACTTTAGTACTTATACGATAATGTTTCACAGTTGACCATTAATTGAAATGCCCTCAGTGGTTCTGTTTCTACAATCATGGGAGAAAGCACAAATCCTTTGATCTCAATGAAGAATGGCAACCTTCTTTCCAGTATGTTACTACCTGTGAAATAAAATGTCATCATCAATAATAGTAACAATAATTGTGGTATTTGTTAAGCACTTACTATGTGCCAGACACTGTACTAAGCACTGGGGTGGATACAAGCAAATCGGGTTTAGCGCGGTCCCTGTCCTTCACGGGGCTCAAAGTCTTAATTCCCATTTTACAGATGAGGTAACTGAGCCACAGAGAAGTGAAGTGACTTCCAAGGACACCCAGCAGACAAGTGGCAGAGCTGGGATTAGAACCCATGACCTTCTGATTCCCAGGCCCGTGCTCTATCCACTATGTAGACCTTTGTTCAGGGCCCACTGGGTGCCTGGACCTCAAGGAGTTTACAGTCTAATGAGAAAGCAGCACAGGCTAAAACAGATATGATATTGGTGTAGTATGAACCCCTGGAACAGAGAAAAAGAGGATTTTTGGCCCACAGAATATATTTTTGCACAGGAATAGAGTTCTCATTTTATATTTAGGTGCATTTATCGTACTTGCATACAATGGATTTTAAAGTGAGAAATGAAGTCAGTACAGGGTCCTATTACTTAAAATAAGACTAGCTTACACCAAGCTTTACCCAGTTTCCCTGTAAACTGCCACCCACACCCCCACAATCTTAGTAGGGAATGAAAATAGGACCCCAGCAGAAACAGCCATCATCTTGGTAGTTGATCTAAAGATGATCGTTTTTCTGCTGGTGTCCTCTTTTTTGTTCCTTACTAACCTTCCCTGCAGTCGCCAACTGTTCTTTCTTCCCTCAGTCTTCCCACCCACCAGCAACCCTGCAATAGCTACAAATCTGCAGGGTGCCAGGCTCCCTCCATCTCCAGGCACTAACTCCACTGCCCTGCTTTGTGTTCTCTACCCACCTACACAATTTCACTGTGTGCACCAAGCTGTTTTAACACCGCGTGAGTTGAGCTGTGTTTCTAAGGAGCAATTTTACCATCGCACAAGAAAACAACAAAAAAAAAATGTTGGAAGGACCAGAAAAGATGCTGAGCATACACGTAGCACAGTATAAGGTCAGATAACATCCTCGAGCCACTGCGCTTTGACTTCACACCTCTTATTTGTGTATTAGCTAATTCAGTCAATCAGTTGATCATATTTATTGAGTGCTTACTGTGTGCAGAGCACTGTACTACTTGAGAGTTGGACTGTGTACAACCTGATTAGCTTGTATCTACCCCAGCGCTTAGAACAGTGCCTGACAAATGACAGCGCTTAACAAATACCATCATCATCAATATAACAGATTTGGTAGACACATTCCCTGCCCACAAGCTTACAGTTTAGTCTCCTCTTGGGGAGTGTTAAAAGGGAAGAGCTTTACCAAATTTTTCTCCTAAAATAAAAATGTGTAGTAAAGTGAAACCCTCCAGCTCTTTATGAAATTCACTCATTCACTCAGGTATGCTCATAAATCCATTTGTGCCTCTAGGCCTATAGGTGGTATGTTAAAAATGGTAGTCTGTGAAGAAGGTTTTATTTTAGTTAGATTTTTCCAGTAAAGTAGGCTGAACTCTGTTTCAAAAGCATCCTGAAGTTTGTGCCACATAGCTTGTGGGTGCCACTTCATTTCAGAATTAACAATGAAGTACCCCTGAGGCCTAAAGTTTTTTATGCGGGTAACCCAACTTGAATGGGATTTTGAACCTGGGTTTATACCACTTGGGATGCCCTACAGATGCCCACTGGCTCCACTGGTGCCAATTTCTAGGACTACTAGGACTTAAATTTATTTTCATATCTATCTTGTCCTCTAAACCGTAAACTCCTTGTGGGCAGGGATTCTGGGTATCAACTCTTCTATATTGTCCTTTCCTAAGTTCTTAATGCCGTGCTCTGCACACAATAAGTGCTCAATAAATACACTGTGATTGAGTCCCCTTTTCTTTCATCTAGGCCAAGAGCTTCCTGACTGTCTTTTAGGCCCCATTCCTTCTATTCCCATCTAGAGTGGGATAGCGGATTTCCTTCTCTTGAGGTACAGGTTCTACCCAATCAGGCCTGACTCCCCTGGGCTTTAAGTTTCTCCTGGACTTTTTCCCAATTTTTAAAAATGTAATTTCACTTTATACTATTTGTTAAGTGCTTACTCTGGGCCAGGCACTGTATTAAGCACTGGGGTAATAATGATGGTATTTGTTAAATGCTTACTATGTTCAAAGCACTGTTCTAAGCGCTGGGGGTGGATACAAGATGATCAGATTGTCCCACGTGGGGCTCACAGTCTTAATCCCCATTTTCCAGATGAGATAACTGAGGCACAGAGAAGTTAAGTGACTTGCCCAAAGTCACAAAGCTGACAAGTGGCAGAGCCAGGATTAGAACCCATGACCTCTGACTCCCAAGCCCGGGCTCTTTTCACTGAGCCACGCTGCTTCTCTAAATAGATAGATAGATATAAGATATAAGGGTAGATATAATCAGGTTGGACACCGTCCACGTCCACATGTACCTCACAGTCTTAATCCTCATTTTGCAGATGAGGTAACTGAGGCACGGAGATGTTTGGTGACTTGCCCAAGGTCACACAACGGACAAGTAGCAGAGCCGGGATTAAGACCCAGATCCTTCTGACTCCTGGGTCTGTGCTTTTTCCATTTTCCCACGCACAACTGTATGTGAGAATGTATTTTTTAAAGGCGTTATCTTGTAGAAAATTATTTTGTTGTTCAGATCAAGCCTAACTTCAAGTCATGTAGTTCCTTCCTGGAGCGTAACACTGGCAGATCTTAGGCAGCAAGGGGCAGTTGCAGTCCCTGGGTGGCAGTCAATCAATCAATCAATCAATCAATCGTATTTATTGAGCACTTACTGTGTGCAGAGCACTGTTTTAAGTGCTTGGGAAGTACAAGTTGGCAACATATAGAGACAGTCCCTACCCAACAGTGGGCTCATGGTCTAGAAGGGGGAGACAGAGAACAAAACCATACATACTAACAAAATAAAAAAAAATAGAATAGATATGTACAAGTAAAATACATAAATAAATAGAGTAATAAATATGTACAAACATATATACATATATACAGGTGCTGTGGGGAAGGGAAGGAGGTAAGATGGGGGGATGGAAAGGGGGACGAGGGGCCAGTCCTGAAATGGCAGTGGTGAGTTTTTCATTGTGAGTCTGTTTGGCTTAGGTGGGCGACTTGTACTTCCCAAGCACTTAGCACATTGCTCTGCACACAGTAAGTGCTCACTAAATACGATTGAATGAATGAATGAATATGGGTCTCCTCCTCTTCAGCAGTTTTATACATCACCCCTGAAGCAGTCAGGATGTGTGGTGCTCCCTTCTGCCTTAAGCTCGTTTGGAGGCGGAACGAGCCGCTTCCATTTCACCCATCGTCAAGGCCATCTTCAGTGTCCAGGCAGGTGGGCGGAGGGTTGAGGCAGGCAGCACCGAGCAACCGTCCGAGTCAAGACCACTCAGGGGAGCAAGCCTGGACACAGTCTGGTACCTGAAAAAAATAACCCTCTTGCTTGTGCTCAACCTAATGCTTCTCTGTCCTGTTTTACTCTAATAAAACCCCTAATAATAATAATAATAATGACATTTATTAAGCGCTTACTATGTGCAAAGCACTGTTCTAAGCGCTGGGGAGTTTACAAGGTGATCGGGTTGTCCCACGCGGGGCTCACAGTCTTAATCCCCATTTTACAGATGAGGCAACTGAGGCCCAGAGAAGTTAAGTGACTTGCCCGGAGTCACACAGCCGACAAGTGGCGGCGCCAGGATTTGAACCCATGACCTCTGACTCCAAAGCCCGGGCTCTTTCCACTGAGCCATGCTGCTTCCCTAATAGCACATTAGACTTAATTGGTTAAAATGAATTACCTTTAGGCTGCTGAAATGCCGTGAATTTTTTTCAAACTCTTGTTAGTTTGTGTAAGCCGCTGGCTAATATAATTTTTGTGACTCACTCTGAGGAAGCAGGATGCAGAGTCTGAGTTTAACACCGGCCCTGTTTGAATAGATTACCTGGGAAGCTTGTGGAATCTTCTTAGATGTCATTAAAATTAGGATAGATTGTCATCTGTCTGGCCAAGGTTTAGGTGTTGTTCTGCCTTAAGGCAGGGGAAGGTCCAGATGATGTTTTATGTTTCTTTCCAGCTAACATACCAGCTTTTTTTATTATACAATGAAAGTTGATCTGCTTATTGAAACTTGTAGACTGACATGAACTTCCTTCCTGACTCTAGGCTTGCATTAGCAAAAGAAGAGTTTAGATTGACTATCTGCATTAGGCAGACTGAACTTTGCCCTAAAGCTGAAATACAGTTTAACTTTACTCATTTCTACTCTACCAGTGTGGTGACTTTTCCCCTGTAATTACTTCTCAGCCTAACTCCACACACTGGTACTTTATGTTTTGGAACGGAATGAAAGGGTCATCTAAAATTATTGGTTTTTTAAAAAAGCAGCAGTAAAGTTCCTCTTTGTGATTTATCAGAGATCATGGGTGTTTACAACTAGGTTTATATGCTATCAATATATATATATATGTATATATATATATGTATATATACATATATATATATATAATTTTTTAAATATTTCTAGGGAGGAAATTTCTTTGGGTGATTGCCATCTTTTGTCCTATCAATATCCGATTTGTATTCATGTTTATATATATAAACTATCTTGAATTTCTAACTATGACTAGGAAAACCTACTTTCTGCCACATCTCACTGTTTTAAAATACCTACTGTAATAATGGCCAAATTGATGCTTTGGGGATTTATTGGAGACCAGTTAGTGTTTAGACTGTGAGCCCACTGTTGGGTAGGGACTGTCTCTATATGTTGCCAATTTGTACTTCCCAAGCGCTTAGTACAGTGCTCTGCACATAGTAAGCGCTCAATAAATGCGATTGATGATGATGATGATGTTTATATAAGTTGCTATCCTAATCTCTATTTGGATAAAAGGTTAAATATGTTTGAAAAGTAATCTATTTTGTTTATTTTATAGAATATTCTTGTATATTTTAAGCTACAAAATTGATCTTTTTTCCAACGTTCTTGAGTATATTCTAAATCTGTTAGGGGAGGAATGGGTAGGTGGCCTATCCTGTATTTAGAACTCTTGCTCGCTAGTTAATTTTGCCCCAAATTTGTTAAATCTCTGTGTTTTAAAATCAGTTTCATCATAGAATTTTGCTCCAGTTATTTTTAACTGTGACAGATGTATTTCCAAGAACGAACAGGGCATTCGGGTCCTTCTCCCCGCTCCCCCCACTTCTTTTTTTGGCTAAGTGATAGGAAATTCTGCTCAGTGGACAGAGGCGGCTGGTTTCCCATTGAGCCATGTCTGAACGCACAAGCAATGGCAAAAATCCAGTCCATTGAAATACACATATTTTGAAATAGTACTTCCTTTCAACCTCTTTACTTTGGTCTGGAGACTCTGGAATTCTGCTCCAGTGTACTGCTGGACCTGTCAAATAAGACCTAATACTCTAAGGGGCCAGAACTACTGTTTTAAAATTGGTGAGTTTCTGGAACCCTCTTGTTGGTGTTTTTATAAATTCAAAGGAGCCCAGTGTCAAAAACAGGGAGGGATTTGAGGTTAGGAGTTCCTCTACCTCATACCTGAATGATTTAACTGTCTGTGTATGTATCACCCATAATAACATAATTATTCACATTTGGATGAGGTACTGTTAATACATTTGTAACGTGTACAGAAGAACATGCAGTTGTGGATCTCTGTGTTATTGTTGTGGGGGATGAAGAATCCTTCAAAAATTTTGATGAGTCAATTGGACCAGACAGGATAAAATAACACTCTGTCATGCATTTTGAAGTATGAAGTGATTTGAATTTGCAGAATTTTGCAGCTTTTCATGCTGCCTAGTATAAGCTTCCTGTAGGGAATCTACCTGCAGGCCTGTCCTTGAAGTATTCCTGACCCTCCAGGAAACCAGAAGTCCTAGAAACTGGGTGAGGGTCCAGTCTCTTGAGGTTGCAGCTCACACAATGAAGAATTCAAATGCTTTGGGCTAAGGGGTGAGACTCTTGATGGGAACTTCAATATCCTGGCCAGTCCGCTTCTGCAGTATGATCAAATTGAAGAGAAGTGGAAGAGTACCTATTAACTCTGAACTCCAGCTATTCACGTTTCCAAGAAAGAGGAATTTAAATTCAATTTCTTAATTGGGTGGGAGTTTAGCGTTATTCTCAATTTTAGGAATGTGAGGTGGTGGGACCGAAGGGCTAAAAACAGAAGCAGAGACAGGTTCAGTTCACAGTCAGAGACCAAGAAGATGCTGAGAGAGGGATGGATAGGGGAGAGAGGCAGCTGGGAGACAGGGATACATGTGCACACACACATACACACATGGACACTCACATACACAAGCACACCCTGAAAGCCCTCATGTTCATCATCTTTTTTGGTCCCGATGCCTGCTGTAGCACAGTTACATCATCATCATCAATCGTATTTATTGAGCGCTTACTATGTGCAGAGCACTGTACTAAGCGCTTGGGAAGTACAAATTGGCAACATATAGAGACAGTCCTTACCCAACAGTGGGCTCACAGTCTAAGTTTCTGCTTTGATTGCCGAGTCCAGCTGTTTACACCTCTGCTGTAGACCCCAACCCGTTAAGCCTTGGCTGTGGAGAGCTCCTTTGGGCCACAATTCCCAGCTGATCCGTAAGGTTTCTGAGGCAGCGGCCCCGACCTAGTTTCTGCCATGCCAGAGTGCTTCTAGAGAAAGCCCGGAAGTGGCCAGAACAGCTGTGACGATGGCAGCGATAGTGGCAGTGGAGGAGGAAGTGGCTGGGCAGCCTCTCCTTCACTCCTCAGTTTAACTGCTACACTGCCACTGCCGCCTCTACTATCCCAGTTATAACTGGCCTTCCCAGCCACTGGGATGAAAACAGGATGCCACGCCTACTCCTGGGTGGCACCCCAGGATGCAAAAATTTGGGAATGTCCTACCTAATGTGGGATGGATGGCTACATTACTTTTAAAGACAAGTTTTAGATTAAATTGTCAATTAATATGTAGTCAAATTTTTGCTAATCCATAATGTACAGTTCAGACCGTTATTTAAAGCACATGCCAAATGACCCATTTGGAACATTTCAGCAGTAGAAATGGTTCTTTCAAGTTTCTCTGCTGGTACGGATCCAAATATGGCATTCTAAACCACACTCACGAAAGGCTTTTGAGGTCAT
Source organism: Tachyglossus aculeatus (assembly GCF_015852505.1). Classification (NCBI taxonomy): domain Eukaryota; kingdom Metazoa; phylum Chordata; class Mammalia; order Monotremata; family Tachyglossidae; genus Tachyglossus; species Tachyglossus aculeatus. Next base: position 50,761,649 of record NC_052082.1, read on the forward strand.
TTCAAAGTAATTTACTAATCCTGGCTGGGGTCACTTTCTTTTCCTGCAGCTAAGAACTTCCGATTACATTTTATTTTATATCTGGATTCAGTTTCTCTAATTTTCTAATTTGGCCCCACAAGCCACTCCAAAGGAGGGGAAGGTCCTTTTACAAGCCTCAGTGCTTTTTCATCCTCCCCCGCTTTCCTGAAGCTTTCTCTCATTTTTGAATGGTGGAGCATGAAAATTCAAAGCTGAAGTGGAAATATTCCTAGGGTGAATCCTGCAAATTGGATATGCACAATCTGTTTCATGTTGAATTTGGATTAGGGCATTTCACATTAAAAAATGGATGAAGTGTAAGATCTGAGAGATTTGCAGATGGTCAAAACATAGCTACATCTTTGGAGCTGGTCACGTAAAACTCATTTCATGGAACCAGTGTAATAACCCACACTATATTTCTGAACCTTCTGTTCTCATACTTCTAAGCAGAAAGATCGAGATTTCCAATTATCACCAGTTTCAGATTGCTTGAGAAAATTCAGAAGTGCCTTCCAGTTTGGAAAATTCCAGCTTTAGGGGTGGTTAGTCTTAGTATTAAACATTTTCACTGCAATCAATCAGTCATGTTTATTCACTCATTCATTCATTATTGAGTGCTTACTCTGTGCAGAGCACTGTAGTAAGCACTTGGGAAAGCACATTGTTGCACTTTTTGTTTGCAAAATATTCTATAACCTTAATTAGTTATTTCACAATAATCCTGACTAGTGGATCGACATAGTTTTCCCCACTGTCGGTGAATCATGTACAAGTATTTACTGAAAAAGCATATCCATACAAAATTATCTGAACTTTTTCTGACATCTGTCCTTGCTTAACTAGTACATCTGACCTTGTAAATTCTGTTACAAGAGCTTTGTAATGCTGTGGATTTGGCTCTGAGGACTGTATTCAGGTTCCCCATTTTCTGGTCTGAGGAAGGTTCCACGAACCCCTATCAGCTCCACCCAGAGTGGGAAATGTGACCCTTGTGTCTTCTCTGACTCCCATAGGCCCGGTCCCTGAGCTGGAAAGGTCTATTCTTAGCCCGTTTTCTGCTCAGACATCGCAGCAGGAGGGGATGTCTGTGTCCAAGTTCTGAGTATGGGGAAGTTCAGGGAACTTCCTGGAACCCTCATCATAAATGGAACCCAGGCATCTTCTTCAGCCTCAATTATTTTGCCCAGTGTCCCATGAACCCCAAATTTGCCAAGATAGTGTGCTGCATATATGTAAAAAAATTGGAAACAGTTGTCCTGGAATGATAAGTGGCAATGGAGTGTAAATGCAAACAGCAGACAGTGTGTGATTTGGGACTACTCTGACAGAGCTCAGGGATGACCTTAAATGTACCATGCAGTATATTCAGTCTTACTCTTAATAATAATTAATAATTATATTGCTGGGGCTAATTGCTCTGAGAGAAGGAAGAGTGTCAGTCTTCCTTGAGTGTAAATGTTTCCATTCCCTGGAACTGGTCATTTTGCCTCCAGTCCGCTCCGCTTGTGTCAGCCAGGGTAATTTACAGCAGAACTTAAGACAGGAAATTTGAGTCCCCCAGTGAAACAGCAACTGCTATAATATTATTCCAGATCTCACAATCAATACAGTCCCCCCCCAAAAGCTTTCAGTCGAGGTCATACAGATTCACAAGGGCTGGCCTGATTCCCAGCAAGGCTCCTGACCCCCTACTAGCAGCCTCCACCCCCGGGGTCCCCTTTAAAGAACCCACCAAGTCACGGCAGAATACGTTGTTGGGCCTGAAGGTTGGAAAAGCCCCCAATTCAAGCCCCCTGTCCCCAGGATTTCTGGGGTGTTCTCTGATGCACAACCTGTGGTAGACAGCCCTTAAAGCATGAAGTTTCATCTGCAGCTGCATCCCTATTGAAGAGCCAAACACTTTAAGTTTGCCCCACGAAGATTTGCTTCCAAAAGTAATCTGCTGTGGAATGATCTCTTCAAAAAAGTACATCTGGCCCTGGGCAGATAGAGACAGTATGTAGTTTAACGGGCATAATCTGTCTATTTGATCTCCAGGAAGTGGCATTGGCTACTGCCACCCTTTTTTTCCCCTTCTGCAAAGTTTTCTGCACAGTTTTGGAGGTCAGATTGTGATTAGGGCTAATCATGCCACCTAATGTAACAGTATGAATTTTTTTCTATTTGAGGCTAAAGGAAAAGATCAGCATGAAACCACCATGCCCACTCTTTTTTTAAAAAAAAATTCCCTTTGTACATCTAGAGTTCAAATTTGATTAAATTCTTGTGAATTTGAGATAGCATGATGAGAATAGAATTCTTTTTTTTTTCCTCTCCCTGAACGTGCATGTATTTGTGTGTTTGTGTATGAAAGAGAGAGGGCGAAAGAGAGAAAGATAACGAGAAGAGGAGGAGAACGAATGTTTCTTGTGCTGAATGTCAAAGCGCTGGTGAAGCCAGCTTGCTTCCTCATGTGAATCATTGCTCAAGCAGCTTTTCAGTGTCTCGTTGCAATGTGGTTTTCCTCTCAGGGAAGTTCTAAACCCTTGAATCGTCAGTCTGGCTCGCACACGTCAGAAGCTAGAGAGAGGCAGTTCTCGTTTTAATACATGAAGAAGGGAAAGATTCCGCAGTAAGTACTTAATTGCTTTTATTTATGAGCGGGGCTGGCGTGTCTCAGTTCTAGCAGGGGAAGAGGTATATTAGGTCCAGAACTCGCTATCTTACTCTAGGATCTGTGCTGTAGTCTCCAACTTGCCAAGGTAGCTATGCTGTGCACCGTATTTTGATGACTTGCAATGAATTTCCGATATTCCTCTATTGCTTGAAATACTGGAGAAGCTACTGGTAGCATCTGTTTCCTACTTGCTGATGAGGCGGAGGCTGTCATTCTCTGCCACCCTGAAAAAGTAGCTTCTCCTACGGCCACTGCTTTCCATCAGCCAAAGCGGGCATAATAACTATCGTCCTTCCTCGAGAGGGTGTTCTGAAAATTAATGAGTTAATTTTTATAGCATACTTTGGACAGGAAAGACTGTATACAAGCCCCAATTACTAATAGCTGTGTGGAATTGTCATTCAACTAGTGTGCTTCTACAATATTGCTTTGCTGGCACCTGTGAGGTAAGAAAAAAGCAAATCCTGCCGAGAAGTCAGAGAAGAGTGGGCTGCCCAGGCTGTGGAGACAAAATGCCTTGCTGTCTAAGACCGTCGGTGTTAATGTTGGAGGGTGGGTTGAACTGTGCCTTCTCGCACTACCCAGGCAGGGGGTCTGTTACCGTTCAGTCTGATGTCAACAGGGTGTCCTCAGCAATAGGGTGTGCTTTGATCTGAAACTTGTTGTAATAAAGCACACACAGATGGTAGGACTTCAAGGCAAGAGGGGCAGGGGTTCAGGGGGGAAAAATACTTCTCTTAGGGCTGTGGGCAGGGAATGTGTCTGTTATACTGATACTCTCCCAAACGCTTAGTACAGGACTCTGCACACAGTAAGCACTTAGTGAATACGATCGATTGAACTAAAATGTATTTTTTTATTTACAGAGCCTTTCCTCGTAGTAGTGTTTTCTCTATAGATATACTCCTATTTTATTATCACCCTATATGTCTATGGTACCTATCTTCTGCCGCTCTCAAAACACTGTTTTCTGCATTATCTTGTTCCCCCCACCCTCTATTTCTTTTCCTCTTAATATCCTGGTAAAGTTGCTTTCTTTTTCTACGGGAGCCCAATCCAATAGCAACTGTTTGATCACTGAAGCATTACCTCAGTTAAAGAAGTAGTTTTTTTAAAAAAAAATGTGTTCAAGTTAAAAACAATTTTATAAATGAACAGTAAAGGTTAAATGAATTAGTTGGTGTTTAGTGCCAGGTTGATCATCATTATTTTATTTTTCATTTTTACAGCTCAAAAATGGCTTCCCATCTCATATTTCTGCTGTTCTTCCACAGTCTGGTTCAAAATCACAACCTAGAGGATTTTTTTTTAACATTCCAAATCACCCTATTTATAGCACTTTACAATTTGACACTTGCATGAAAGTTGACTCTCTAGTCTCTTTCAATACAACACTATTGAGGATTATATCCTTTAGTGGCTTCCCCTTGTCTGTGAAGAGGGACAAAGGGCAGAAGGGGCTTCATTAGAGTTGTCAAAACACTTTGAGTTGGAGGAGCGGGAGAAAGTTGGACTCCCACACATCCTGGCCACCACATGAGGGGCAGGGATCTGCGCCTGTCTCCATCGGGAGTCAGGGAGTCCAACATCAGGGACAACTGCCCTGTGGGATCCATAATTATTTCTGTCTCCCAAACTAAGAAGCAGGTTACATGGCAATTACTGCCCTTTTTGTACCTTGTAAATGTGGCTCCTGTGGACTGTGCAGGAACACATAATGACTGGGTATTGCTCAGCACAGCCTTCGGAATTACCTGTCACTTTGGGAATGATTATATATCCGTGGCCTGTAAAATGCTACATTTTAAATTCAATACACTTTAAATATACAGTGGAATAGGAGGCCTTACTGAGAAGTACCAAGGGCCATTAACCTGTTGAGTGTTGAGGCTGCTCTGTCACCTGGCTGGCAGACAATGCCCAAGCCTGCGAAAATGGCATTTAGTGGTCTAGCTTAATCCAATATAAGTTAGGAAATCTAGAGCTCAGACTGAAATTGCATCCAGTCGTAGTTCTTTAAGGCGTGGGGGACTCCTACAGGGTATGTGAGTTAAAATGCCTTTCTTCTTGTTCCCAGAAGAATCCAGCCCAAACTGTGGATTCTCTCAAACTCTTATTGTATGGTGACTACCGCACCATATTACATAAGCTCTGTTATAAAAATGTTCAGCATGTCTCAGTATATGGTTTCTCATTACCTTTTCCCTAAAGAGGGACTATAGGTCTTAGAAGAGTTTAGATCCATTCATGGATGATAGGTACAAAATGGGTTATTAGAGGGAAAGGTTAGGGATGATAGAGGGAAGAGTTGAATTTATGTTGCTTTCAGGTTTCTCTTTCATTATTCACTTATATAATCAAGAAATAGAAAAAGCTATAGCTCAGACCAGGTTCTCTCTCTCTGGTCCTTTGTTACAGCATATCCTGGAGTTTTCAAAGGCAATATTGTCTTTTGGGAAGGATACACATTTACTCTTAATGAAGTGATTACCTGATGACAGCTTTTTGTTCTTCCATTTTTGCACCCACATGAAAGCCAAGGCACTGCCCCCTTCCTTCCTCACCTTTTACCCCTATTATTCCTTTTAGCTATTAATCACAGGTGCAGTGAGACTCTGGACATTCTCCTTTATGATAGAATAGACTCAGGCTAACTTTGAATAAAATGGTTGGAGACTTTCATTATTGCCAGAAAACTTACTTCGCTGCTGTTGTTAGTAGCGAGAGATAGGAATAATAGGCCTCCGAACTTGTTTTATGAAGTAATAGCGTTTTGACTTCTGGTAGGCTAAGATTAGAGGTCTCGGTTGAATTCTATTTGAAAGCCATGAACTCCTTTCTAGATTCCGAGTTTGTTCTCAAAATCTGCCACTCTGAACCAAAGATGTTATAAAATACTATGCATTCTGGAGATTTTCCAAGGAAGGGAGCCTGCTTATGTTTTATCTCCATCCCCCATTTTACTGCCCTCCACATTCACTCTTTCATTCTTTTAACTGAAGCCACATCAGGAGGCCAAAGAAATAAGTACTAGTTAGTGGTCATTCAACTCCCCGGGAAGCCTGCTCCTGGGTTCCACTTTGGAGCCAAAAACGTATTTCAAAGCGGTGATTCTGTCTCGATGTGATCTTTCAAAATTGTAGCCTTTCTCTAGCATTTATATTTAGTGACACCGACTCCACGACTCCTATTTCAGGTGACCAACTTCCACCTGGTGGTTGGCTTTGGGATTCCTGGTTCAGTATTCACGGACCAAATTCAGGATTGGGGCCCGAGAGATCAGTGACCAATCCTTAAAGGTCTCTTTCCTATAAATCATAGCCGTTTCTCCTTTTTGTTTTTAGTGTAGTTATTACTTAACCTTTGCCTAGATCCTTGAGTTGAGCTGCAGTTTTTCCCCCCCCCTCGTGAAACATGAAAATCAGGTCTCCTCCATAGTTACCATGAGGATATCTGTGAATAATCTGGTGCCTTTTCTCCATTTGAAACTGTACCATCCTAAGACATACCTCTAGGCTAAAGCCCTCGTGTCCCAAGCCTGACCATAAACCAAGTTTCCAAGCTTAATGAAGCATGAGGCCAGAGTTGGTTATGATCACTCCATTAATCAGTGGTATTTATTGAGCGCTTACTATGTGCTGAGCACTGTACTAAGTGCTTGGGAAGAGTACAGTATTACCGAGTAGGTAGCCACGTTCTCCACCCACAGTGAACTTACAATCTAGAAGGATGATCCAAAAGCCTAGGTGAAAAATAGAAAAACATCAAACCTGTTCTGTTGGGTTCTTCACTTTTCTTCCTAACGGGGAGGGCTAGGAGTAAACACTCTATATTAGCTTCTTCATAGAGTTCTGACAGGTTCTACTGTGATATAAGTTTTGGGTATGTTCACTTGTCTTCTATTGCCAAATGAAACAAACAAGTCCCTTGAGAGTTGAGCAGGGTGGGAAAAAAAAACCCAACTAATTTGGTTAGATCGCAGAGATTTCAGTGCTTTAACTTTCAACTTCCTAGTGCTTCTTAGTAGTGACCAAGGCTCTAATTCTCCCCAAAACAGCAATCAACGGGAACTGCTAGATTCCCTGTTAGTGCATGACAGCAATAATATATAGCTAGACCCAGCTCCATATTTTTGCCAAAAGTAAAGCACCAGATTTGAGCTCCTGTAAAATACTGCCCAATCCTGAATGTAATACTTAAGAAACATTCAGAAATTGGTGTTTGAAGAAAATGGAAGGGTAATTTTGGCATTTTGCTTTACAATCATACATAAATACAAGATAAAACACTTTTCCTTTTTTAGGGAAGTTATATTTTATGTTGAGTCTTTCATACTTCCCATTTATAAGCAAAAGCCTCATTCTGCACAAGAAAAATTTGGGGCAGATGCAAATGGAGTTGATTGAAAAAATGTTTTTCTTTATTACAAAAGAAAACTGTTCTGGAGAACTGTGTTTTTGGCTTTTTTTTAGATGGGAAAAAGTGGGCAGTATAGTTCAGATTCTATGGCCTGATTGGTATGCTTGGCATTTAAAAATTCTTAGATAAGGGGAAAATATGGCGAGGGTACATCTGCCTGCTGCCATATTGATTGATGACTGGTACCTAAAATTTTAATTTGATAACTAGACATCTGGTTGCTACTTAATATCTCTTATGACAGTATTAAATGGCTGGATTTTGAAGCTGGGATTTTTAGATATGCCCATTTCCAATCCCTTAATCCACTCACTTTTCTTTAACTATACAGTTAAATTGTGAGTTCCTCATGGTCAAGGAACTTATGCTCTTTACTTCTGTTATCCTCCCTCAAATACTTATAATAATAATAATAATAATATTTAAGTGATTACCATGTGTCAAACACTGTTCTAAGTGCTGAGGTAGATACAAGCTAATCAGGTTGGATAGAGTCCTGTCCCACATGGGGCTCACAGTCTTAATCCCCATTTTACAGATGAGGTAACTGAGGCACTGAGAAGTTAAGTGATTTGCCCAAGGTAACACAACAGAAAAGTGGAGGAGCCGGATTAGAACCCAGGACCTTCTGACTCCCAGGTTCATGCTCTATCCACTAGGCCATGCGGCTTCTCATAATGGTGATACTCTGAGACAGTAGATGCTCAAAAATACCATTTCTTGATTGATTCACTGACAATTTCTGGAATTGCTAAGCATCCCAGTTTTGTTAAAAGAATCCCAGGTTACTGAAAAAAACTTCTAAGACCACCCAGAGCACCCTGGGCTTCGTGCCCAAATGAAGCAAAATCAAATTCATTGCAGGACTCGTGTCAAAACTGCCAATTTACTAAGTGTAGCTGCTGCTTCCAGAGAGAAATGTCCCATCACTACCAGCTGCCATCAGATAAATAATTTAAAAAAATTAGTCTGCCATTTCCTCTACTCCATCCCCATTTGCCCCTTCCTAGCCCAACACTTGCCCCTTCATTTCCCTCCCTGTCCCCAATCCAGCCATTTCATTTTTTTTTTAATCAGTTCTTCCTCATCTCCAATCCAGTCTTTCCCACTGGACCAACCCCATCTCTCCCCTGAGACCAGAATGGTAGGGATGGGGACATGATGGTAGGGAAAGAACAAGGTGTAAAAAGATGAGTGGGTGGGGGGAGAGTAGAGGACCAGCCCACTGAGACTATGTAAAAGAAGAAGATCTGGCTCAGAGTGGGATGGAGGTGAGTGGAGTTTGGGAGAGGGAGATGGTGAGTTAAAAAAACAAAAAAATTCCTTCCTTGTGGACAGTTGAGTGAGGCTGGGAATTTCTCACTGGGTGAAGGCAAGGACACCCAATGAGTTCAGCATTGTGCCATGATACTGTTAAAAATCTTGGCAGCTTAATGTCAGTACCATATGTCAAATTAAAATCTCCAACTGGCGTGACCAATCCCCAGTTTCTTGTCTGCTTCACTTTGAGAGGGTTTTTTGATTGCAGAAGTTAGCCACTTTATGCAAAATCAAATCTGCTTGCCCTTCCAAAATGTAATATCATTTTTCATATAAGTACGGAGTCTGTAATGCAGGAGGTTCTGACATCCATCCACTAAGAAACACAGGGCTATTTAACACTCTCGAATTCCAGAATGTAATAAGTGTGTTCTGTGAATTACTCTTTCCTTGCTTCTGTCATACCTCTGATGCTTTTTAAAAAGCAAGGTGACTCTAATGTTCCCTTTTAATTTTGGAGGGAGTGAATTCAAGTTGTTGCTTTATGTCTCAAAGCTGAGATTCCCACCAAGCTAGATAGAAGACACTGCTATTTGATAGGTAAGAGAAAGACATAACAGTCATTGTCCACAAAAAGACAACTCTTCCAAAATTCTAAAAACACTAAGGGGAAGACAGTCACTGATCTGTCTGGACTGTAAGATCATTGTGGGCAGGGAATGTTTCTACCAACTCGGTAGTATTGTACTACCCCAAACACTTAGTACAGTCCTCTACGCCCAATAAACTCTCAATAAATACCACTGATGACGCTGATGATGCCCAAGGTTTCGATGAGATTGGACAGCAGGTGAGGCAACAGAAGGCAAAGGAGAGGGTTCCCCAGGCAAAAGGGTCTTGGGGAGGGAAAAAAAAAAGCATCTCACTCTTTCCCCATCCTCTTCCCCAACCCATCCAAACCTTGCAAATTTCATTTGTTGTAGAAGTCCTTCCGCCATTTCTTGCAGATGACATTTGAAGGGTTGTTATTCCAAAGGTATTATTTGCTGGGAGTCAGAAGACCTAGGTTCTCCTTAGGGTTTTTTGAAGCGGTGTGCCCTAGCAGAAGGAGCAAGAGCTTGGGAGTCAAAGGACCTGGGTTCTAATCCTGGCACTACCACTTGTCTGCTGAGTGACCTTGGGCAAGTCACTTCATTTTTCTATGCCTTGGTTACCTCATTGGGATTAAGACTGTGAGCCCTATGTGGGACAGGGACTGTGTCCAACTCAATTTTCTTGTCTCTACCCTTACCCCATCTCTTACTACAGTGCTTGACACATAGTAAGTGCTCAATAAATACCATAAAAAATAGTTGCTGTTGTATTCCTCAGTTTCCACTGCAGATAGCAAAATGAAAAGGTCCATCACTGGAATGTTTGAAATGTTGATTGTAAGGATTCATTAGTTTAGCAGGCTTGGGCTTTCCAAGTAAATGTACTATATGAATAGAGGATCAATCAATTGATGGTATTTATTGAGCACTTACTCTGAGAAGAGCACTTTACTAAGGACTTAGGAGAGTGCTAGTCAATACATTTCCTGCCCCCAACAAGCTTACAGTCTAAAGGAGGAGAGGATGGCTTATTACTGTTATATTATGGCTAGAAAAAAAACATTGTTCCTACCTTCTTGTTAGCAAGTTAGTTTTTGATTAATAGTGAGCACTAAAAAGACTTCAAAATGAACCTGAGAAGCAGCATGGCCTAATGGAAAGAGCATGGGCCTAGGAGTCGGAAGACCTGTGTTCTAATCCTGCCTCTGCCAATTGCTTGCTGTGTGACCTTGGGCAAGACACTTCACTTCTCAGTGCCTTAGTTGCCTCAACTGTAAAATGGTGATTAATCACCTGCTTTCCCTCCTATTAAGACTGTGAGCCCCATGCGGGACAGGGATTGTATCCGACCTAATTAACTTGTACCTACCCCAGAGTTTAGAACAGTGTTTGACACTTAGTAAGCACTTAACAAATATCATTACACACACACACACACACACACACACACACAAACCAAAAAAACCCCTCCAAAATTTTGAAAACATTTCAGAAGCCAAACAATGCTGTGAATTTTTTTGCTTTACATGGACAGTTCAGTGAAAAGATAATCCAGCTCCAAAGATTTTTTTTTGGTGTTTTTTAATGGTATTTAAGTGTTTACTGTGTGCCAGGCACTGTACTAAGCAGTGGGGTAGATATATGTTAATCAGGTTAGACATAGTCCATGTCCCACATGGGGCTCACAGCATTAATCCTCATTCTACAGTTGAGTAACTGAGGCAAAGAGTAGATGTGACTTTCCCAAGGTCACACTTCAGACAAGTGGTGGAGCTGGAATTAGAACCCAGATCCTTCTGACTCTCAGGCTGGTGCTCTATCCACTAGGCCATGCTGCTTCTTTTCTCAATGGTTAAATTGAACAGTTTATGGAAACTGTCTTATTTCAGGCAACTGTCTGGGTCACCGAGGAGTAGACTGAGGGCTATTCCACCTGGAACTTTTCAGGAAAAATGCTTCACTGTTGATTCTATTCAGTGGGGAAATATTAGTGATGCATTTTGACTTTAGTAAATAGGCTATTCTCATTTGCATGAAAAAGGCAACCTGTTCTACAAGGCTGGTGTTTTGTAAGATCCCTGGCAAGTGGGGTGGATCCTCCAGAATAGGGTAGGCTGCCCTCCACTATGCCTGGATGATGATGATGGTGATATTTGCTAAGCACTTACTCTGCATTCTAAGCACTGGGGTAGATACAAACTAATCAGTTTGGACGCAGTCCCTGTCACACATGAGGTTCACAGTCTTAATCCCCATTTTACAGATGATGTAACTGAGGCATAGAGAAGTTAAATGACTTGCCCAAGGTCACACAGCAGACAAATGGCAGAGCCAAAACTAGAACCCAGGTCCTTCCAACTCCCAGGCCCATGTTGTATCCACAAGGCCATGTTGATGACAGACATAATGGGTTAGGCAGGGATCCTGACTTTCCATGGGTTGTTTCTAAATTTAAGTTTAAATGTAATTCTTGAGAAGATTCTGTGTAGAAATGCCACCCCTGTGAATATCCCCGGGAATAAACTGACCAGGGAGGGAAATTCCACAAGAATCAACCTTAATTTTAGGGGGGGAACCAAAAAAACCCTCTTGAAGCCACAGTCTCCATCCCCTTAGGTCACCATTATTTGGAGATGGTGGACTGCAGATTGCCACAACACAGGAAACAATGACACAATCCTATTTTAAGTGACAGTGACTTTACGATGGGGGTACTTAGCATTCTGGCAGAAAAAAAATAATATACTGCTCAGGAAAACCTTCCTCTGCTGACTGTATAGTAAAGATTATGGGTTGGGACAGCTTCAGCTCAAAGGTATAAATGTAGAGGGAAAGAACAGGGAGCTTCCCTTCACTTTCAATTGCAAAAAAAAAAAAGAAATGAATTTGATCTCAGCCCTTGAGATACCATTTATTTTGAGCCAAACCTCTCTTCTGTTTCCTCCTCAACTTCACCTACCCTGAAGGATTAGCTTTGCAGGAAGTCGGAGAATTTCAAAATGACTGTTTGGAGAAGCTGTTCTCCTTTTGCTCGCAGACTTTGTTTCATGGATCCTCTTTGTTAAGTGATTTAGTATCACTGATTTACTTTCAACATTTTCTTCCTCATATCTAACAGCCAGAGTTTCTGCCCACAAAAAATACTTTAGGCCCCACCTCTTTTCTTTTAAGTCCTTGCTCATTCACACTTCTTTTCATCCCCAACCCTGCCACCCCCCACAATGCCCCAGAAGCATCTTGTGTTTCAAAGGACTAAAATGCCGCAATTCTGATTGGGGTCCTTGTTTCTGCGCCCATGCTCCGCAACTTGAGCCCACGGCCTACCCGTTTTTCATCAGCGGAGAAGGGCCCACATCAAAAGGCTAACTTTTAATTCTAGAGCAGCAAAATACTCTAGAAGATTTCCTCATGTTATATGAGTTCTTTTTGTAGAGATGCAGATGTACATGAGCTCCTACATAAACCTTTTCATCCATTTGCTGCCCACTCCTACATACTGAAAAAACATCACTTAACCTCATTGTACCCTCTGGCCATGACCCATCTCCCGTTTCTCATCCCAACATATATTCCTTGATAGGGGAGAAACACTCACTATTTCCACTTCCTCAGTGCCAACTCTCTTCTCAAACCTCCACGATCTGAGATTCCCTACTGAGACAGCCTTCCAAGATTTCAGAAGTCCTCCCAGTGGCAAAATGGAATGGGTTCTACTCTGTCCTAATCCTCTTCTACCTCTCTCTTGCCTTTGACAATGTTGACCATTCCCTCCTAGAAATTCTCTCTGGACCTTGGTTTTGCCAACAACTGAATTCTCTTTATATTTTTTTTCCCATTCCTCTCAACACATCTTCTCAGTTTCCTTTTCTGGCTTTTTGTTTTACCCTCACCATTTTTCTGTAGGTGTCCCTCCAAGCTTATTTCTGTATTCTCGACTTTTTTTTCTCTACACTCTTTTTCATGGGTTACAGATCCACTTATGTGGTTTCAGAAACCTCCTTTATGCAGATGAGGTGAGCTTTTGTTTAAATCTTCAACCCTTCCCCCTCACCTACTTTATAATCTCCTATGGCTTCCTGTCTGGTTGGGGACCATGGCTTTTACTTTTGTTGATGTATAATTATAATGATAAATAAGAATTAATGGAAGTAATAGTATTTATTAAGCACTTACTCTGTGTTGAGCACTGTACTAAACATTAGGAAGGCAGACACAGGTGGGAATTAGATCCAGATCCTGTCCCTCAAGGGACTCACAATTACTAAGTGGGAATAGTTTCAAGATTACCAGATCTGACACGTTCTCTGGGTCACATGAGGCTCATAGTCTGAGTGGGTATTTTGTCCTCGTGTTACAGGTGGGGAGCCTGGGGCCCAAAATGGCTAAGTGACTTGCATGTCCTTAAACTCCTATTGTAGTCCTCCTGTTCCCATAAGCTCTCAATAAATGCTGCTCTTGAGGATTAGTCAGTAAAGGCCTCCAAAAAGAGATTACTTCTTAGAAGAACCTGGAAGACAGTATTTATTGAGGGCCTTCTGTATGCAAAGCATTGTACTGAATGCTTGTCATAGATCTGCTTGAAAGGAGTCCTGTGGTGGGGCCATGATCAGCCACTCCAAAACTCTGCAGTGTTTTTATTTATCCTTAGCTTGTGATTCTTGCATGCTTTTCAAAATGTACACCTTTCACAGCACCTGCTGTGTTGTAGTGTTCCATTTTCATTCTCTGTCACCAATTTAAGGGAATATTTACTTAAATTTGTATAATCGGGTGGGTTATACCCATTTTCTATGAAATTCCAGGTGTTCATTGCAAATTCCATATAACAACCTAAAACTAGCCAGTGAAGTCGTGTCTGGTGATGTCTTCTTTCTCTTTGGCTCCAGCGGTTAGAGTCTTGGTGGGTTGGAACTGCTTTTCTTCTCCTCCCTTGAAGTCACTGAGATCCTCGGCAATCAGTAGGCCCTGGTGAAAGAGGAGAGAGAAATGCAGCCATTTCCAGCTCACAGTTCACTCTTTTGTCAAAAGCCTGAGATGATGCAAGTCATTAGAAGCTCCTATTTTTGTTGTTCGTTCATCAAACTTCCCTCACTTTCTGTTAGAGGTCCAACCTTTTTCTTTTTTTCCTTCGTTCCTAATGGTTTTTCTCTACCCGTGGGCCCCATGTGGGCCAGGCGCTGTAGATCTTGTATCTACCCCAGTGCTTAGAAGTGCTTGACACACAGTAAGTGCTTAACAAATGCTATAATAGTAGCAGGAATAATATTACAGTAATTTCTTTTGCACTGCCTCTTAGAGAGTTCATGCCCAACTGACAAGTGAGGGAGAACTGTAATTTACATTTGGGTTCTGCAAGAAATGTTCTTGGGAAGAAAAGAGCACCGAGACACCAGGCTAAACTGAGTTTTTAAATGGTTCGTGGAAATAAAAAAATGGGGAAACGCTCTAAGGAATAGGAATATTTCTTTGAAATAACAGAGAAGGCAAACTGAATGGGCTACCCAAATGGCATTCAGATGGGGACAGATGACCAGAAATGCCCAGAGAGCTGTGTGCTCTCACCTGGCAGACTGCTGCTACCTACTGATTGCCCAAGATCTGGTTAGACTTCAGCAGCAATGTTATTTAGGGTGAACATGCAGCTGACCAGGCTAGCAGAATGGAGACTTTACCAGCCACTTAAGTCTGCTTAAATGTCTGACCACCATTAATAGCCTGAACTCCGTCTTAAATGGATCCCCAGATTGGCTTCTTGCTGACCAAGAGGCATATCTTAATCACATGTTTGTATTGAAAAATGAGGCCAAAGTACAGAAAGAAACATCAATCCAAAGCAGGGGAGGAAAAAAAAAAAGCCATCTGTTGTTTTTCCCATCAGGGGCTGATGGGATTTACTATATGAGAACCAGATGATTTTGGTGGAGGCTGAGGAATGTTGAGTGGGCTGACAGCTAAGGGCAAGGATCTGTTTAGCCCATCAAGACAACAGCCCAAACTAGCATTGATACCTACTGAGCGTAGCTTACGGGCTGTGGGGCTAAGTCATAAATCTTGCCTGGTAAATACAGCCAGATTACCTAGCTGTTTTTTCCCCTTGAAGAAGGAAAGCTATTTCTATGGTTTCTCTGTTGTGCTCTTCACTCTAAAGAATTAGTGTTTTTTCCTGTCTTTTAATAGAAGTTGAGTGACTTTCCCCTAGATTTTTGTTGCTTTATAGTGTTGTGGTCAATGTTTCCTAAGATCTCATCTCTGTAGCAGCAATTGTTCCGGATGTTGGAAGGTCTGATAACTTGAATATAGTATGGTGTATTTATTACTACCAGCAAATACATAAATAAAGATTACTTGCCGAGAATATGCCAAAGTAATCCTTATACTTCAGCGTAATCCAATTTTGGTACATAGTACTTGGTTTGGTGACTTAAATTTCGAAGTTGCCCTAATGACAAACCCAGAAACTGAAGTGCCTTGTTTCCTGAGAACTAACAATGATCTTGTGTCCAAAACCAGGGCTGTGCTGAGAGATTTTAGTCAGTCACTAAAGCCCTCTTTGCCCCTTCTACTCTTCCACACTGCATGCCTAAAGGCCAGCTTCTTTTTGTTCAGCTGTAGGAAAATAGTCACCCAGGTATTGGTGATTGTCTCTACGTAGCAGAAGTCAGGTTAGAGACTCAACCTTTTCCAGTTTTGAATGGTTTGAGAGTGATCTAGAAGGGAAGCAGCATGGCCTCGTGGAAAAAGCTTGGGCCTGGGAATCAGAGGACCTAGGTTCTAATCCCGGCTCTGCTGCTTACCTGCTGGGTGACCGCAGACAAGCCACTTCACTCCTCTGTGCCTTAGTTAGCTCATCTGTTAAATGGAGGTTAAGACTGAGCCCCATGTGGGACATGGACTGTGTCCAACCCGATCATTTTGTATCTTCTCACGCTGTGATAAGCAGCGTGGCTCACTGGAAAGAGCACGGGCTTTGGAGTCAGAGTTCATGGGTTCAAATCCTGGCTCTGCCAGTTGTCAGCTGTGTGACTTTGGGCAAGTCACTTAACTTCTCTGTGCCTCAGTTACCTCATCTGCAAAATGGGGATGAAGAGTGTGAGCCCCCCGTGGGACAACCTGATCGCCTTGTAATCTCCCCAGCGCTTAGAACAGTGCTTTGCACATAATAAGCGCTTAATAAATGCCATTATTATTATTATTATTATTATTATTGTCTACCCCAGCACTTAATAAGTACAGTGCCTGGCACATAGTAAGTGCTTAACAAATACAATTTTAAAATTGGGAGTGGGGAGGGACAAGAAGGAGGAGGGGAAAAGAGGGGTCTGCCAGAGTGGCAAAACTGCAAGAAAAGCCGCCACTGAACTCTACTAATCCTAAAAAGTTAGGCTTTCCCTTTGACTCATCTGTTGATCCCCAAGAGCTCTTCTGGCTTGCCACATCATCAGTATGGCCAAGCCATAACGCTGTCCAGAAGGTGACAACTCTGTGGTATGGAACTAAACATGCAAAAGACCATTAGCACACTTAGCTCGACTCTGGAATCCCTTGGAATCTGAATTGTGATTCCACAGGCCTAGGCATTCAGTTATGCCCCAAATTTCCTGGGCCACTTTTCACTTGAAGAACTGGGATCCTGGCCAATAATAATAATAATAATGATGGCATTTGTTAAGCGCTTGCTATGTTTAAAGCACTGTTCTAAGCGCTGGGGGGATACAAGGTGATCAGGTTGTCCCACGTGGGGCTCGCAGCTTTAATCCCCATTTTACAGATGAGGTAACTGAGGCCCAGAGAACTTAAGTGACTTGCCCAAAGTCACACAGCTGACAATTGGCAGAGCCGGGATTTGAACCCATGACCTCTGACTCCAAAGCCCTTGCTTTTCCCACTGAGTCACGCTGCTTCTCTAGGCAGGAGGTAAAGACCTTCTTGCTCCTGATCAGACACTGGCCCAAGAGTGACTATTTCTAGTGACTGTACAGCAATTATGAGGGAAATCATAGTATGTGGCTAATTCATTTTCTGCTTTCTAGCGTAAGAGTTCCAACAAAACTAAGTTTTGCAAAGCAGGGGACCCAAATCTTATCACGATTATTAAAGAGCCATTTGGAGGGAAAAACATTTTGTTTCTGTCTGTTTGGATTATATTCATAATGTTGGTCCTTGAATGTCCACATTTTATTTTTCTCCCTATTCCCATCATCTTCAGGCCACTTTTCAAAAAAGGAGAGTGCTTTAAATGATTTAAGAAATTTAGGCTAAAATTTTGACTTAAAATGAATAGCTTTCTGAAGATAACTCGACTCTAACTTCCCCACTTGTGAATTAAAGAGATAAGCACCAGGGCTTTTAGCTGGCCATATTAATTTGCAATTTTAAAAAAATCAAGTAATGGCATTTATTGAGCACCTTGGCATAGTGGATGGGGCTGGTAGTCAGAAGGTCAAAGGTTCTAACTGCTGTGTGACCTTGGGCAAGTCACTTCACTTCTCTGTGCCTGTTAGCTCATCTCTAAACGGGGATTGACACCATGAGCCCTATGTGGGACAGGGACTGAATCCAACCCGATTGGCCGGTATCCACCCAGTGCTTAGTACAGTGCTTGGCACATAGTAGGCACTCAACAAATACCACAGTTGTTATTATTACTAGACTCTTTGCTAAACGCTTGTGAGAGTATGATCATAATAAGATACATTTTCTCTGCCATTAAGAACCTGAACAGGGAAGACAGAAAAAAATGATTTACCGAAAGCGAAAGCCAGAGGAAGAACAAGTATATAGCTGGAAGCAAAACAAACACATTGGGATGAAGTAGCTGAACAAATAATTGAATGTACAGATTAATAAATAATACAAATGTACATATGTACACAAGTGCTAAGAGTAGGGTTAACAAACAACTGGAAAGGGTGAATGTTGATCTTCTGAAGTCATTTGTTTTAATTGGGGAAGGCTTTCTAGAGGAGGTGGGATTTTAAGAGGGCTTTAAAGATGGGAAGAATTCTGTTCTGGTGTATTTGGAAGCAAGGGGTCTCCAGGCTTGGGGGGACAGCATGAATTAAGGGTCAGAGGCAGGAGAAGTTGGTCGATTTGATGTACAAGCCACTAACTCCATTAATGAAAAATAACTAATTCAACCAGTACAATTGGGTCCAACCTTCATATTATAGAAAATTCACATGTGAACTCTGCCAGCAGAATTTTACACCCTCCATTGTATTTCCATCTGGGATTTGGGGAGACAGGAATCCACACAAAATTTCCTGCTCCTCAGCCATGGTCTCCTGAGACAGAGAGTGCAGAGCAGCCCCAGGCTGGATACATCACTGTGGGGTGGGTGGGAAGGGGAGGGATTCTCCAGCTGGAGCTTCACGTGTTCCACCGCCCTGCTCCAATATCCGGCGGGAGCTGCATTTTTAAGATAGGCAGATTTGGGGACATTTCCTCCTTCCCCAAAAAGCATGCTTGTGACTTGTTGGCAATGTCTCTCTGCCTTGCCTTCCGCTGGCCTTCTTTAAAAGAGTTCCCATAAATACTGCGTTAAGTAACCCTCATCCAGAAAGCAGGGGACTTCGACCGTCTGATTGTCCCATCTACGCAGTCATGATTCTTTGACAGATTGTTGCAAGGCAGAAAAAAATATTTTGGGTAAATTTTTAAAAATTGCCCTTGAGATAAGTGCTTCCCTTTTTTGTCTCTAAAGGCCACACTGGTGCTTGGAACAGAACATTCTCTTTCTGGGTAGTCTAGATTTTTAACCTTGGCCATTAATAGAGCAATTTTTTTGTTCCCCCTGATTTAATTCACAACATGCCTCTCATGTCAGCAGTTGACCCTTGCATATTTTATTCTTATCTCAGTACTCATGAATGTATGTATATTTGTGGTTTTTTGATATATTTTATTTATATATTTGTCTATATCTTCAGTTGTTTATTCAGCTGTTTCCCTGGTACATTGTACTGCTTCCTGCTTAGTCCTTGTCTTTCCTTCCCCTTTCACTATTTATGAATAATTTTTGTCTAGCTCCCCCATTACACTGTAAACTCCCTGAGGACAGGGAATACGTGTTTTACTTTTACTGTATATTCTCCCAGGTTCTTAGCACAATCTCTAGCACTAAGTTGGTACTCAGCAATTATCATTGATTGTTTTTCTCTCTTGACATGCAGAGAGTTCTGGGTATCTTCTTCCACAATTCTGCTAATTTTGAAAATTTTTTTTCTTTTTCAATATCCTGTAGGGAGGCCACTTTTCCTGAACAGAAATGAAGAGTGCAGCCAAACCTTGGGGCACAGTAGCAAAGCAAGGGAGCCATGGAACGGATCGAGGACGCCCACTTCCTTCTGCTTCTTCTGGCCTGAAGACTTCCAAGTCTTCAACTTCACTTGCTTTCGAGTCTCGGCTCAGCAAGGTACTGAGTGGTTTTGGGAGTCATCATAGAGACTGGGGCACAGAGACGGTGGCAATCTTTTGAGATGGAGAAACCAGTTTGTGTCTTTGGGTTTGGAGGATTTCTGTGCCCAGGAAAACATCTGTTCTGTTTGCATCACAAATATTGCCACAAGTGGAAGGCTCAGAAGCTAGTCCCTCAGCTGACCATTCACACACAGTTGCCCCAAATAAGCAAGTGCTTCCACAAAGTTATTGGCTGTTGACATATTGCACTGAAATGACTAATAAGGACCTCTGGCAAAAACAGAAAATTTTGTAGCCCAACAATCAATCAATCAATCGTATTTATTGAGCGCTTACTGTGTGCAGAGCACTGTACTAAGCCCTTGCGAAGTACAAGTTGGCAACATATAGAGACAGTCCCTACCCAACAGTGGGCTCACAGTCTAAAAGGGGGAGACAGAGAACAAAACCAAACATACCAACAAAATAAAATAAATAGAATAGATATGTACAAGTAAAATAAATAAATAAATAGAGCAATAAATCTGTACAAACATATATACAAGAGTTTCTGGTTATCAGTAGTCCATTAGCGTTCCAGCTTATTGTTTAATTTTCCTTGCCTGTGGAGCAAAACAGTTGTATTTTCTTAGGCAGCTCCTTATTATTTTATTTTCACTGGTTAAAGTACCATAAAGTTCTATCCTTTCTGTTCTGCTCTTCTCCCTGACATTTGGATAGATAGTCTACTCCCACAGAGTCAACTCTCATCTGAAATCAGGTGACATGAACATATATCTGGCCATTTATGAACTCTTTACCCTATTCTTCTTTACACTATGCTATCTTCAAGACATTGACCATTAAATATCTTGGCACCAGCTCAGAATGAATATGAAGAAAAATATGATGAGGAATATGTCTGTCTTTCCTGCTGTACCATGTAGGGAAACAGTGTGGCCTAATGGATAAAGCATGGGCCTGGGAGTAAGAAGGACCTGGGTTCTAATCCTGGCTTCACCACTTGTCTGTCATGTGACCTTAGACAAGTCACTTAACTTCTCTGGGCCTCAGTTACCTCATCTGTAAAATGGGGAATGTAAACTGTGTCCAACCTGATTAACTTGTATCGACCCCTGTGCTTTTAGTATAGTACCTGGCACATAGTAAGTTCTTAATGAATACTATTATCATCGTCATCATCAATCGTATTTATTGAGTGCTTACTATGTGCAGAGCACTGTACTAAGCTCTTGGGAAGTACAAATTGGCAACATATAGAGACAGTCTATTATTATTATTATATTATTATCATTATTATTATTATTATTAAAAAATAAAAGGAGACTTCATCATATTGTCTTTCTCTGTACAGCTTCAGTTGGTTATATATAGTGTCACACTTCTAGTCTTTGTTTTCACAGGCATTTATTTGCATTTTCACTGTTTCCTTCAATAGTATTTAACCTTCTTGAAACTGGGGACCATATCTTTTCCTCCTTTTTGAAACTCTGCACTGCAGTACTCAGTACCCAGGGGTCACTCAATAAATGTTTTTGATGAACCAGCTAACCAATTGAATTCCAAAGCAAAGCGTTGGAAGAAATGAGCCTCTAGACTCAGTGTGACTTAGTGGAAAGAGCACGGGCTTGGGAGTCAAAGGAGATAGATTCTAATCCCGGCTCTGCCACTTGCCTGGTGTGTGACCTTGGGCAAGCCACTTAACTTCTCTGTGCCTCAGTTTCCTCCTCTGTAAAAGGGGATTAAGACTGTGAGCCCCACGTGGGGCAACCTGATTACCTTGTGTCTACCCCAGTGCTTAGAACAGTGTTTGGCACATCATAAGCGCTTAACAAATACTATTATTATTATTATTCTTGGACAGTCTATGATTAGTAGTCAGCCAGAATTTTTAGATGCCAATGCAGTAATTTCCAAGCCCTGGACTTTGGTATCAAGTAGCTATGAAACACAAACAAAATAATAGCCCATCATTTGGCATTAAAAGTAGATTATGTCTATATGATGATTTTAGATCTTTGAATTTTTTTTCCCAGAAAGAGTCTTTGTGTGAGTGTACTTTAATCAATGAGCTATTTGAGCTTCTCCCTCTTACGAACTTCCATTTGCAGATGGCCCGCAGTTTAAATAGCAATGGAGTGGGTAGTAAAAACGTCTAAACATAGCAAAAATGCTTTTATATGGATTTCATTTTATATAGGACTTTCCCAGTTTATAATAAACAAAAACCTCAAGTAGAACTTCTTCAATAGTCTAATGGCTGGCAAACGAAAGCCTAAAGCATAATCAGGAACAGAGCAAGACTAGGACCTTGGAACTGAGAAAGACTGGGACCTTGGAACTGAGAACAACAGCATTATTTATTTGATGTTGAGTCCAAAAATATGACACGAGTGACTTCAGAGGATTAGTTGGACCGTCTCCCTCCCCTCCACGCGTCGCATGCCGGGAGACCTTTTACGTTTTGAACTTTTTATAGTCGCTCCATGCTTGCACCCCATAAAGGGCCTTTGAGGCTGGCCTGGCCGCTCTCTCTGGAAAGTTTAGTTGTGGGGGTACTACTTGGAATTGACTTCAGAGAGTGGAGGAGACTAGGCCCGGGCTGTCTGGGGACTAGTGGGCTTGGGGCACTATGCTGAGAGCACTGCCAGTCATTGCCAGCACCTAGACGCCACCGCCCTGCGGTCGTGGTGAGTAGATGAAGCGTGGAGCGACTATAAAAAGTTCAAAATGGAAACCTTGCTGTATCTGGACTGGGGCTAGGTTTGGGGTGGGAGAGGAGAGTGAGGATTATTTTTGATTAGATGGGTTTGGACTCTGCTTCTGCTGATCATAAATTCCTTTGGGCCATGGATGGTCTTCAATTTTTAGGGTTTTTTTAATCTATTGTATCTAGATCTATGTGTATCTATGCACAGAGCAGCGGTGCCACAAATATAGTAAATATAAGATGTTTAGAGCTATAGGGTATCATATTGGCCAAGAGGAACAAAGCAAGCACAGTTGATCAATCAATCAATCAATCGTATTTATTGAGCGCTTACTGTGTGCAGAGCACTGTACTAAGCGCTTGGGAAGTACAAGTTGGCAACATATAGAGACAGTCCCTACCCAACAGTGGGGCATTTCGAGACAGTAACTCGCTGCAGTCCCTGATAGGGGCATACTGAAAATAGCAATAGGTTCAAAGGGGCCTCGGAGAAATACATTTGCAAGAGGTCTATGGGATATTAGAGGGAAGGTTAGACATGGTAGAAGGCATTAAAGAGAGTAAAATAGAAAGCGGGATATTAGAAAGCACATAGGTACTTTTGTACGTATCCTTACCCTTTCCATTTCCCCTATCTGTAATTTATTTTAATGTCTGCTTCTCCTCTAGACTGTAAGATCCTTGTGGGTGGGCAGGGATCCTGTCAACAAACCCAGTTGCATTGTACTCTCCGAAGTGCTTAGTACAGTGCTCTTTCTGTGCACAGTAAGCACCCAATAAATAAATAAATAATATATAAATAAATTGATTGATTACTTATGCTCATGGATGCCCTCCAAACATCCTCATCATTGTCAGAATAAGAGCATTAGGTGGAATGGAGTGTTAATTACTCTAGACCAGTATGACATTTCTTATGTTCTTCAAAATTCTTCAGCACCCAATCACCCTCTACATTCAACCTAAACTCTGAATCACTAACCCATCTATATTTAATATAACTCATCACCCTCTCATGTCTCCTCCTGTAGACTATGAGCTCGTTGTGATCAGGGATGTGTCTTTGTTGTTATATTGTACTCTCCCAAGCCTTAGTTCAGTGCTTTGCACACAGTAAATATGACTGAATGAATGTACTCTTTGCCCCGGCTCACTACCTTTCTGTCTCCCAAACTCTCTCTTTTGAGCCATTGCTCCTGCCATTCTCTCCTCTTGTTTCATCATTCCACATTATTCCCTTCCTCCAGAAATTCTCTCAAAAGCCTCAGAAACCTTCCTTGATAATCCCCTGCCTAGGCCACACATCCACAACAACCTCCCAATCAATTAACCAATCAATTTACTGAGGACCTACTGTGTGCAAAGCACTATACTAAGTGCTTGGAGGGGAACAATAATTAGACATGGTCTCTGTTCTCAACGAGCTTTTAATCTAGTGGGGGTCTGAGACAGTCATAATTACAGAGAGGAGGAGTGAGAGAATGGAAAAGTGGATATGTGGATGTGTGAACCCTAAAGTAATTTGTAATCCATTATATACAGGAGTGCTACAAGTGGTTGTGAGTGTATGAGTTGCAAAAGTGGTGTAAAAATGCTGAGGTGACATTCAAAAGATGACTCTTTTGACAGTGCTCTGCACATAGTAAGCGCTCAATAAATACGATTGATGATGATGATGATGACTCAGTGAGAAGAAAATTGCTAAGCCGTTAGCTCTTTGTGTCACAACCCACTCCATACCTCCTTGAACCCTTAGGGGTTTGTTTCTCTAACTAATCCTCTTCATACCTAGGACAGGGCATTATGCAAAGTTGATGCTAAATAAATCCTACCACTGCTTTTATTACTCTGTCTCCCATTTTATAAATTGTCAGAAGGGGAAAGTTGGAATTTTAAACTGGAGTTTTGGAAAGCGGAAATGAATGCCACTAAATTGTTTCAACAAAGCCTCAATTCCCTGATGAACTGTAGGATAAGTACTTCCCTTCTTTCTCTAGGGAGCATTCTGAGGATTTTAAAAATCTAAAATCGGATGTATTTCATTGTTATGACCGATTTCCTTTGGGAAGAAAGATATCTTCTCTTGGACAAGCTTCTTTTTTAGCTGAGCATGCCCTCCTACTCAAGCTACAGTCGCTCTCAATATTAAATATGGCTTTTCTTCTGCACTATAATCAACCCCATACATAGTATTATTAAGCCTAAGAAGAAAGCAATATCGATTTTTGTCACTCTGACTCTCCCGTAATTATATGCTTCCCACTTAGGTTATTCAGTTAAATGAATTTGGGGCTATGACCTAATGCAAGTTTTAGGTAAGGCCTGCCATCACCTTACTGTGGCAAGCTTTTCAGCACTATCTCATAGGGGTAGAAAGGAGTGTTGATGGGGCATTGGTGGGACACCTAATGACCCAGAATCCTGCCTTCCCGCCTGGTCTTGCTTATCTCACAACTCTCTCTTTTCCCCAGATACTGTGTTATTCTTTTCAGTACAAGCCATGGCTTTCCACACCATTTAAAGGAAGTAGGGATTTTCTGGGACTACTCTTTCCGGTTAAAACGGAAGAACCTTTCCAGCCTTTTGTCCTAGGTTTCCATCATTTACTTATGTAGCTCTAAGAAACTGTAACTCGATGATGACAATTATGGAGTCTCCTAATCAAGAATGACAGATGAGCCCCAGTCCCAAGACTTCAGAACCGAGATTCTGTGCGAAGGAATGAATTATAGTGATAGTGGCTTTTGCAGCAAATGCTAAAATAAGGGTTTCTCTCTTTTAAATTTGCTGCTAACTACTTTGTAGTGATAGTGGCTTTTGCCGCAAATGCTAAAATAAGGGTTTCTCTCTTTTAAATTTGCTGCTAACTACTCAACATTTGTTTATGCTTTTCCAGTCTCTCTGAGAAAAAACTCGATAAATGCTACTGACTGTCCCAATTGATTAATTGATTATTGATTGATTCTCCCTTTCCAGCTTAAACGAGCCAGCAGTGATGACATGCTCACCAAACCAGCTTCAGGGGTTGCTAGAATAAAGAAAACTGCTACAACTGGAGCAATCTCTGAGCTTGCTGAAAGTCGTCTGAAAAGCAACACAGGTAGGAAGGAACTGAGCAACGGTTCATGTTTTTCCGAGTTGACATTTCTGGCTACTAGAAAGGTTTCTCTCTCCCAGTTTTAGGATTACAACCACATTTCTCATTATCATTCCTAAGAGGAGAGAGTTAAACAGATTACTGACCACTAGGTTGAGGGGTCATAGCTAGAATTTGGGTTGGGTTTAAGTATCAGATTCAGAGTTAAAAGTATGAAAAGGAAGTAATGTTGTTTGACTTTTCCAATTTTCATCAATCTGGCCTAAAAGGAAATTTTCTAGTTCTTCTGTCAGTTAAGGAAATGTATTTACATGACTTGGAAAGGCAGACTCCCTTTGCCTTTTTTTAGGGATATTTTATCTTGCCCTTTTGTTTGGTCATTCATGATATCCTCCGGCATCTATTGAAGCAGCGTGGCTCAGTGGAAAAAGCCCGGGCTTTGGAGTCAGAGGTCAGGGGTTCGAATCCTGGCTCCACCATATGTCTGCTGTGTGACCTTGGGCAAGGCACTTAACTTCTCTGAGCCTCAGTTCCCTCATCTGTAAAATGGGGATTGACTGTGAGCCCCACGTGGTACAACTTAATCACCTTGTATCCTCCCCAGCGCTTAGAACAGTGCTTTGCACATAGTAAGCGCTTAACAAATGCCATCATCATCATTATCATCTATTGTTCTGGTATTTACTAATAGCGTCTCAGTAAAGGATTTTAGTACTTGCTTTCATTGCAGTGCATTTTCGGTGTGAAGCAATTACTCTTTTTTAACCCAGCTGTAATAGGCATGTAATTTAAATGCATCGTGCCAGTTATTCAAATGCATAATTCTCTAGCTTAATAATAAGGGAATAAAAATGCATCTTTACATAAAGAATCCGTTCATTACTTGAAATACAGATGGTTGGTCAAGGGGTCAATTAGAACCATAAATGTTCAAATCTCTAATGTAATGCTTTCGAATACTAAATACTAGCTGTGTGTCTTTGGGCAAGTCACAACTTCTCTGTGCCTCAGTTACCTCGTCTGTAAAATGGGGATTAAGATTGTGAGCCTCACATGGGACAACCTGGTCACCTTGTTTCCTTCCCAGCTCTTAGAACGGTGCTTTGCACATAGTAAGCGCTTAACAAATACCAAAATTATTATTATTATTATTATTTTTATTATTATTACTCAGTACTGTCTATTTAGAAATACCACTAGGTGGCAGCGACAGCTAGTGATAGCAGAAACGACAGACTATTATTGATCCGTGGTTTGTTATATTTCTTCATATCTTTATTATGAAGAGCTCTGCCTTTCTTTACCCGTTTCCTCCTTAATCTTCGCATTCGCCATTTAAGTAAATACCTTAGAGTAATTAATAGATATTTAATGTAGATATTTATACTGATTTCGCATTCGCCATTTAAGTAAATACCTTAGAGTAATTAATAGATATTCAATGTAGATATTTATACTGAATTAATAGAGATTTCGTGGCGGCTTCGATTGGGCCAGGAACTGTGTTGAAATTAGATTTTGCATTTACTCCGGCAGTATCAAAGTGGGGTCAGGGTGAAAGAGTGTGGACAGGTAGCCCAATTCATTGCTACTTCTGGAGTAATAATGTAAATATAATCCTAGCTATTTGGTGGGAAAATCTGAAGTAAAGCCACCTACAGGGCTCAGAACTTTGGCTGCTGGCTTGCTTCTGAGCAGCCGTATTCAGGAACCTACTGTTCACTTCAAATGTATTCCCCCAGGCGCTTAGAACAGTGTTTTGCACATAGTAAGCGCTTAACAAATGCCAAAAAAAAAAAAAATGGGGTTGTGGACTGGAAGAGAAAGGCCTTAAAATTGCCTGCCTCACCCAGACTTTACAGAGTTTACAGTGTCCTCACTGATTTTTTAAGGTTTGGGATTCTGCACTGATCTTTCCAGAAGTGAGAGCCTTAGTCGTTGCCTCGGGGAACTCTATGTAAATATTATTTCCCATTTCTCAAATGTTTTCCCTGGGAGAATGCAATAACTCAAGACTGCAGCATCAGCATTCAAGTTGAGCTTTATGGCTTACTACATTTAGGCAAAGAACATCTTCCAGTAGTAAGGGGATTAGGCAACTTCGTAAAAATGCTGGCTCTGGGCTTTTACAGTTGTGTATTGGATTGGGAGTGTCTTTTAAGTAGTTACTAATGCTGCATTTTAAACTTTCTATTTTAAAACATAGAAAGATCCCATCTTTCAATAAAGCAGAGCATAGCGCTGGTTAAAATGGGCATTTTCCTGAATCATAAAGCATGTGGATTTTGCTAGAGGAAATCAAATCTGAACCCAGGCCGGGAACGGTGATTCTTTAGAAGGAGAAAACACCTAAAGACACCTTGCTAATCATTTTGAAGAGCAAATACAAACAATGCAAGGCTTCCAGAACTCAGAATTGCATAAGGCTGGTGGACTTTTCTCCCACAACTTGAAGGCCCCAGTAATAATAATTATGGTATTTATTAAGCACTTACTATGTGCCAGGCACTGTACTAAGCACTGGGATGAATACAAGCAAATCAGGTTGGACACAGTCCCTGTCCCAAGTGGGGCTCACAGTCTCGAACCCCATTTTACAGATGAGGTAACTGAGGCACAGAGAAGTTAAGTGCCTTGCCCAAGGTCACACAGCAGGCAAGTGGCAGAGCCGGAATTAGAACCTAAGACCTTCTGACTTCCAAGCCCCTGCTCTCGCCCCTGTGTCATGCTGCTTCTGTCAGTCAGTATGTCAGTATGATATTCTCAATCTGAGACCACATGTATTCCAAAAGTATCTGTAAAAATCATTTTTTTTCTGTGAAAGAATGTGTATTCCAAGACAACCTATCAGTAGACTAATTTTCTTGGGAACTATGGGTAATCTTCTCAAACAACTTTCTCTATAATGCTTTTAGCATTTTCATAGTGGGAAAACATTAACAATCCAAAAATCTACAGGCTTCAACAAAAGTGCAGCCCACAACTGCTAAGTCTGTATTAATAACTGGTCAATTTAAATCCAAATAGCAAAAGCTGGGGGGGCGGGGGGGGTAATTCAAATGTTGCAAGTTGCCACACATATTTAGCATTAGAAATACAAGGATGTAGTGTTTTAAAAGTAAATGTTATCGTTGGAGCCATAACTTTTTTTTCCAACTCTTCGATACTACAAATTTATAATTTCATTTGAATGTCATGTTTTTTACTTTATCCGGGGTAGCCAACAGTCCCACTGAAGCCAGAAGCTGGCCACAAAAAGCATTGTTTTCTGGGAATTATTAAGTGAAGAAAAGGAAAGAGGAAATGAGAAAGATTTCAATTCATCTCAACTTTGAAATCTCAGCCTACCCCTAGACTTCCTGAATACAGTTTAGTTAGCTAAATTACGGATCAACTGTTCTGTCCAAAAGGTAGTGAAGTTATCAGAACCATAGCTGTTCATTTACTACAAGTTCAGCCGGTTAACCTGGCCATCATCATCAACTTCATCGTCGTCATTAGTGGTATTTATCATGCCTACTGATGGGGGAAGTGGTATGGGTCTTCCCCAGCCTCAGTTGCACTACCTGCTCCTGCATTACTGCCCATACCAAGGTTTTTGCGACTACTGCCTGCCTCTGTGACCCTGCAGCCACTCTCAGATTGGGTTAGAGTGGGCTCAGGAGGCAGCAGTGTGGCCCTGTGAAAAGAGCAGAGGTCTGAGAGCCAGAGGACCTGGGTTCTAATTCAGACTCCCAAATGTTCCTGCTGGGTGGCCTTGGGCATGTCATGTAACTGCCCTGTGCCTCAGTTTCCTCATCTGGAAAATGAGGGTTAAATACTGTCCTCCTGCCGTGGTTACGTTCCATGTGGCACAGGGATTGGGTCCGCCCTGATGATCTAGTATCTATCTCAGCACTTAGAACAGTGCTTGGCACATAGTAAGTACTTAACAAATACTATTAGTAGTAGTAGGTGGCGGCAGCAGTGGAAGTGTACTATAATGCACAGGACTTTGTTTCATCATGAATTTATGACAACACACAGCTTTACTGAACCCCAAATTACGTGAGTACTTTCCATGTACCACAGTTCTTCTTCTTGATCCTTTCCTTAGAAATGCATAGTCTTAGTGTTCTTTAATTAGTCAATCAGTCATATTTATTGAATGCTTACTGTGTGCAAAACACTGTACTAAGTACTTGGGAGAGTACAGTATAAAAGAGTTGGTAGACAAGTTCCCTGCCCACAACAATAAATACAATTGAATGAATGAATGAGTGAACAAGCTTACAGTCTAGATGGGGAGACAGACATCAATATAAATAAAGAAATTACAGATATGTACGTACATGCTGAAGGCCTCAGGGAGGGGTGAATAAAGGGTGCAAATCCAAGGGCAGGGTGACACAGAAGGGAGTGGGAGAAAAGGAAATAAGACTCAAGGGTAGCCTCGTGGAGATTTGCTTTTAATGAGGCTTTGAAGTTGAGGAGAGTGAACTTCATTGGACACGAATAGGAAGGGTGTTCGAGGACAGAGGAAGGATAATAATAATAATGGCATTTATTAAGCGCTTACTGTCTGCAAAGCACTGTTCTAAGTGCTGGGGAGGTTACAAGGTGATCAGGTTGTCCCACGGGGGGCTCACCGTCTTAACCCCCATTTGACAGATGAGGTAACTGAGGCCCAGAGAAGTTAAGTGACTTGCCCAAAGTCACACAGCTGGCAGTTGGCGGAGCCGGGATTTGAACCCATGACCTCTGACTCCAAAGCCCGTGCTCTTTCCACTGAGCCACGCTGCTTCTCCGGATGTGAACAAGGGGTCAGCGGTGAGATAGACGAGATGGAGGTACAGTGAATGGGTTGGCATTAAAGGAGTGAAGTGTGTAAGATGGGTTGTAGCAGTAAATTGGGGAGATGAGGTAGGAGGGGTCAAGGTGATTGAATGCTTTAAAGCCTATGGTAAGGAGCTTTTGTTTGATGCAGAGGTGGATGGACAACCACTGGAGGTTCTTGGTTCTTATTGGTTATTGCAGCCATCTCGTTATTATCCTTAGTATCTGGGGAACAAGACCAATATGGATATTTAAAGGCCACAGGTAAGCCAGAAGTATTACTTTAGTCATTAGTTTCACCTTCCTTTCCCACCAAGTCGTTTGCTAAAGTTATTTAAGGATGAAAAATGGACTGATTGGAGTTTCACCCCTTTTTCCTGCCCCTTTCCACTCACCAGTGGGAGTGATATGTAGTCCAGTGGCAGTAGAAGGAACAAAAAGAAGGAACTCAGGCCTTGAATACATGAGGTTTTGCAATTTTGCACAGTGGAATAGTTAGCGTGCTGTGGAAAAGTATTTTTCAATTGAGCGATTAGTCTTTTTACTCTCCTTTTTCCCATCATATGCTATAGAAACCCATCTTTTGGATGAGCTGAACTGTTTAATCTTTTTGGAGCCATTTTTTTTCCTCCTTTTCTCTTGAGAGCCGGATTATCTGGAAGCCTTCTTTGTTAGGTTTTAAAATAAGCAGCACTTTCCGTTTCCTCTTCTTTGGCAGATAGTGAATGAAACTGTAGGAAGTTTGCCAAGTTTGAGACTCCCCTTGGCTCTTGAACTTCAGGTGGACGGGAGCAAAGGAAGCAGGATATTCAGAAACATTCAAAGAGTGAAGAGAAATCCTTGTCCTTAGAAATTATTAAGTAGCCCATGCAGGAGTTATTTTGAGTACTTAATGCTTTGCAGTGTCTTAATCAACTGTTTCAAAACCTTGAAATTGTGCATTTGACTTTCTTGAGCAAAAGCAGCGTGGCCTAGTGGAAAAATCACAGGCCTCATCTGTAAATTGGGTATTAAATCCTTGTTTTCCTTCCTACTTTGACTATGAGCCCCTTGTGGCCCAGGGACTATGTTCAAGCGGATTATTTTATCTAATTATTGTATCTGTTATTTTATATCTAATTGAGAGTGTGGTACTTAACGTTAAATGGTAAACATCACTGAAGGAGACATTTAATCAAATATGTTGATTACTTAAATATGCTGAGGAGTAAATTGCTTCCTCTAAGTCGTATGTGGAGATGAATTAGGGTTGTAAAGGTGTCAGACTGTGTCACTGCAGGGAGGATGATTGTAGCTATTGGTTGTCTTACAAGGAAGAGTGTGTTTTCCCTCCCCCACCCCCACT
The DNA here is from genome assembly GCF_015852505.1 of Tachyglossus aculeatus. Lineage (NCBI taxonomy): Eukaryota > Metazoa > Chordata > Mammalia > Monotremata > Tachyglossidae > Tachyglossus > Tachyglossus aculeatus. The sequence continues at coordinate 50,792,987 of NC_052082.1, forward strand.
GGTTTAACAGAAATTCTAGAACAGGACCATCTCTGCATAATTACCAGCTTTCCTTTAAAAGAAATCTCCCTTACCATTGCTTCAACAGACTCAGTTCATTAATTCATTCGTATTTATTGAGTGCTTACTGTGTGCAGAACACTGTTCTAGACTGAGCCCCTTCCTTCCTCTCCCCCTCGTCCCCCTGTCCATCCCCCCATCTTACCTCCTTCCTTTCCCCACAGCACCTGTATATATGTATATATGTTTGTACATATTTATTACTGTATTTATTTATTTTACTTGTACATATCTATTCTATTTATTTTATTTTGTTAGTATGTTTGGTTTTGTTCTCTGTCTCCCCCCTTTAGACTGTGAGCCCACTGTTGGGTAGGGACTGTCTCTTTATGTTGCCAACTTGTACTTCCCAAGCGCTTAGTACAGTGCTCTGCACACAGTAAGCGCTCAATAAATACGGTTGATGATGATGATGATGTTCTAAGCTCTTGGAAAGTACAATTTGGCAACAGATAGAGACAATCCCTACCATTGTTGAATGGGCCTACAGTCTAGAAGGGGGAGACAGACAACAAAACAAGTAGACAGGCATGAATAGCATCAAAATAGATAAATAGGATTATAGATGTATACATATCATTAATAAAATAAATAGAATAATCGATATATACAAATATACACAAGTGCTTTGGGGCAGGGAAGAGGGTAGAGCAGAGGGAGGGAGTAGGGGCAATGGGGAGGGGAGGAGGAGCAGAGGAATAGGGGGGCTCAGTCTGGGAAGGCCTCCTGGAAGAGGTGGGCTCTCAGTAGGGCTTTGAAGGGGGGAAGAGAGCTAGCTTGGCGGATGTGAGGAGGGAGGGCATTCCAGGCCAGACGTAGGACGTGGGCCAGCAGTCGACTGAGGGACAGGCGAGAACGAGGCCCAATGAGGAGGTTAGAGGCCCCTGAGAAGCGGAGTGTGCGGGTTGGGCTGAAGAAGGAGAGAAGGGAGGGAGATAAGAGGGGGCAAGGGGATGGAGAGCTTTGAAGCCAATAGTGAGGAGTTTTTGCTTCATGTGAAAGTTGATGGGCAACCACTGGAGATTTTTGAGGAAGGGGTTGATGTGCCCAGAGCGTGATTGAGAATGTGAGTCCCACCTGGGACGGGGACTCTGTCCAACCCAATTTGCTTGTATCCACCCCAGGGATAGTTGTAGGGTTAGCGGGGAGAAGAGGTAGTAGTAGCGGGGGGGGAGGAGATGGGGGAAGAAGCAAGTGGGAGAAAGGAGGTAGGGGTACCAGGGAAAGAAATGGGGGAAAGAGGAAATGGGGGGAAGGGGCTAAGAGTAACGGGGGTGGGGGCAGGGGGAGGAGGTAGGGGTAGCTGGGGTGTGAGCCCGTTGTTGGGTAGGGATTGTCTCTATTCCAAGCGCTTAGTACAGTGCTTTGCACACAGTAAGTGCTCAATAAATACGATTGAATGAATGAATGAAAACAACTCAGTTGTTTTATAGCCAAGGATGTTTGACACCATACCAGTATGCACTCTTAAAGAATGCCATGGAGGGTAAGAGTAAAAGAGGTAAGAGTAAAAGACAGTAAAATACCATTTGACAATCAGGAGGGGTTTCAGCATTCCTCATTCTGAGTAACCCTCCTTTGTTCTTCAGTACTTTTTGGCTTATACATACAGTATTCATATGCAATACATGGGAGACCGAAAGACTTTCCAGTGAATTCATGGAAGATTGAGGTTCAGGCCCATGACCTTGGTCGTGACCTCCAGAAACATTCAAGCCTCTCAGTGGAAAATATTATCCGACTTGCTCTTTGGGCTGCTTTTCCTGGCAGACTGCGAGATAGTGTGGCCTATTGTAGTGTGCTCATAGTTGAAGGATTGTCTGGGTCCCTGGGGCCTGCTGCTGTACTGGATGGAAATGTCTCCGTTTGTTTAAATCATTTTCCCCCAAACGATTGATCATTTTCAAACGTAACCTGATGTTGTCGGAAGGTGTCAGATTGAAAGCCAGAGCACCACATGCTGGACCTCTGCCGGTTATACTCAGGTAATATCAGTGGAAATTTCCTTCGCTCTATTGTTCTATTGTCCTCAGTGTTTCTCTAATAAGATAGTCATATTGTTTGACCTCTCCAACAAAAAAAGGCCTGTTCTTATGGGATTTTTGTGGTTTTTGCAGTTGTGAACATTTATCCTGAAGTCACTGAACTGGTTATTGCAGGAAATTTCCCTTATTTTGTTTTCTTTGGGATTGTGTGTGGGTCAAATTCTGACCAAGTTCCCTGATTTCTCTTAGAAAAACTGGAAAACAAAGCTTCCAGATTAATCATTAATTAGAAAAAGCTGAGGTATTTTTGACACTCCCTCTAGAGACAGCACACTCATTCTTCTTATTAATCACCATTAAGAGTAATTTTCCCATAGCAGCTCCATTCCTCTTAGTTAAATGAGAACCAGGAGAGCCATTGGATTAAAAGTTAAAATCTTTCTTTGCTTAGCCAAAAAAACTCAACTTTGTATTTTATAGACAAACCTATGGAAATGAAATTTCTTCTAGAAGAAATATTCTTAACCTCCTGTGCTGTATTTATTGAGCACTTGCTCTGTGCAAAGTACTTTACTAAGTGCTTGGAAAGTACAATACAGCAATAAAGAGGGACTTTTTTCTAAATATAGGCTTGTATTTCACCAAATTAGAATGTCAGAGATCATCTAGACCTCATCACTGTTAGTATTATCTATGGTATTTAGTAAACACTTACCATGTGCCAAGTACTATACTAAACACTGCTAAATACAAGAAGATCACTAAGGCACTGCCCCAGCCCCAGGAGGGACTTACGGTCCATCTTGGGGAAGATAAATACATACAAGAGTAGACTAAATTAAAAATGTCAATAGGAGTAAAGTAAAATTAAGTGAACCAAATTAACAGCATTTAAATAACAGTCTCTGGAAGGTACAGGTCTTGGGCTTCTCACAACAACAGGCAACAGTCCTAGATTCCAGATTGCCACAACGTTCACAGCCTTGTGAAGGTTGTTAAAAGCTTCCCTCTTGTGGTGTTGGGTCGGGGAGGGAGTCAGCCCTGGCCATGGGGAACCTCCCTGCTGCTCTCCGAAACACCTAGTATAAGGGAAACTATGGGTCTTATGCCTTAAATCAAATTATTTTTGAAATGGAAATGGAAAGGTTCAAAGAGTCCTATAGCTGAAAGGGGCTTTGAGAAGCCCCACATAATCACCCACTCCCCATACCCTTCAGGCAGGACACTAACAAACTCTAGATAGATGGAAGTCTATTTTGCTTCTAGAGACTGCTAAAGGAGGAAATTCCACATCCATCCTCAGTATCCCATGTCTAAAACCCTCACTTTGAGGGTGTTGTTCTCTGGATTTATTTATTTATTTATTTTACTTGTGCATATCTATTCTATTTATTTTATTTTGTTAGTATGTTTGGTTTTGTTCTCTGTCTCCCCCTTTTAGACTGTGAGCCCACTGTTGGGTTGGGACTGTCTCTATATGTTGCCAATTTGTGCTTCCCAAGCGCTTAGTACAGTGCTCTGCACACAGTAAGCGCTCAATAAATACGATTGATGATGATGATGATGATGATGGATTTAACCTACAGCTCGTTCTGAAGCTTAATCCCATTTTCTTCTGATCTCTGCTGCTCATGAATAACTTCTGGTCATCGTTTTCTTTGTAACAGAGAAATGAAATCCTTTTGAAATCCAGTAAATGGCCCCTCACCCCTTCTCTTTCCCCAGGCTGAAAAATCCCCACTCATTTTGTTTTTCATTTTAGGCCTCTTTTTCTATTTTTTTTCATTATCTTTGTAGCTCCCCAAGTTTCCCCTATTCTTAATTGTGGATACCAGAGTTGGGCTCAATGATTTAGTCAAAATCCAATCACTGGTCAAGTGATCTCATTCTAAACTTATATTAATGTATTTCTGAATCATGTTTTCTTTTTAACTAACAGCACTGCATTGCTGAGTCATGGGCAATTTAATCCTCTATCAATTTACACTCTGCCTCTAGGATCAAAAATAGCTTTCGCAGCATTTATTACTCTGTAACAATTTTAATGTAATGACTTATTTGGAACTTGGCTTTCCTGGAACAATGTATGTTGGAGTTTGACCATATGGGTCCTAATATAGAAATATTTAAATCTGTCTGTTAAACCACTAGATCCACTTGTACCTTCATTTCTGATACTTTACGTGGTGGCAGTAGTGCAAGCAAAAAGGCCACCCTTTTTTTCCTGCAGTGTTCCATTCAGATTATGAATAGTCTTGTCAGACCAGTCTGAGTGCAATCCCAGTAAATCAGTCAGATGATGCATTCTGTCTATGAATATGTTTTCCTCAATTAATAGATAAATTTGCCAGATTAAAACAGATTAGACTAATTTTGGGGTAGTAGATTTTTGGAAGAGCATCTTGATATTCACTCCCCCATAGCAGTTATATACATATCTTTGTAGACTGTTGCTTCCCTAATTTATTTTAATGTCTCTCCCACTAGATAGTAAGGTCCTTTTAGAGAGGGATTGTGTCTTCCAACTCTATAGTATTGTTCTCTCCCAAGCACTAAGTACTATGCTCTTCACACAGTAAGCACTCAATAAATACCATTGGTTAATTGATACTAACTTTGTGGGTAGCAGGTACATCAAGCGATGCCCGGTATACTGTTAAATTTGCATTTAGCAACCTATAACTGACCAGTAAAGTCACACCCAGTGCTGTCTCCTCTTTCTTTTTGGCTCCAGAGTTTAGAGCCTTGGGGGCGTGGAGCTGCTTTTCATCTCCTCCCTCCTGGGTGCCGAGATTCTGGAGAAAGAAGCATTTCACAGAGCTATGTTGCCATTTCCAGCTCACTCTTTCGGTAAAAGCCTCAAGCCTCTCCTCAAGAGATGCAAATCATTAGAAAGAGCACAGGCTTGGGAGTCGGAGGCCATGGGTTCTAATCCCGGCTCCGCCACTTGTCAGCTGTGTGAGTTTGAGCAAGTCACTTATCTTCCCTGTGCCTCAGTTACCTTATCTGTAAAATGGGGATTAAGACTGTGAGCCTCATGTGAGACAACCTGATTACCTTGTATCTACCCCTGCACATAGAACAGTGCAGCACACAGTAAATGCTTAACAAATACTATTATTATTATTATTTGTTGTTCATTCATCAGTCTTCCCTCACTATCTATTAAAAGTACATTCTTTTAAAGTCTTCCTTAATGAGCTCAGCTACTTGCTTTCCCATTTGTGTTTTAACCCCTGAAAGCAATTTTTGTTTAGCCTCCCTTTGCCTCACAGGGGAGATTCTTTACTGTGAGACTGTTGTGCCGGCTAAAATCTGGCTGGTTTTGCTCTCCCTCCCTAGTCCCTAGAACCAGTTTGGGACTGTCTGAGCCCCTGTTGGAGGCTGGAAGGCAGTTTCCATCCCCTTGAAACCCTACCCCCTTCCCAGTTCCCATCTGAGTCTGCCCCCATGTACTCAGTGAAATGTTGGCCTTCCTGAAACCCTGGCCCAGGGTGGCCACTGATAGCACAAGAGAACACCGGACACCCCTTTGCCAACCCAGAAGCAAAAGACATACACTACTTAACATGGCTTACAAAAGTTTCACGGTGTGACATAATGGCATCCCGAGGACTTGCAAAAAGGCTCTTGGTGGAAATCTGCAGAACCTACAGCATATTCCTGATGGGGGTCCCTTGCTTGCTCCAGAGTTGTTGCATTCCCCTCAGCCACTGCTTTTCAAGACAAGGGACTTGGCAGTAGGAACTGAGGCAGAGGGAGTCTAAGCGTTTAAAATTAGCATTCTGGACATAAAGATGTCAGGTGTCGTATCAGTACCCAAAGGGTACAAGCCAGCTGAAAAATGGAATACCCAGTATGAAACTGAACAAATGACTACCCTACCAGAATCTAGTAGGACTTGGGGTGGGGGTCCAAACTAAGTGGGGAGAGCAGAATAGAGCTGGAAGTGTCCAAATGCTCATTTACTTGCCTGCCTTTGATTAGGCTTCCTCTCCAGCACAGCAGGGATGAAACAATAGGACATAGAAATCTTCATTTATCTTTTGCTGCTGGAGTTGGGACCCACTGAACTGTCACTACCGTGCTGAGCTGCAGCCCCAGTGAGCTGCTTGAGCAGTCACAGCAAACAGCAGCCAGACAGGCAAATTAAAATAAAAAAAGTGAGCAGCGTGAGAGGATGGGAAAGGGAGTCAGAAGGACCCGGGTTCTAATCCCAGCTCTGCCAATTGCTATGTGTGTGTCCTTGATCAAGTCACTTAACTGCTCTTTGCCTCAGTTTCCTCAACTATAAAATGGAGATACTTGTTCTCCCTCCTACTTAGACTGTGAGTCCCATGTGGGACAGGGACTGTGTTTGACCTAATCAATGTGTACCTTCCCAGTGCTTAGAACAGTGTTTGACACATACTAAGCGCTTAACAAATACTGTAAAAAATAATAAATTTCAGGCAGCCCAATCTCTGGGGTTAGACCCTGACAATCTGATGTGGACAGAGTGCCTACTACCTGAGGTAAGATTCAATGAACTCTCACAGATATTATGGGGCCTTGCCTCCAAATTCCCCCATTTCATTGCAAAATTGTACTGATCCAAATTATTGTACTTTGATTCATCCGTGGAGTGTCAGCCCCCAGGGAGTTTTCCAATCTGGGACCTATTGCCACAGAAGAGAGAGGATCTGATTTACAAATTCCTATATTAAAATAACAATGAGTAACTTTGCATTGGACAAGATAAAAGGGCCATTAAGTTTAGGGTGAGCTAGCTGCATGAAGTACACAGGTTGGGATCTGGGCATCTTCTCCTGTGCTGTTTGAATTCCAGGATCCCTAAAACTAATAAAAATAATCCTAATGTGATCAGTTCCTTCTGCAATGAGCTGTGAGGTTGTGGGTGGGCATTATTGTTGACTGTTTTAAAGACACAGAATGATGAAAATTCATGTCCAAGAGATCCCTAAATGAGTCAGGGTTAGAGACTGGAATGGAAGTGTGGCTAGGAAATTAGGATGCCAATTTTCAGATTGTTTGATTTAACTATATCTGTTTATTGTGGAGGTGTTAAATTTGGCTTTTTTACTCTTGTTCACTTTTCTAAGACCAGTTGTCTATCTGAAAGTCTCCAGACATGAGCCATTTGCATTGCAGGACCAGAGGGATTTCTCCTTCCACTCTATTCCAGAGTAGGGCATATTTCCCTCCTTCTGACAGTGAGGTACTAAGACTACCACAGGGTCCAGTAGTTCGAACTATTGTAGGTTTTAATGTCACCATTAGAAGGGATGAACCAATGGCATCGATCAGTATGGAGTCTCATATTTAAATGAACTTTTTACAGCTGTTATTGGAATGACCAATTTTCACTCATACTAAGGTCCTTTTTGCTTTCCAAGTAATTCCATCATAAAAATATCACCTGCAGGTGTGTAACTCGCCACCCGAATTTTGTAAAGCAACTTACCTCCGATGGGGCAAGTGTGGCAAAACCACCAAATGCAAGGACTGCTGTAATGCTATTTTTATGCCCTTTATTTTTGGAAAGTTTTAGTCATTATAGTACAGTGTTTGCCAATGCTGATTGGCGTTATTTCCTTTTTCTGCCTCTCCATTGGACTAGCAGTTCTTTTTGTTTCCCCTGCTTTCTCTTTTTCTCTCCCTCTTGGTTCTCTCACTCATCTTCTTCTTCTTCTCTCTCTCTCAGTCTCTCTCTCTGTCTCTCTCCTGTTTCTTTTCCATACTCTTTGTTTCTTTCTTTCACGCCATCTCCCTCTTTTTTCCCTTCCCCTGTTTCAGCTGCAGTTTGTTCTTGCTGCCTCTGTGTGGCCCGCATCCCACGTCGAGCCTTCCCCCTCCCCCTTCTCTCTTTTTCTCCCTCTCCCTCTCTCTGGCTCTCCCTCATTCCAATAGTCAGGCAGCTAATTAAGTGCACAGGCCGGCCCTTCAGCGCATAATATTGAAATGAGGTAGGAGGTTTCGTCCCAGCTGCCTTAGCATGAGCAGCAGGCTCTGCTCCTGGTGCCAGGAACTAGGAAGCAGCCGATTCTCTTATTTGACTGGAACGTAAATGCTGAAAAGAAGAAGACTGCGTTGAACCGAAGCATGAGCTGGGGATAGGTACCCTAAAAAATCTCTCAGGGAAGAGCCGCCGAAGTTTACCGAAGATGGGCAATCAGGCTGGGCGTCCAGAGGAGCAGGAACAAGGTTTGTGAATGGGAGGGAAGCTCTTGGAATTAGTGCAGTGCAAAACATAGCTGTATTTGTCAACCGTCTTTTTCTGCCTTTCTTTCGCCCTTCTCCTCCCTTTGCTGCACTGCCTTAGTGTGTGCCAAAGAAGAGTTTAGCTGGGCTGTGTGTGTAAAGCAGAAAGGTGAGGTCTGGGTGATGTGTGATATTGGTGTTTGGAATGGCCTTCGCGTGATTAAGAAATTACCTGTCTTTGTCTTGTGACAAGGAAATGCCATTTGTGTTATACACATGCCTGAAAGCATAGATCTTCCTGGAGCACTGATTTAGATAGGAACCCTTTTTTTTTAATGGCTTAAAGATCAGACAGGCTTCTTCCACTGCAGAGAAAGAAGAAGGAAACCTATAGGGTCTGTCAGATAACATTCCGTAAAATATGCTTCATGCAAGGACTGGTGTTAGAAGGCGTTCATCCGACACTTTTTGATACCTTCAGATCTCTGTTATGTGCTGTATATGGCTGGCCTTTGGAATGAACAATTGTGCCTTTGCAGGGTTTTTTGTTTCTTCATTGTCCTTTTTTACAGTGCATCAGTTGCATATTAAGCACTTTGAGAGTTCCATAGAGGGTGGAGGGCAAGGAATTCTGTATTTGTCCTTTGTAGGCAAGCCAAAAGCTTGAATTTTGACACAGCTCTCCCCTAATCTCCTCTTATTTCTTGATTGCTTAGATTCCTTTAGCTCATCTGGCTTTCTTCTCTCAAAGGCTGGTAGAACTTAGTGGGAGGTCAGAGGGTCGCCTGGTCTCTGGATTTTATCCTCTGCTTTACATTACACTCAAGCCCAGATGTAGATAATAAGCAAAGTGTTGTATTTCTGAACATTCTGCCATTGCCACTAGAAGGAAACTGGTTCAATTTTTCCAGAAAAATGGCCAATCAAAAATTATCCACTAGGATAATTTGAGGAAGAATTTGGTGAACTTCTGCCAGAATATTGGACCAGGTGAATAGCAATCTGGAATTTGAATTTCTTGTATATAGTAAAATCCTCTTGAAATATTTTCCAAGGGGATGGGGACTGACAAGCATCTTAAAAAGGAAAACTTTTTTAGGAAGAAAATGGAAAACAAGGTCTTGCCTACCTGTTCATAAATATTTAAACACATCCCCCAGAAAAACTTTTTAGAAGGTGACTTGTGTAAGGAATTTTACAGAATGAGTAGCACAGGCAAAGGGGTGAAAACAGTGCCCCTCTCCACCACCTCACCTCACAAAATTTCTAGTGCAGGTCAGTGAGTGCCCAAAATTCAATTTTTAGGCAGATGAGTGCAGTTCAGACAGATCTGCAGTATTTTAGAACACTTAAACTTTGAGTAGCTTATCTGACTTCATGCAAACTGTTACAGTAGGGAAAAAAAAAGCCTTCCAACCATGGTTTGGGAATATCCTAAGGGAGGGTACATTTACTAGGCCTGTACCTCCCAATTTGTGCTGCCACTGTGATGAGATCATGTCATCAGAGTCGACATTTTTGAAGTTGTTGCTTATTCTTATTATTGTCCCTTGAGAGCTTTACAAAATAGTGTATTACCCCAGGGGGAAGAAGTAGAAGGTTCTTACCAGGAGTGACTGTTTTTAGTACCTACTCAGTGTTCCTTCTCAGATCTCCTTGTTGCTCCCAGAGTAAAACATTAAAGTTGTGAAGGTTTGTTTTTGTTTTGGTTACTCAAAAGTATTAGGGTTGAAGGTACTTCTGTATAAACTTTGAAATGCCAGAGCAATTTTATCAGTGTAATCTTTTCCAGTTTTTATGCTATAATCAAATTCCAAATAACTGCCGCCTGTGAGATAATAGCTAAAACTAGAGATGAGAAAGCCAATTTTGAAAAGTAATTTTTCCTTCAGCTGAAGTCTGGTGTGGATCTGCAGTTTTCAGCCTTGTTCATTGAGGTCTACATATATGGTTTAACTTCAGTGACGTGCCTTGATATTCCACCATCAGTCAGTCGTATTTATTGAGCGCTTCCTGTGTGCAGAGCCCACAGTGCTTGGGTGAGTACAGTACAACAGAGTTGGTAGACACATTCCCTGCCCTCAAGGAGCTTACATACTCTCCATTTGAAAATAACAGCTTTTTTAGGACTCTAAGAATCACACCTTGATATCAAGGTGCAGGTAGGAGGTAATTAGTATCAATTTAACAGGAAAGGTGACTTACCTCTCAGATTCTGTAAATAAAGCAGCATACAATAGAGCCAAATGTACAGTGCTTTAAGGGTGATGCTACTTTGTTCAAAATGACTAATTTTCTTAAAGAATCCTATGACATTGGCCAGGCAGGAACAAAACTTTTATTGTTCCAAATAAAGTGGGTGGGGGTGATTTTATGACACGGAAGGGACTATGAGAAGGCATCTTTCTCCTTATTGGAGAGGGGAAGCAGACAAGGTGATGGGTACAAGTCAAACATATGAAAACTCTAAGGCCGTGTCTACATAGAAACAAACTCTCTCTTAATAAAACGTGGCAGTTAAACGTAGCACTTACGTCGTTGATAATTTGGTGCTGCCAGTTCAATGCCAACTGCAGTGTCAACATTCAGAATAGGGTTCCTGGGGCTCTCAGGGTATTGCTATGGCTAGAAATGGGGCTGAGAGAAGGCGACGCTCCCCAGGTTGCCACCACCGTCACATCCAACACTGCAGGAGGTTCTGATCCCATGATCATGAACTAGTCATGGCATGACACTTTATTGTGAAAGCAGCAACAATTATAAACCCTCTTCCCTTAAAAAGAAAAATAACAACCTAATCCTTTGAAAAATTTGCTGCAAAGGTTGAAATGATTCCACAAATTCATACCTTTCCTTTAAAACCCCATTCTTGTAGAGCCTTAGTGGTTGATGAAAGATGGTGGCCACTCATGAAGTATCAGCTGCTGTTGAGTTTTCACTAGGTGATCGGATAATTTTTCACAATAACAGATCAATATTGGTTTTTTTTTGGCCAGTGGAAATATATTTAGGATAATGATCAATTAATCAAATAGTAGTTTATAGAGGCACAATAACAACATAACAACTGTACTCCTAATTGAATTTAAACATTTCTTTGGCCAAAGAAGGTCATTCCCAAGAACCTTTCTGTGCATTAAACTAAACTGCAATGTCATGATTCAGACCAAGAGATTTAATTAGTTGTTTTGGGTATCAGTACCTTTGAAAACTTTTTAAACTGAATGACTCTTAATTAGTAATGTTCAATCACCTGTGTGGAAAATCACAGATTCTCAGCCCCAGGCCGTCATGGGGAATCACATTTGCCAAGACCTTCCACTCACCTCTGGGCCAGCACCATTCGTTGTGGGCCTTCCAGCTGGGTGCTTTTGCCTCTTGGTCTTGAAATGGGTTATAAATCCCATTGTCTCTCCCCCTCTGACCTTGCTTAAAACAAAACCAAGTACATTTTGATTAGGATCTTATGTCAGGGAAACTTCAAGAAAAGTAGGGGCAGATTTAAAGAACCAATGGAGTGGTTGAATGTACCAATCAGTACAATTTATTGACCTCCTCCTCTCTACAATCAATCAATCATATTTATTGAGCACTTACTGTGTGCAGAGCACTGTACTAAGCGCTTGGGAAGTCCAAGTTGGCAACGTATAGAGACAGTCCCTACCCAAGAGAGGGCTCACACTGAACTGATTGCTTGGTAACAGGGAAACAGTCACTAAAATAAATTATGGGGAGGGCAAAGCACAGAATATAAAGATAGGTACATAAGTGTAATGGGCGGGTAGGGGGTCCGAGGGGGCGTGGGGGTTGGGATGAGTACCCAAGGGTTTAAGTGACCTGGAAGTGCTGAAGTGGCAGTAATGGGGAGATTGGATGAGTGACTAATAAGAGGAAACCTCCCAGGGAGATGGGCCTGGATGGAGAGAGACTGGAGACAGGAAGGTCTAACTCCCAATTACTGAAGAGAAGAATAAGGCTAATTTTGTTTCACGAGGTTATGCAAAGTAATAAATGGAAAGCTTCAAAGCAGAAACAGTCTGGAAAGGAAACAGATTAGGAATCATTTAAAGAATAAATAGAATCTGGTTATAAATGTGTTTATTTTAATGTCTGTCTCCCCCTCTAGACTGTAAACTCCTTGTGGGCAGGGAACATTTCTACCAATGCTGTTGTACTCTCCTAAGCCCTAAATACAGTGCTTTGTGCACAGTAAGTGCTTATAAATCCCATTGATTGATGATAAAGGTGCAATTAGGAGAGTAAAATGCAGGTTTGAAAGTCAGATTGTACAAAATAATTTAAATATGTTGTGGAAATGGAGCCAAAAAGAACTGACCATTTGTTACAAAATGTTTTTCTTATTCTTCTTTTATTGATTAGCTTTTTTCCCCAATTATAAAACCTTGTGGATTGTCCAGGTAAAAATAGTTAAGATGAAAGCAGTGCAGGAGATTATACTTCACCTAGTTGTGCTTCTCGAGACCAGATATTATTTAAATATCATCTTAGGTCCTGCGGCAACATTCTTTACATCATTTCCTAGCAAGTCTTTTCAAAAATACTGAGATTACGTACGATCCCTGTTTTTGATCATTTGAGGTCTCTTTGATCCCATCTATAAAGCTTAGATACTAATGCAATAGTAAAAGTCTAAGTACATATTGCTCAATTTTTTACTCCTTTTCTCAAGAGGGACAGGGTGGCCAGTTTGTGATGCCCCCAACATTTAGGAGAAAAGTTGGAAAATTAATTTAGATCTCAACTGAGAACTTTAGAAATTCTCTCCAGTCAAATGGGTCTCCCAGAGACTTAAAAGAGATAAAGATGTACAGCTTTAAAAAAAAATTGGAATTATGACAGGGACAAAGTGTTTTGAGATCATCATGGGAATTGCTGGGGAGGAACCTATTAAAGTAACCCATCAGAGAGAGTAGTGTGCCATGTAAAGTGTTTTGCTAAGAGGTGATTTGGCAATCCCCTTGCATATCAGAGAGGGGAGTGTGCTATTATAACCCCCAGGGCACTTTTTGTAATCGGGAGGTTGTTTTGTGTTCTGTCCAAATCATATCTTGACCAAAACTAAACTAGCTAATCAAGCTAATCCTCCACTTGCAGGTACTTTTAGCCATTTTAATTGGTTGTGGAATTATTCCTTGCCTTTCCTCTTAATAAAAAATTGCCCCATTTTGTACTAGAAATTGGTGGCCCCCTAAACTGGGGAAGGACTATATAAAGCTTGTTATGGGCAGGGAACTTGTCTGCTAACTCTGTTGTACGTACTGTCCAAAGTGCTTAGTACAGTGCTCTGCACATAGTAAGTGTTCAATAAATATCATTGATTGATGTGCAAATGTAATGGACTCCTTTACATTGAAATGCTTTTTTGTCCACTAAATACAGAGTAGTGGAAACATACCACTTCCTTTTCCTTCATCTATGTTTTCACTCTCCAGTGGCTTCCCCAGTGCCAGAATATCTGCATCTTCCATGTTCCCTTTAACGCAAAAAGTCTTTGAGTTGAATCTTGCTATATGTCAACACCTCAATTCTGCCAAACAGCTTGATAGAATTGTTGGTTTTGAAAGGAACAGGGTTGGTATTACAGCCAACGCAATAATTCACAATTGTAATTCACATGGAAAAGTTTAGACTAAGTCTGTGATTTCTTGGAACACTGTCGGCGAGTCCTTTAGACCCCCAATTCCTCATGAGGACGGTGAAACGCAGTTTGGTCTCCTGTTCAAGGATTAATTCTTCTTTCATTTCCTCTTATTGTCCTTTCTTGCAAGTGATTTTTGTTCCTGAAGTACCAAGTGAAGCTCTTCTTTGCTAAGTCTGTACATTTGTCACAGCACAGGAAAATTTATTAGAATGTTTTCATCTCATACTTGTGGTTGTGTGTAAAAGTATATTAAAGCTACCTGTAGCTCAAAATTCCAGTTCAATTTCCAAAACTTCATCTGTAGGTGAAATAGATGTGTTTTTTGACTTTGGGTATTGTAAGAATAAGTATATAGCTTGTTTACAGCCTTCTCAACCCAGAGATGGAGAGAAAAGAGTGTCAGAAGAAGTGATTTAAGAATCCAGAATCCTGGACCATCCTCACTGTATCAGTTTGCCCAAACTGCAGTAAGCATTGCCAGTCTTGGATTTTTATTTTTAGTAAATATATAAATTACCTGCTTAAAAGGAAAAACTATTTCTCATATATGAAACTTCTGAGCCTGCTCAATTTTTTTTATTTACCAATATTTTTTTTGGGTGGACGAGATGCCCCTTGGTTCTCATTTGGATATTTTTAATTATGCATTGATGGCTTCAAGCTACTAGAGTTTATTATATACTAGAATATGTAGTTGCTCCAGAATGAAATGTGCCTCACTATACAGCCAACTTGGCACAAATAGCAAAGTAAGCCAAACAGTTTTACTCCCTTATTTCATAGCACATGGTTTCACTGCACATTTTAGACTGGTGTTAAGGAATTAGGGAACATCTGCTGACAAAACAGATCTTTTTGAATAGAACACAGTGTAATATTGGGAGACAGTGGTGTACATATCCGTGGCATGGGTTAAGATGCATGTACTATAATGAACATTTTTCTAAATGTTGGGTTCATGAAGGGTATAACTCATGGTCTAATGAATAGTCTATTGGCCTAGGAGTCAGAGGGCCTGGGTTCTAATCGCAGGTCTGCCAACTGTGGGCTGTGTGATGCTGGGCAACTCGCTTAACCTTTCAATGCCTTAGTTTCCTCACCTGTATAATGGGGCTTCAAATCCCTGGTCTCCCTCCCCCTTAGACTCTGAGCTGTACGTGGAACAGGGACCATATCCGATCTGCCTATATTGACTCAATCCCCGTGTTTAATGCAGTTCATTGCACAGAGTAAGCAAATGCTTTGCAAATGCCACAATTATTGTTATTAGTGGTAGTATAGCTGAAGCCATACTTCAAATGAGTTCACATATAGGTAATAGTCAAGGATCAATATTGCCAGAAGCCACATTCAAACTTGTACCCTAGAAAAGAGAGGCTCTCTAGTCTATTTCTAGTCATTAGCGTAATCTAGTAACCTAGACATCAGTAACAAACAGCTGTTTATTTGGGGAATTTGATTAATGGGAAGTATGTTGCAACTGGCATGAAAGTCAAAAGGGGAGATATTCATTAGAAGCTGGTATTTTACTTTTACCGCATTGGCATTCCCAATGCAAATAGCAATTGATTTCTCAAATGCCTGACATAGCTGACTCAGCATAAGGGAAACAAGAAAAACTAATTTCATTTTGCTGAATATGTACGGGACTCCTCCAGGTTCTTTGTGGATTTGCTCTAGAAAACTACAGCCTGAAAGAAGACCATTGACCTCTTCCCAAGGTCTGGCAAGCACATCTTGTGGCCCATCTAAGCAGGAAGGATTGCTTTTGTTTACCAGCCAGTTTTCTTGCCTATGTATTCCAGAGATCACAGTTTATCTCTGTTGTGGAAAGATTGCTGTTTCTCATCCTTTGCAGTGTGCCACAGCCCAGTCCATGTTTTCTCACTTAGATTTCCTCTTTGGTGTTTCCCTAGTGCAGTTAGTTTTGCTGTAATATATACTTTCATCAAATAGTGTGGTTCAGACAAACTGGAAGTATTTAAAAAAAACTGTGGTATTTGTTAAGTCCTTACTATGTGCCAGGTACTGTTCTAAGCACTAGGCTTGATACAAAGTAGTCTTGTTGGACACAATCCCTGTCCCACGTGGGGCTCACAGTCTCAATCCCCATTTTTACAGAAGCGGTAACAGGCATAGGGAAGTGAAGTGACTTGCCTAAGGTCACAAAGCAGACAAGCAGCAAAGCCAGGATTAGAACCCATGACCTTCTGACTCCCAAGCCCATGCTCTATCCACTATGCCATGCTGCTTCTCTAGGACATTCTGCATTAGCCATAAATTGAACCCGCGTCAACTGCTTGGAAGGCAGCTATGCTCGCCATTATACCACCAATGCATACTAGAAGTCTCCTTACAACACAACATGAGTCAGTTCTAGGTATCCACAACTTGACTCAAGTAGACTTGGTGTTCAGAAGTATGACTGTGAGCATATGCATGGTCTCGGTCAAAGCATGATGCAAATGTACCTCTTTTTTCCCTGTTTTTAATGGTATTTGTTAAGGGTTTACTATGTGCCAGGCACTGTACTAAGTGCTGGGGTAAATATAAGTTAGTCAGGACATAGCCCATATCCCCCGTGGGGTTCAAAGTCGTAATCCCCGTTTTACAGATGAGGTAACCTGAGACACAGAGAAGTTAAGTGACTTCCCCATGGTCACACAGCAAGACACGTGGTGGAAGCATGATCAGAACCCAGGTCCTCTGACCACGGGCCCGTGCTTCTTTCATCAGGCCATGCTGCTTCTACTTTCCAGCCTCCGACCAACCTCATCAAACTCACTGTATAGCAAGTTTTGAAGACAATATAGGAGTCTGTATCCAAAAAATCAATCTTGGTGTTGTCTGAATCCCCTCCCCCACTAAATCCAAATAGCCTTGGCTCCATCTCCTCTCTTCCCCTTTCCCTCTTATCCCCTCATCCTTTATGTGCCCCTTCCTATTGACTGAGAGGCACATTCATCTCAGCTGACTAGGTTTTCCCCTTCAGGTTTGTTTTGGAATATGAATGTGATCAGAAGAAACTAAAAGTGGGAGCCTGGACAAATCCTGAAATTTGAGGAATGTCCTGCCAAGATTGGAATGTCTGGTCTCCTTATCCAGATGCCACCTCCATATGGCTTCCTTCCCCTCTCTGTCATTTGGGACCAGGGGCAGAGAACAGAGCTTCCTTCCCTTAGCCTGCTGCCTGTCCTGATTTGAAGTGGTGGTGGTCCCCAAGAAGGGGAATCAAAGTCGATAAGGCTTTATTGAGGCAGTTAAACTTTTATCAAGTTACTGAATGATGGGCATACATTTAGAACAATTATTTTTTGAAGGCCAAACAAACCCCCAAAGTCAAAATTGTCATAGACATTCCTTTTAAAAACTAGATGAAAGAGCTCCTTTCTCAATGCCACTTTGCCATCTTGTTTTGCATATTCCTTTGCATTTTTTTAATGCTTCTCCTCCCTGGTGAACTTTGGCATTTATTTTCCTTACGGTCTCTGCCTCCAAAGCCTTTGCTTTACTTTTCTGCCCCTTCATTAATGAGTACTAGCACCTACTCCTTTGCGTCAGACTGCGCCTTTCAATTTTTACTTTCCTTCCTGTCTTCAATGTTACTATGATCTCTGCTTTCTTCCCCTACAGAACTCTTTCCTTTACTCCCACTCCCAGATGTCCGTGTATCCTAGTTTTGAGAACACCAGCCAGATTGCTAATGGGGTGTCATTCTCTTGTTCAGATTTTGAAGTAATTGGCAAAGGATGTATGAAAACTGAAGGTCAGCTGCAGTCAAACTGAGCTGCCCACTGCTCCACAGGCTTTGGGAATATTTTCACATGCCAACTTTCCAATCTTTTAGGAAACAGCCCCTGTGCCATCCCTTGATCAGGCCTTGGGAAACGTGCCACTCATTCTTAAAAGCAAAGGGGATCATCATACTGGGAGAAAATAGAGGCCCATGTGATCCAAGTTAGAGCCAAACAATGGACTTTGTGTATTTCCAAGGTCAGTTCTTCTGCTTCCTGGTCTCTGAGATTGCAGACTCCCACATAACTCATTGGGTGTTGCAACTGAGATGAAAGCTGCAATTTTCCGTTGGTATTCGATAACTGACATTGAACTGATCAGCAGGCTTTTTATCAATTGTAAATATTGAGTGAGAGAACTAGAATCAGGGAGACCTGACTGAATGCTTATCAGAAATTGTATGACCCCTGAAGTAATTGAACTAAATAGTTGGTATTGTGTATAGGGTTTTTGGGGCACACCACCTATGGTCTGGATTTACCTTTCAGGCATTTGAATGGAATTTTTTGCCAGAACCTTGATGGAATGACAGGGAAGATTTGTCTTCAGATGAATTATGTAGGAAAAATAAGTGAATAAAAACTTAGTGGCTGACATTTTTCTTACAAGATTGAGATAGAACCAGGAAGTAAAATAATAATACTTACCCAGAAAGAAATTCTAAATGAAAAGCTCCAATAGAGCTTCACTGCTTCTCGGCCTTTATCTGTCTGCCTATTCTTAGTCCTTAAGATAGTATCAGTATTGAAGATGCCAACCTCAAATTGCTATTATTAGTCAGAATCCAATTTGAGTCAATGTACCCAGGACTTTTAAGCATTTGAGTTTGCTGTGGGGCTAGAAATGGCACTGTGACTTTGTGATGTCACGGTAAGGCCATATCATAATACCATGAAGTTGAGCCATTGTGATGTCACATATGCTCCAGAGGGGGAAGAGCCTGGTCCCCAGTTCCATACTAGGGCTTCCGCAGACCCCTCCAAAGCAGGTTGAACTCCTTTCTGGAGGAAAAATAAAGCACTATGCAATATTAGATCATTCAATTGAAAGTAGGAAAGTAGAAACCCTAACAAGTGAATTTGAAGCCCACTTTGTCTTATAGAGTATGCTTTTTTGGAATCTGGGTGGTTTCCATAAGCACATTTCACCATACTTTTAAAGATGTGATTCACAGAAATGCTATTCAAAACTCTGTTAGTACTGTATGTGACTGATTGTTTTCCCTATTGTATTCTAGGCAAGAAACTTTTTTGTTTTTTTCTTGGTGGCTTTAGAGTCAGAAAGGCTGGCAGCTTCATTTCCCTTTTGACTGTTCTCAAGCTGCATTGTCATTTTTGGTTCTTGCCCAGATCTAGTTGGCACCAGAAGGTCACTTGCCATTTTCCAGGCTTTGATTAATGCTGTGGGTCTTTCCCTTTTTAGTCTGGGAAGAATTCTCAACCTACTGTGATTGGTGTTTAACTTGGCTTACAGAGGTTTGCAGAGTTTACCTCTATGGAGTGGAAGCATTTCCCATGGCTTGGTGTGACATTGTAATATACATAAATGGGGAGCAGAGAGCAGTGGCAAAAATTATACTTTTGAGGCAAAGGATATGATTTCTCTCATGAAGTGTCCTGTATCTCTCATCTAGCTGTGCAGGTTCTCAGGACCAAAACTCATCCATGTTCCTCACAGGAGAATCCAACATCTCTCCTCCTCCTCCTCCTCATCACTGCTTTTTATTGAGCACTTACAGCGCATCTGATGATGTTGATGGAGTCTCCCATCAACATGTAAGTACTCTGGTGCTGAGGATAGGGTGAATGTCAAATGCTTAATGAGTACAGATCCAAGTGCTTAGGCGATGCAGGGAGGAAGGCAAATAGGTGAAATGTGGACTTAATCAGAGAAGGTATCATGCAGGAAATGTGACTTTAGGAGGGCTTTGAAAGTGGGGAAGAGTGGTGCGTGTTGGATATGGAAGGGGAAGGAGTTCCAGGCCAGAGGGGAGGACTTGGGCAAGGGTTTGGTGGTGAGTCAGGTGAAATTGAAGCAGAGTGCGTAGGTTTGTGTTAGAGGAGCCAAGTGTGTAAGTTGGGTTGCAGTAGGGGATCAGCAAAATGAAGTAGGAATGGGAAAGAGCTGATAGAGGGGTTTTTAAGTCAAGGATAAGGACTGTCTGTTTAATGCAGAGATGGATGGGCAAACCATTGGAGGGTTTTTGAGGAGTGGGGAGGCCTGCTTTTCGAAGATGTAGCACCACTTGCACTGTATTGTCTGCACATTCACAAAGAGGAGGTACATGGGTAGGGGTGTAGTACAGTGCCAAGTACAGGCCCATGTCTTTTGGGGTAGGATCCGTTTTTGGCCCAAGGAACTGTAGTTTAGTGCCGATACTCTGCCATAGCACCACAATCGAGACCCAGCCGACAGTTGCCTTGGTAGCAGCTGCGATCTTTTCCTCCATTCTTCAACATCACTTCCTTCTAATGCCAAAGATGTTGTCCCCAGAATATGAAAATAAAGAAAGAAGCCAAAAAGTTTCTGGTTCTGATGTGGAAAATTCCAAATATCATCAAGCTTCATTAGTGCTGATTTTTCCTTTAAACAGTAGTTCCTAATAAGTTACTCTTCCAGAGCCTGATTTAACCAATGCCCTGCTATTTTCCATTGAGATGTTAATGTGGGAATAGGATCCTTAAAGAAGCAGTGTGTCCTAATGGAAAGAAAGAACCCAGGCCTGGGACTTAGGAGACCTGGTTTCTAAGCCTTGCTCTTACCTCTCACACTTACTTGCTGTGTGAACTTGGGCAAGTCACTTAAATCCTCTGTGCTTCAGTTATCTTATCAATTCAACAATCACTGGTATTTATTTACTTTGGGAAGAGAACTGTTCTCCATACTTGGGAAAGTACAATGCAACAGATTTGGTAGACATATTCCATGCCTACAGTGAGTTTACAGTCATCTGTGAAATGGGGATAATATGCCTGTTATTCCTCTCCCTTAGGGAGCCCCACGAAGGGCAGGACTATGTCTTACCTGATTATAGGCCTTACTCTAGTACTTAAAGCAGTGCTTGGCGTGTTGAAAGTGCTTAACAAATATCACAATTATTATTAGACACACCCTCTAGGGAAAACTTTTGTGGCATTAATTTTGTGAACCCTTGCTAATCTGGAGATCTCTTTCCTATGGAAGCCCAGTTTCCCTTCAGTGGGGAGGGTTAAGAGCGGGAGACTTATGACTCCCTCAACCTGTGACTTTTTTTCTCCCTCTTGCTTTCCTTTCCAACATCCTATGCTTCCAGGTATTTGATTACTACTGCAGTGCCATTTTAAAGCCAGGGTAGCTCCACAGATTATACCTTGTTTCTGTTGTGGAACTCAAACTTGCATATCACTGGTCTGACATCACCATCATCTGGATTTAGTTGCAATGACTAAATTGCATTGACTAAAATGACTAAATGCAGGGGGTTAACCCCAAAATGCTTGTGGAACCATTTTACATTAGGGTGACACGGTGTTGTACAGGAAGTTCTTGCAACCTCAGCATGCCCCAGGACAGTCATGCATTGCACTCCTGACCAAATATCTACAAATGAGCTCCAGCCTTAAATATCGCTTCCTGCTTTTCTTCTACTGACCCCAACTCTAGCTCGTAGAACAATTCCTCATCTGTTGACTAGTCTTGTGAATGAATGTATAATCCTTTTAATTTTTAGCAGAGAACTGTTTTAATATTCTTGCTTTCTTCTGGGCCATGCAACATCTGCAGTGCTCTCAGAGCTCATGCATAATGTTTCTTTCGGGAGGCTGGCAATTCCCTGGACGACAAGACTATAAATTAACTTCCTCATCGAAAATTGGGTGACAAATGAGCTTCTTCACTCCTTTTCAACCCATGAGTTTCACATGTCTGGTTTGTGTTTTGCTTTGCATTTCTGGCCCCACTCATAACTAGATCAAGATTTCACTGTCTGCTAGAGTTTGTTCCTGGACTAGAGCTCGCATCCTTGCTGCCCTAATTCTTAACCTCTTTCTCCCTTCCCCCAACTGTCTTGTACTGGGTACACAATATATTCCACAACCATTGGGAATTTATGGGTTCTGGAGCTTCAGCAGCAAAGCTGGAAACCATAGAAAAACCAACTTTGCTGTATCATCACCACGTGATAAAAATAGTTTAGTTCCTTTAAAAACAGTCTGTTGTTTCATAGCTCACATTACAGCAAAAGGGACTTAAGGGACTGTATACCACCAGCACCTCCTGCCATCTACAGATTTAGAATAGAAAAAAAAAACAAATACAGCTAAAGAAACATTTTTACTTGAAGGCCAGTGACCTCACGGGCAGATTTTTGCATTGCCATGTGGGAGACCTGGGTTTGATTTCCCAGTCGGGGTTCTCTTCCTGTTTCCGGACCACCTGCAACGGGGAATGAGAAAGCTAATGGACACCGAGCTCAGTCTGGTGAAGGTAGAACAATTTAATAGTCCTCAGCTATGATTCTTGGGTCATATTTAATGTTTCTCAATAGTGAATCTTGTGTCCAGTGTAAAAAGGAGCCTAAAAGATAGGGATCCAATGGACAGTCAAGAAGTTAGGGATTTAAATGGGGCAAAACCAAGTCTTTAGGTCTAAATCGGTTAATAGCTCATGAGAAGAGCTAATTATGCACTACCGTTCTTTTTTTTGAGCGACCCAAACTATCACTTGATACCACTGCAGAGGCAGGAAAGAAAAAATCTGAAGGGTATGAATTTATGATTTTCCTTTTCCCCATTTAGATGTGATAGTTCATCTTCTGTCTTGCAATATATATGTGTCTGCTATGAATATATTCAAATCAGGTGATTGAATCACATAAAATATACCGAAGACTGATAAATCAGAATTAGCTAGTAAAGGAATTGGACTTGACTAAACGAAGACAATCCCCTAAAATGTGGGAGATTTTTTGTATGTGTGTGCATTTTAATGAAGAAAGGATACAAAATCAACACTTTAATGTAGTTTTGATTTTAGTCACCTGGGTCCACACATCTGTTGCATGTTTTGAGCACTTGTCAGTCACACCACCTTCAGCCCCACAGCACTTATGTACATATCCATAATTCAATTATTATTGTCTGACTCCCCCTCTAGACGGTAGGCTCCTCATGGGTAGGGAACATGCCTACCAACTCTGTTGCCTTGTTCTCTCCAAAGCACTTAGTTCAGTGCTCTGTGCACAGAAAATGTTCAGTAAATACCATTGATTGATGTATGGTATGTTTGTGGATTTGTTCATTTATTAATAGAGGTTCTGTTCATAGCTTTGTTTACCCGTATCCATATTACAAGGCATCCATCTCTGTCAAGTTACTGACAGATCTGCTCCCGAAGTACAGGGGCCACTTTGACCCATGAATCTGCTGCTTCACTGGACCGCTCTGACTACTACTATCTGATTCTACAGTCTCAAGGGATTCTTAATAGTGTTATGGGAAACCTATGTTCCCTGCAAGAAGCTAAGTCATTGCTCAAGTTTTGTCAGATGGTACTGGGGTAGATTTTAAAATATTACTATGGCCATTTTTCCTTCTCACTCTTTTTTTTTTAGTTTCTCAATTACTAAAATAGACTATTACTAATAAACACATACTTCAAAAATAAAAGTATTTATGTTTTTTCAATTGTTTTTATTCAGATGTGCTCAGGAAGAAGGTTAACTTTTTAAAGTTGGTTGGTTTTTTTTTTTTTGAGAAAACGAGGTTAAATCTCATAGAAAGAGACATTTAATACTTGTATCCAGATCTCTTCTCTTATCATTTGTAGTCTAATGGGAATGACAGTTGATAGAGTCATGCTTTTCCTAAAACCCTTAAATTCAGAGGCAAAAAGCACCACATGAACCTTCTTGAATCTTTTGGAGAATATTTTGCATCTCATTTATACAAGAGGAGGGACTACTCTGGAACAAAGCAGTGAGGGACTTAGTTAAGGAAAAATTCCTTCAATGTCTTTAATGTCTCAGGCAAGTCTCAGGCCTTATAAGGATTACAAAAATATTACTCTGGGCATTCTGATGAGGAGTTAGCAAAGCCAACTTCAGTCATCAGAGCTTACTAAAGACCTTTATTCATTCACAGATTAGAATTTGAATCACACTCCAGGATCGTGAGCTGTACCACCTTTTGCATAGCGAAAGGAATATTCCAAGGCATTCTCAGGAAGAATTGAGATTAGATAGTCTTGAGGAATTGCCTTTCTAGTTCTGCTTTTGATGTTTCATATATAAATTCCATTTTCTTAATTCAGGTCAGGAGAGCCTTTTACTAAATCGAGGGGATTTGATACCCAGAAGAGCCCAAGTTCTTTGGGTTACTGAATTTAAAATTTTCTTTATTGATTTGGCATGAAGAATGTCTAGCAATGACAGGTATTATGTACATTTGTCTGTTCAACCAGTTTAGCTAATGAAGCTTAGTCCTGAGCTGCGACCAGCATTGAACTTCCTAATCAAGTCTACTGCTATGGTCGGTATTTTAATTAATCCTTTATTTTCTAAACCTTTGCCACTTGTACTTTACCCTGTATCTACTTTTGTATATTCTGTTTCTCCCTTTTCTCCAGTTGAATCATAAGTCACTGTAGGGCAGGGCCTTTGCTTTGTTCTTTGACTTCCACAATTAACCCAGTTGTCCAACTTTGCTTGGAAAATTCCATTGATTGGTTCTTCTTCTGCTAGGTGAATTTGCAAATTAATCTCGATCATGACCTTCAGCCCACCCTTTACTCCTTGTGCTCTCCTCACCTTGGCTTTGTTTTTTTTGTATTCCTGAACTTTTAGATTTTTCCAAATCAGAGGTTTCCTGTCAGGACTGATTTGGGGCCTTGCTGTAGATGAAGGTACAAATCCCAGGTCCAGTGGACCCATGCGATCCATGTGGTCACTGGAGTTCGCCCCCTTACCTCTTCCAGCTGCTTCTGGCAGGGGACAGCCCCTCCCAGGTCTGGATCTATGCATTTCATTCCATTAAAAAAATCTGGCCAGGAACATACGGGCCTCTCTTTCTTCCCCAGACCACAAGAGTGAGAGGACCTGGGCCAACTCAAGATATTTAGAATCCCTAAGCATCTTTGGAAAGGGACACAGAAAGCATTTTGAACCCCAAGGTGATAGTTGAAATAAGTCTGCCCCCTCCACTCTATCTCCTTCACTGCTAGCATGCTAGGATCCTAGGCAGTGCTTCTAAATAGCCTGGTGCCATTTTTAATTAGCCCATGTAAAGATGATCTGAGGCTGAAAATATGTGGATAGTTGGTGAGCAGTATTTCTTTCCTCTGGCAAAGATAAATGGCAGGAGGTGGGGAGTGGTGTGGTGCTGTGGGTAACATTTTCCTGGGGAAGTCACACCTGTTTCCAAATGAACTGGAAAAAGAAAGTTCAGTCTTGGTTCTCCAGCCTGTGAACCTCATTGTCCTAGAAAGAATAGACCAAACGGTCAAGCTCATTTTCTCTTGGAGTCATAACACTAAGGCTAATGAAACAGAAAGCAAATTCTCCTGAGCCTCCTAATGCCAGTTGGGCTCACTTAAATTTGCAGGTCTTTTTTCTCTTTTCTTTCCAATCTCTGTTCTATTTTTGCAGCAACAGATGCCTAGGTTACTGGGCAGACTACTTACCAGGTTTAGTATTTGTAAACTCCCAAAGTAGTTGTAGGTGTAGGTGCAGTTTTAATGAAGTCATTTCCTAGAGGCCCTCGTAGGGAGAAAATTCTTCACTCACAGTGTCACTGTTTAAAAATGAAGTCATTCTTGAGCAATTGAAAGTGTGTCAATAATAAGCACAGCGACTATTGCTGATCTCAAATTTACCAGTTTGACTTTTTATGTTGAACTGTTGAAGGAAAGCGTACCTGAAATTCTTTGGTTTTGGATCTGATAATGGCTCTTATTTCTTGCTGTATTCTGTATGTAATCTTTAAACTTTTTATGAGTTTTTGATAAGAAATTACCCCTCTACTTGGTAGGTTTGCACACTTTGGGGGTAAAGTTGTCACCAGTCATTTCATTATTACCGTTTTACTATAGAAGAAGTTAAAATTGATTCTTTCCCGAGTAGTTATAATTCTGAGGCCACAGAATGCTCTTTTATTTGTTTATAATTAACTTTTAATCTCTTTAGGCTTTGGCTCCAACATGTTTCTTTTACTCTTTCTAAGTTTCAAAGACTTATGAAAGCTTTTCCGTGTAGCATAATGGAGCTGCTTTTAACGATTGCTATTCAAATCCTGGCCTGGCAAATTGCTTGAGCTGCCCTCTCCAACTTCCCTGTCTTCTGCCCTGGGGATCACTCCATCTCTGAGCCGTACTCTTCTGATGTAGGGGATCAGGATCAGTGGTCATATAAAAATCATCAGTCAGTCAGTAGTATTTATTGAATGCTTGTTATGTACAGGGTGCCATACTAGGAACTAGGGAAAGTGTAATAGTGGCAAAAGACTTGATCCCTGCCTTAATGGAGCTTATATGAAAATGCACCAGGGACTTCAGACTCTTGGGACTTTTTAAAAATTTTATATCCATGGCATGGACTTTGAGAAAATTCTAGTTGAAACCACTGCTGTAAAACAATAAAAACTTCCATCCTTTGACTGTACCTGTGTCACAGTGAAGGCCAATGGAAAAGTCAACTATAAGAAAAATAGTTGAAATTCCTAAAAGAATTATTATTTATTTCAAATCCACCCCAGAAAGGAAAATTTCCAAATAAGGAGGTTTGAATAGCCATGGTCTGCAGAGGGAAACGATCCCTAAAATACAAGTCTAGCCTTTGCCCTGGCATGAAAAGAATGCAGACTAACTGACCCATAGGCTTCTGCCTTCTTTCATATTTGAGGCAAAATGATCCGACTTAAAGAGTTTTGGGCATCAGCCCAGAGAAGGGATCTTGGATGGCTTTCAGGAAGATTGGATGGTGGGTGTACTTTGTGGGTGTACTTCTCACCCAAAAACCCTATTGTGGTCAACTTTGGGCTAGGCTAGAGGAAAATTGGACTGATATACCTGAGGTTACTCCACACTTTTTCCAGAGATGGGAATGGAGAGCAGCAAAGCTTAGTTTCTGTCTTAGACTCACTCATCTCTGACTTATTTATAGGCAGGCCTTCAGGGATGGAGTTTCCAGGGTTAGATGACATGCTCAGCAATGTGGAGAGTAAGATGATAGTTCAACCTGACTGTTTCAAGTTGTTGAAATATCAGAGTGAAGTTCAATTGGATGACACAGACAGTAGTTCATATAGCACTGATATTTGCAAAATGTAATTGGCACAGAAAGACTCTAGACAGAATGCAAATTATCCAAAAAATCTTTCCTAACAGTTTCCTTTGCCTTGAATTATCTGGTTATATTAGCATTCCCCACCTCACCAACTTGAAACAACTTCACAGTGTTTTTAGAATGCCACAAAGGAGGCCTGAAAATTTTATGACATTGTTTTGAGAGAATGCTGTTAGCAGTAGTTGAGGGAAGTTTGCTTTTGGGGGGGATTCTTAGGAATGCCTAATCCGTGTTGATAACTATGTAAATAAATTGTGAGGAGGAAATTGCTGCCCTAGAGGTAGGAGCTGTTGGCATTGTTCCAGAGCAAATCAGGGGTAAGAGTGGGAACCACTCCTGACTGCTTTGTGGGCGTCTTCTCCACACTTTCTTTGGTTTGGCTAATGTTGCACCTAGAAATAACAGCAGGTGGAGTGGACTGAATGGGGTGGATCCTGCCTAACCCTCAGCAAACACATCAAATGTCTAGTTCGAGAACCAGTTTTGCCCAAGACCCATTTTGTGGTCATGCAGTCCAGGAGAAATTCAGTAATGTCCATTTCATAGAAGTTGTGATTGGAAAGAGAAGTGCACAGAGAAATCTCCAAATCGGCTGGTGACTCGGTAGTATTTGCCAAGTGCTTACTCTGGGCAGAGAACTGTACTGAACACTTGTGCCAGTGCAGTAGAGTTAGTATAAATGATATCTACCCTAAAAGAGCATAAAATCTAGGTGTGGGAACAGTCACTAAAATAAATAATAGGAATGGGGAAATAACAGGGCTTAACGATCAATCAGTCAATCAACCAATCGTATTTATTGAGAGCTTACTATGTACAGAGCACCATACTAAGGTCTTGGGAGAGTACACTATAACAGAGTTAATAGAACATGTTAGAGATCTGTGCATGTCCTTCTGCAGCCTTCTCTGGCCTAGACTGGGATTTTTGCCAGGGCTGCCTGTCCTACCCAGCTCCAGAATAACCTTTGGACTGAACTGGAGTAGTCTCTGAAGGCAGCAGCAGGAAAAAAATTGGCTGCAGACTCACTCTTTAGCACACATGACATCACAGCTTTGTTATATTGGAACATTTTTTCCACCGTGACATTGTGATGCCACACGTCTCCCAGGTCCTGCGCCACTGTCCCGTCAGCTCTGGTCAGACATAAACTCAGTTGATTCAAAGAAATAAAATATTAATGAAATTCTGGCTAAACATGGCTAATTATGGCTATTAAAACGTTCAGAGAACTTCAACCTTCTGAATCTCTCAAACTTCTACACCTGCTTTATGGGCTATCTGACACATCATCATCAATCATCAATCGTATTTATTGAGTGCTTACTGTGTGCAGAGTACTGTACTAAGCACTTGGGAAGTACAAGTTGGCAACAGATAGAGACAGTCCCTACCCAACAGTGGGCACACGTTAAACATATCCCAGTGAATTATGTTGTAGTTGTACTTTGATTTCGAATTACATTATTGGCAGTGAACTTTAGCCATGTGTATGGGTGTGGATGAAAAGATCAGTGTTCCACTGTGCGGTACTGTGTATTCCCTGTCTTCCACCCATGGCTCTGAGACTCAGGAGAACAGGGCTCTTACCACAACTCCGCAAGTAGGAGAATGCCTACTTCATTCAATCATATTTATTGAGTGCTTACTGTGTGCAGAGCACTGTACTAAGCACTTGGGAAGTACAAATTGGCAACATATAGAGATGGTCCTTACCCAACAACGAGCTCACAGCCTACTTGTACATGCCCCTTAGGGAACTATGTCATTATAATAGTGGTTGTATCTGCTACAGCCTCAGGCAAAACTCAGAGATCCAGGAAACAATATGTGTAACTGTCACTATTGATATAATTTCCTTAATTTGCCATTTCTGTAATTTTAAATAACGAAAAAGAAATTATGGATTCATAATAATGAATAAGAATAATAATAGAAGAATGAGAAAGCTATCACAGATTTATAGCGCCGGGACAAAGCAGTATGGGAGATGAAAAGGAAATACATAATACATTTCCTTTAGCTAAAATTATACCCAGCAATACAATGACAGCTCACACAAGTCTCCTCCTCACAGAACCTTGCAGGAAGGCCAGCCAGCCTCACAGTTCTGGTTCTGATAACCTGTTTATGGAGATCATTCTCTCTGTCTGGATACTTCTGTATTTTAGAGCAAAAATGAATTTGCCCCAATCCTATTCTAATACCCAAACCGGTGCTGAAAACATCCAGAGAGGAGTTAGTGATTATCATTAATCAATCAACCAATCAATCAGTGGTATGCATTGAGCACTTACTGTGTGCAGAACACTGAACAAAACGCATGGGAAAGTACGATACAGTAGAGTTGATAGATACATTCCCAGCCCACAAGGAGTGGGATAGTGTACAGGGGAAGTCAGTCGTTAAGATGAATTACAAATAGGGGAAATGGTAGAGCATCAGGATATGTACAAAAATATTATGGGGTTGTGGCGAGTATCAAAGTACTTAAAGGGTACACAGCCAGATGCACCCTTGTAATGCAGAGGGGAGGCTGATAAGGGAAATAAGGATTGAGTCAGGGAAGTCCTCTTTGTGGTTTGCCTCTTAATGGGGCAGAGGTGATGGGCAATTTAGATAAATTATTTTCTTATGTTAGTGACTGGTTCATATTGAATAATTTGCATAAAGTATTAATTACGACTTACTGATGTAGTATGGCTACATTTTGAGAAGGCATTTGGTCAAAAACAGACCATTTGTTGTCATGGGTTATCTCAATTTCCTCCTTCCATCACAGAGATACTGTACTGGTTCCTCTCATACCCCAAGTTTAACCCCATCTTCTAGATTTTAGGAGCTCTATTAGCCGTTCCACCATGTGTCACAATCCTGCGAACCTAGTGGCTATTCTTGGGTCGATGACTTATTTTAATTTCCAGCCAGTGGTTCCTTTTGGTATTTCTTGGGCCTTGTCCCTTTGTCCTGACTCATGACCTGTTTCCTTTCCCACCTTTATGCCACCACAATAATAATAATATCCATCTCATCTTGAAAATAGGCAGAAGTCACTGTTGTTAACCAAGGACTGAGAACAGAATCTTAGCCATGTAACTCACTTCTAGATTCTTAGTCAGTTATTGACTCTAGCCATATACAACCAAATTGTGTTCTTTATTAGGAAGTGTAATTAGCACCC
This sequence comes from Tachyglossus aculeatus, assembly GCF_015852505.1. Taxonomy (NCBI): domain Eukaryota; kingdom Metazoa; phylum Chordata; class Mammalia; order Monotremata; family Tachyglossidae; genus Tachyglossus; species Tachyglossus aculeatus. The sequence goes on from NC_052082.1 coordinate 50,823,187, forward strand.
TTGAGTGGAATTTGCATATACAAGCCGATTCTTTCCTTAAATGCCGTCGAGTTGTTTCCAATTCATCGTAACTTCGTGGATTAATCCATAGAGTTTTCTTGGTAAACAATACGGAAGTGATTTAACATTGCCGCCTTCTGAGCAGTAAAATGCTTTAGTCTCTGCCGTTGTCTCTGATCAATATTTTGATCACGTGATCATCTGCCTTCGACTCTTTCCCGTGCCGCTGCCCAGGTGAATCAACTTTATCTGATGCTTCGGTTTAAACCTTTCCATTATGGGTACCCTTGATGAGAGAATTCTTTCAATGGTACAACTCTAAGCTTCACTGGGGTTTGCAAACTCTCCTGCCATAGTAAGGCATTGATCCCTAGAGATAGAGCCAATACAGGTATTTATTAGCAATTATAAGAAACTTTCAGATAAATAGAGATGTGGCAATGAACGTGGTTCCAGATGTCTCAGGTTAATGATAATAATAGTAATTACGGTATTTATTAAACACTTACTGTGTGCCCAACACTATCCTAAGCGCTGAGGTAGATACAGGATAACCAGGTTAAACAGGGGACTCGCAGAATAAGTAAGAAGGAGAATAGGTATTGAATCCCCATTTTGCAGATGAGGGAACTGAGGCACAGAGAAATTAAGTGACTTGCCCAGGGTCACATAGCAGACATGTAGTGGAGCTGGGGTTAGAACCCAAGTCCTCTGACTCCTAAGTCGTTGCTCTTTCCACAAGGCCGCACTGCTTAGTGCTGGGAATTACTTATTTGATTTCTCCATGGTAGGCCAGGTCTAGGTTCTTAGCAGCGCTATGCAAAGAGTAGGACTTGGGTCAAAAAAAATCAAATCACCAAGCCAGAAGCAAGTTAGTGTGAAGTGGGCTGGGGCTGAAGTTTCAAATTGGACCGTCTGGGCAAGTACAAAGACGGGTCGTCCACCCATGGGAGTTGAGGGGTGTTAAAACTGAGTTGTTACCTTTCTCCTCTTCACAACCTCATCCTTTGAGTGTGCAGCTGTGGCGCTTCCAGTTCTAAAGATAGGCCTTGTGCTTGTGCACTAAAAATAATTCTGAAAGTGCTGGAGAGAGTAGAGTATACAAGGACCCAGGGGCTTGGTGCCCTGAACAGGGGAGAAAGTTTATGCGTCTCTACAGCCAGCGCTGACCCCAGAGAGGTTTGCTTTTTGCTTTTCCTATCCCCAGCAGCGCTCAGCTATCTGCAGTGCCCAATTTCCCAGTATTCCGTCTTGATGAGGCACTTCTCTGTGCCTAGGTTTCCTCTTCTGCAGAAATGGAGCCAAGGTATCTGTTCTCCTTCCCCTTAGCCTGCGCCTGGTGGGACTTCCTTGTATCTGCCACAGTGCCCCGTACTTGTGTGGCTCTGGAGTCAGAGTCCATGGGTTCAAATCCTGGCTCTGCCAATTGTAAGCTGTGTGACTTTGGGCAAGTCACTTAACTTCTCTGTGCCTCGGTAACCTTATCTGTAAAATGGGGATTAAGACTGTGAGCCCCCCGTGGGGCAACCTGATCACCTTGTAACCACCCCAGTGCTTAGAACAGTGCTTTGCACATAGTAAGCACTTAATAAATACCATAAAAAGTGCCACAATTCTTATTATTAATCTCATTATCTTTTCTCTTGATATGTCTTGACGGGTAGTAGCACTTAATAAAATACCATCAATATTATTATTGATTTTATATGAGGAGCTGACTCATACCTTGTTATTCCTAGGTGCTTGAACAGTGCCTTCTGAATTTATAGATGAATGCAAAGAAAGGTTCCTTGAGTTTTACATGTCATACTTCTACAAACAGAGACATTTTAGGGGTTTATGTTCAGTACCTAATATGGAAAGAAACAAAAAGAACAATTAAGAAATATTCAACTGATTGGGTAATCCTACTTGAAGAAACATTGCAATTGGACCGAAACTAAAATGAAGGTAACTAAAAGATCACTGTGTTGGATCAAATTTTATCTTAGTTAAAAACATGATTTACCTTTGAGGAAAATTAAAAGTGTTAAGGTTCCTCATAGTAGATTGTAGGACTTTCTGTCAGTGATGAGTGAAAGTAGGGTAGCCTACCTTCAGATTCTGTGTGATATGCTTCCCAAATGCACAGAGGCATGACTCAGTCTTCCTTTGGAAAGGTTGAGCAATTTCCAGACTTCTACCTCCAGGGCAAAGCTGTTGCTTCATCTCTTAACAAAGCAACTTTGTAATGAGAGAATACTCCGGGTGGGCTCCATAAGGCAAGGAGCACAACACTGTGGGAGGAGAAAGATTCACCTAGAGTCTGAAGGACATAAGAACCCCATGGAGGTAGGCCTTCTGCTCATTTTTCTACCAGGAATCTGGTTTTTTCCTGGTCTGTAACTGGAAAAAAAAAGTTCCTAAACCAGATAGAATTCATTCTCCTATAAGTAGTGTTCTTGGGCATTTCTCACAAAACAGCCAACCATTTAACTACTGGGGTTTATAAGTGAATTACTGACCAATGATGATGGAGTCTCTCATTGAGAACAACCAAGGAGCCTCAGCCCTGATCACAGGATTGATTATAGTGTGTGTGTGTGTGTGTGTGTGTGTGTGTGTGTGTGTGTGTGTGTGTTTGGAGGGGGGTGGGGGGCACAGCACATTGTGAAATGCATACAAAGGCTTTTTCCATGCATAACCCGTGTAATTGTTACATAGTGTTGATGGGTGCTGTGTTGTAGCACCATAACCCAGCAGGTAGTTGCCTTGGTAGCCACCGTGATCTCATCCAACGTTTTTCCAGGATTACAGATTGGCCCTTCGACCTTACTTACCCCAGATCACCGCATGAAACAAATGGCCCTCTTCTGCCCGATTCTGCATTTTCACAGATGCTGACTCCATCAACCCCTTAGTCCAAAGTCACTCCAAAACTGTGGCTTCACCACAATATGGTGAATTGCTGAAACTCCAATTTGCAAGTTTGAATTGTTCTTCAGGAAAGAATCGTAAGATAATATATATGGTACAATTTTATTGGCACACTACGGCGGACGTTTAAAACTCGTAGCCCTTAGGCTGCCTGCAGCCTTCTGGAAGGTTCTTTATGATCTGGAGGGCAGCGAGGAGAGGGATGCCCTTCCCGCAACCTCTGCAAGCAGCCCTCTCCACTCTGGCAATTGGGAGGGCAGCAGTAAGCATCCCTCCAGTCCTCAGCAAGGGGTCAGGCTGATTAGGAGCAATGGAGGAGGTGCAGGCTCCATTATGTTTCTGTCTTTCTGTGTGTGCTCTTGCTGCTTCTCCCAAGAAAAAAGTCTGTTTGCAACTGTGTCTGTCTCTCTTGAGTCTCTATGTGTTTGTCCGTATCTCTCTGGGTCTGTATTTTGTGGCTTATTCATTCTCTTGTGCCCCGTCTCTCCCCTAATCCAAGATGTGATTCTCCTGAATCTGTGGACGTCTCACCTACTATCGAGTCAGCAAGACAACGATTTATTTTGGTGTGCAAATTTCATTTTCTTTGTTCTATTTAATAATGCTCTATCAGATTGATAATTTTACTCCTTCAGGTCTCTAGATAGCACAGCCGAAAAAGTGAATTAAATGGCCCCAGAATAAGACCTGACCTTTCTCTGCCCGAAGTGCAGCGCTGACTGTGGGCAAATGCTTCAGGCCTCGCTCCCTAAGAGTAATAGTATTTATTAAGTACTTACTGTGTGCCGAACAGTGCACTGAACGATGGATGGGAATTACACAAGTAGGAATTTGATAACAGTCCCTGTCCTTGGAGACTCACAATCTAAGGGTCTGTTCCATCCCAATGAGCAGGATTTGGCAGTTGCTGCAGCTTGGGACGGCAGGGAGAAAGCAGAAGCAAACACGTGCCCAAAGTCGCAGGCACTGTGGCCAAACAATGCCCCTTTTTCCTTGCTCCCCATGGTGCCAGCTCTCCTGAGATTACAGCATATGCCTCCTCACTGTCATTCCTGCCTCCAGCCTCTCCCTGCTCCAGTCCATACTTCACTTTGGTGCCCACATCCTTTATCTTAAAAAAAGTTCTGCGCATGTCTCCCCACTCCTCAGAAACCTACGGTAGTTGCCTATCCATCTCTGCATCAAAAAGGGGCTCTTTACCGTTGGCTTTAAGGCCACTCAGCCAGCTCGCTGTCTCCCTCCCCTACCTTACCTCGCTGATCTCCTGATACAGCCCACATACTCCACTAACACCAACCTACTCACTTGGCCTCGATCTCGCTGCCCAGTTGCTGTCTCTGTCGATCCCTTACTCACATCCTCCCTCTGGTTTGGAACTCCCTTCCCTTTCATATCCTCCTGCCCACCACTCTCCCACCTTCAAAGCCTTACTAAAATCATATCTCCTCCAAGAAACCTTCCCTACCATCTTTGTTCCCCACCCCCATTTCCCCTCTTTCCCTCCTTATGTATTTGGGTGTGTACCCCTTAAGCACTGTGATACCCCACCCCCAGGTCTGCAGCTCTTAGATACATATCCTTATTCCTCTGCCCCGTCCCTGATCTGAAATTTATTTTAATGCCTGTCTCCCCCACTAGATTATAAGTTCCTTGAGGCCAGAGATCATGTCAGTCAACTCTGTTGTACTCTCCTAATTGCTAAGTTAAGTGCTCTGTACCCAGTAAGAGCTCAATAAATGTTACTGGCTGCTACTTTCAGCCTGGGGCTGACCAGAGTCCTGCCTGGCCCGAAGAAACAGCAACAGACATGGGGATCCAGGGGGAGGGGTGGGGAGGAACTTCCCTCTCCTCCCAATTCAACCTGGGAGGCCAACCACCAGAGCACTTGCCTTGGACCCTACAGTCCCCTAGGGATACCCCTGGGGAAGTGATGCATTTCCTATCCTGACAAACGTGGTTTGATTTCATCCCCAGCACGAATCATAATTAATTTCAATTCTTTTTCCTCCACTGGGCAGCAGTCTTCCACTTCAGCGGTGCCAGGCTCTTGGAATCCCAGCCTCTTGAGTCTAGGTCATGGAACCTCCTGCAGCTCAAACAACAGGCCAGCAGTTTCCTAACGAGACCTGCAAAGTGCATTCTGAGTTCCAGTGGTCCTCTGATGCCCATTTTGGGTTCAGCGGAAAATCAGGGTCTCCATAGGCTGCACGTTCAGTCAGTGGTCTGGGAACAACCTTCCCATAATCGTTTTGCCTTTTGGCTTCTCCTGTAAGAGATGACTAACTGCAGCCTGGTGATGTGGGCTGCCTGCAGCCCAGCCAGAATATTCTGACTATCTCTTTTCGGAAACACTGCAGGCTTTGTCTTTTGCTTTATCGTGCTCTGAACATAACACAGAGTGGTTACTGTGCTCGCTTTGGACTGAAGTCTCCCTCTGCACTTTAGGGGGGCGGGAGAAGGCTTTTGTGCAGCACTGCCATTGTCCCTCCCATGGCCCTCTCTGGGACACTGTTCATTGAGCCCTCAGTTAAGCGAGTTTATTTGGGAGAGAGGAGATGATGCCTCGTTTGTGTGGGTTTTATAAATGTATTAAATTCTTCAAAAAGCTGCTGAGAAAACAGTGTGTGAGGAAAATTAACTCTTCCTTGCGCTGCCAAAGTGGGCTGTGAGTTGGAGGAGGAGGCTGGAAATTCTTGCTTGCCTCAGTGTGTTCAAGCAGCCAGAGTGATCATATAATGTAAGTAATCCAGCCAGTTGGGGTCAGATCAGAGAGTCCTCCCGTTTTTTTCTCTACTTACTGTGCACATAGGGCTTCCATCAACATTAACCAGGAAAACACGTGTGCATCCCTGGAAAGGGGGCTCTTGAGGATGCACAAAGAGCATTCCAGTCATGGAAAAGCAAACCATTTCCTGCATTTAGTCAAGGTGGGGCAACAGAGACTCTATCACAGGTCTCCAGCTCCACAGTTCACCCCTCCTGCTTGCGGAGTTGGCTTGAGAATCTTTTGCACAGCTGCCACCGATTTTTTTTCCGTAATTGCCACTGTTGCAAATAATGGTGAGGCCTGAAAGCTTATCCGTGCCCCTTTGGGTCACTTGGATGTGTACCGTTCACCAACATTAACTTTGCTTCTTTGATTAAGACCTTGGATCATCTCACCCCAGCGTTTCTGCAGTTAAATTAAGTTACAGCCCCTCTTGACTGTGAGCTTATTGTGGTCAGAGAACGAGTCTGCCAACTCTGTTCATTCATTCATTCATATTTATTGAGTGCTTACTGTGTTCAGAGCACTGTACTAAGCGCTTGGGAAGTACAAGTTGGCAGCATATGGAGACGGTCCCTACCCAACAGCGGGCTCACAGTCTAGGAGGGGGAGACAGACAACAAAACAAAACATGTGGACAGGTGTCAAGCCATCAGAATAAATAGAAATAAAGCTAGCTATAACTCTGTTATATTGCACTCTTCCAAGTACTTAGTAAAGTGTGCTGCACACTGTAAGCACTCAGTAAATACAATTGATTTTATAAAGATGTGATGCTTGGCTAAAACATTTACATCTGAAATCGTGACTACAATAATCTCAGTCATGTAGTTTACTCAGAAATGAGAACTCTCTCAGATCATCGATAAAGAACTAAAAACCCTTTCCAATTTGTCATTTTGATCTTTGGTCAGATCGCCCTGATTTAGAAATGAAATAACCTTTTTTTCTGACGCTCAAGAAGGCTAGGGTTAAGACTTCCTTGGAAGCTGGACCATTGTTGGAGATTAGATGGGGGAAGAAAAAAGCAGAAAGGAAGACTGATTAGAGGAGAGATAAAGATGGATGGAGAAGAGCGGCACAGACAGGCAAAGAGAAATACACAGATAGGGGTGACAAACACTTTCACTCATTCACCCACACACATTTTACAGACACATTAGTACTTACCCAAGTAATGCTTTCCCCGTATAGTAGCCAATCATGCTTTCATCAGAGTCAGAGAGAGAGAGAGGCTGTGTGCACCATATTGCTGCAGGACTTTTTTTCAAATGTGGGACTCCAGTTGATTTCTTTGGAGACCTGATTTCCCTACTTACTTTTCTACCAGGAATTTTTAATCTTTATATGCCAGTAAATAAATCATTCTTGGTTAAGGTATGCAGGAGGTCAGTGTTAAACATGGGGACAAAATTTACAGCCATGTGAAAGTAGCCCCTTTCAAAAAGATTCTTCTTCTGGCTCATTACCTGACCCCTCTCTCTGCTTGGTAACACTTGTCACCGCACAAGTGATTTGATTTGTTCTTTCAGTGCTTAGTACAGCTCTGGCTCTGCCACTTGTCTTAGAGAAGTCTGGCTCTGCCACTTAGAGAAGCAGCATGGCTCAGTGGAAAGAGCCCGGGCTTTGGAGTTAGAGGTCATGGGTTCGAATCCTGGATCCACCACATGTCTGCTGTGTGACCTTGGGCAAGTCACTTAACTTCTCTGAGCCTCAGTTACCTCATCTGTAAGGAGGATTAAGACTGTGAGCCCCACGTGGGACAACCTGATCACCTTGTATCCCCCCAGCGCTTAGAACAGTGCTTTGTGCATATTAAGTGCTTAACAAGTGCCATCATTATTATTATTATTATTATATTCAGTGAAACTTCTTAGAGTAACTTGTTAAAGATAGTAGTTCTTTGCCTTGCTGTAATAGCCCACCCTTTGAAAATTCAAAATTAAGTCCTCCCAAGTTAGTGGAACTGATACTCTTCCGGGAACCAAAAATGAACTTTCCAGTTAAGCTTCTCAACTGCTCTGACACCCCAGTAATTCAGTGTGAAAAAATGAATTGAGTGTCTTATTTACTGCCAGTCATTTTTACCTTCAGTGTTTAACTTTTAACATGACCGCAATGATATGTGAGTTGACGATACTTGAACATTTTGGCCATGTCCCCAAATGGCTGTGACCTCCAGGAAGCTTCAGCAGTAGGTTAGAACCTGTGGGCACAGCTTTTATACTGTGATCCGCTCACAAGCCATCATGAAGGTTGGTGGGAGAAGCCACTTAGGCCTGGCAACTTCCAAACTGCATCTTATTTTCCCAGCCGACACCTGGAGCTCTTTCTGGCTTTGTGGGGATGAAAAGCTGAGAGAGGAATTCCTGCAGCCACATCATCATTCAGACATTGATCGTGCTGCAAAGTATAGCAATGTGGGCATGCTGCCAGGTGACCCCCCCACCCCCCAACACCACCACCACGAAACCCATGTGAGGAGCCTGACCATTTTGGTTCTTAGTTATTTTTCGAGCTGATTCATCTGTCCACAATTGCTCATTGAGCTTGCAGAACATGCCCTGATTTTGCATCAGTCCTTCTATTCTTGGAGAAAGATTTAATTTCCACAGCACCTGGAAGCCTAATGCTTGTGTTCCCACTTTTGGAATTCACTACTCATTGTTCTTCTTGGAGTGGGTCAGATGAAATATAGACTACAGATGAGCCTTTGATGGAAAAGAAAATGGGCTTACAACGGTTACCTCATCTCAGAGGAAGAAAACAAAGACACAATCGATTGATTATGTTATGTGCACAGGGACACCAATTATGTGGGGACAATGAGAGCCATCGCCTCCAGAGAACTGGGACTTTAAGACTTTTAGACTGTGAGCCCACTATCGGGTAGGGACTGTCTCTATGTGATGCCAATTTGTACTTCCCAAGCGCTTAGTACAGTGCTCTGCACATAGTAAGCGCTCAATAAATACGATTGATTGATTGATTGATTAAAGCCATGAACTGCCGGCCCTAACTCGCCCCTTTCAGCCCCACCCCTCTCCGGAAGAAGCCAAAAGCTGGAGTCGAAACAGGGCTTCTGGCTTCAGCTCTCTCCCATCCCCAGCCTCAAGCCAGGAATGGACGTTCTGAACTCTGCCTCAGCTATGGACTGGCCTCAGCAGAAAATGGCCTTCCCCTCCCTCCCAGCTGCTTTCCACCAGAAGCAGCGTGGCTCAGTGGAAAAAGCACGGGCTTGAGAGTCAGAGGTCATGGGTTCTAATCCCGGCTCCGCCACATGTCTGCTGTGTGACCTTGGGCAAGTCACTTAACTTCTCTGAGCCTCAGTGACCTCATCTGTAAAATGGGGAGTAAGACTGTGAGCCCCATGTGGGACAAACTGATCACCTTGTATCCTCCCCCCCAGCGCTTAGAACAGTGCTTTGCACATAGTAAGTGCTTAACAAATGCCGTCATTATTATTATTAGCCCTTGTGGGTATTAGTTTCCCCTTCCCCAACCCCATGCCTGTGTCTACACGTCCACTTACATAACTGTGTGTGTATGTGTGTGTCTCCACCCACCTGACTGTAAGTGTATCTGTGCCTCTCATTTTTCCCAAGCCCTGCCTCCAGGAGAGTCCCGTTCCCAAATTCACCCCTACTATTGAAATGAAAAGCTGGCTCCCCTATACATGTAGGGAAAACATTATTACAGCAAGAGCAATTTGATTTATGGCCAAGCTGTAAAAACAGTGACGTGCCTCCTTAAGGGAGGGAGATACAGAATTTTAAGGGAATTTTTCTTTCTGTTAACTAACATAGGAGCTAAACGATCTTATTACAGTAAAGAAGAATTGTTCCCAAGGGGAAATGGGGGATCAAGAGAAGAGGTGGGAGGGAGAGAAGCAGTGATGTGCAAACAAACCAAGGTAACCCTGTAGTTTCTGCCAGACAGGATTATCAAGAGTGTTGTGTTGAAACTCAGTGCCCTAATTTGGTGTGTCCCATTCCAGTTGATCCTTAAGCTAAGCAGGCCTCCTTATAGTGAATATGCTTTAGTATCTGTGGACCACTAGCTCTGTTGAGATTTCACCAGAATCACTGACATTCAAATTTCCCCTTTGGTTCTTATCAAAGCAGGGCCCAATTTTCTCTGTGTTATGTAAATGTCCACAGTAGCTAGAATGGTTCTGTAAACACCCAGTGGGGGCTAAATCTATATTTGTTGATGATGATGTACTTGAATCCAAAAATATTTGTTTATCAATAGAAATTCACACCCTGAACCAAAACGGAAACCATTCCAGCATCTGGCTGGTTTTCCTTGGGCTGTTCTCACATGATTAGTAGCTCTCATATTCATCATACAAAACAACTATCATATCTATGAATTGTCAACTAGGTATCAAACAAACAGTCTCTTTATCCAAGGTTTCTTTCTCCCTTTCTTCCAGGGACTGTTTCGTCATCCAAACGTACTGGGATTCCAGCTCCTCGGGAACTTTCGGCAACAATCTCGAGAGAGAGAGCTGTGTTGCGTAGTTCCCCCAGCACAAGAAAATCAGTCCCCAGTCCAACTTCTTCTGGTACACCCACCCCTACCAAACACCTAAAGAGCTCAGCCAAGCCCAGACAGGAGAATGAAGCTGGAGACAAGGCAATTCTGGAATCCCAGATTCGGGAACTCTTGGCAGAGGCCAAAACAAAAGATTTTGAGATTAGCAAACTCCAAAGCGAACTGCAGAAATGCAAAGAATTATCGACTGCAGACATCTCTGGTGGGGCTTCAGATCAAAATGTAGATGGGCTCGCTGATATGGACCCTTTAATAAGAGCTCTTCAAGAAAAGAACAGGACTTTTCAAAAGGAACTTGCCAGTCTGGGAGAAGAAAACCGGACCTTGAAAGAAAAACTGATTTACCTAGAACAGTCACCGGTCTCGGAGACTACAACAAGCAATTGCGGCGACAGCAGCCTCCAAACCCCTACCACTCAAGAGTCAAGTTTTGGGAGCCCAACCAAGAATCAGTTGCCAGGAGAATCAGATGAATACCAGCAGCATGTGAATGGAAACGCACTGCAAACACCAGGTTCTTCAAGCAGTGATGTAACCAAGGCTTCTTTGTCTCCTGATGCATCCGATTTTGAGCATATTGTTGAGGCTCCTTCTAGGCCCTTATCATCCAACAGCAACCCTTTCAAGAGCTCCAGATGTTCCACCAGTGGAAGTTCCCCCAATAACATCAGTGAACTATCTGTGGCCTCCCTTACTGAAAGGATCCAGAAAATGGAAGAAAATCACCACAGCACGGCAGAAGAGCTGCAGGCCACTTTACAGGAGTTGTCAGATCAACAGCAAATGGTGCAGGAATTGACCACTGAAAATGAGAAGTTAGTAGATGAGAAGACTCTTTTGGAGACATCCTTCCATCAGCATCGAGAGAGGGCAGAGCAGCTAAGTCAAGAAAATGAAAAGCTGATGAATCTCTTACAAGAACGATCAAAGAACGAGGAAGCCGGTGCTCAAGATGGGAAAGTCCTTGAGCTGGAACACAAGTGTACGGAGATCCTTGAAAAGGCACAATTTGAGAGGGAGAAGCTGCTCAACATCCAACAGCAGTTAACCTGCAGCTTGCGGAAAGTAGAGGGGGAAAACCAAGGTGCTTTGGAGATGATCAAGTGTCTGAAGGGGGAAAATGAGCAGTTGACTGGGTTTCTAGAATTGGAACGGCAGAACAACAGTCTGACAGCCAAGTCGTTGGAGGAGTGTAGAGTCAACTTGGAAGGGTTAAAGATTGAGAACGGGTCTCTAAGAGCTCAGCTGGATAGCGAGAAACAGAAAGCGGCGGAGATCAATGCGCTAGGAAATTCAGCCGATAGTTCCGAGGTCCATGAGATGTTGAGAGTGGCCCGGGCTGAGAAAGACCAACTAGAGCTGTCGTGCACTGAACTCAAGCAAGAACTACTAAAGGCAAAAAGTGAAATTAAACAAGTTCAAGGCCTATTGGCCAAGGTAAGGAAAACACTGCTTTTATCTGTCTCCTCTTTTACCCCACTCCCCTGTTCTCCTTTCCAATTTATCTGACCAACCCCAAACCTGGAATCACTTTCACTGTTCACTTCCTTTACTCCTATTACCTCTGCAGGTGGGGACTGAGGGAGAAATTCCTGGAGCCAAACTGATCAGGCCTGTTGCAGATTCCCACCCTTGTAATACAAATCTGTGATACAACGAGGCTCTGACCACTGTCATTGTTATGTTTCTTCTTTAGTTGACTCTTTAGGCCTACATTGCAGGCATCGCGTGTGACGTCTCCAGTTGCTCTCTGTTTCACTTTGGCTTGTGTCCATCTATCACATCTGAGCTCTAGTCCTTAAAAGCAGCCTTAGAGGAGGAGACACCCCTCCTCTTCCTGAAACTGAACACCTCCGTCAGGGCTCTGGGGCCTAATCCTCAAAGGAGAGTCTTTGGATTCCACAGTGAAGGTGGGTGAATAGAGCACAGGCCTGAGAGTCAGAAGGACCTGAGTTCTAATCCCGACTCCTCCACTTACCTGCTTTGTAACCTTGGACAAGTCACTTCACTTCTCTGGACCTCAGTTCCCTCATCAGTAAAATGGGGATTAAGACTGTGAGCCCCATGTGGGACAGGGACTCACAGATTAACTTGGATCTACCCCAGCACTTAGAACAGTGCTTGGCACATAGTAAGGCTTAAGAAGTACCGTAATTATTATCCCCACCACTCCCTTCAAACTGCTCTCACTAGGTGACTCCTCCTGGCCTGGGCTTAATTCTAACTGGGAGAAATATTTGGATTCTTCTGGTCAGAATGTCAAGAGCAAGTGCAGAACAGGAGGGATTTAAGGATCCAAAGCTCTTGCTGATACTTCCCCTGGGATATATCTTGGATTTGTCCCTTCCTCTCTGTTCTACAACCAAAACCTTGGTTTAGATTTTAAAAATATCAGGTCACAGCCTCCCTGCCAGTGTCCAGCCTCTTTCCCCTCCAATTTCTCCCTTTAAAAAGTGAGAATGAGCTTCCCTCAACTGCAGTTTTGATCATACCACTTTTCTCTTCATTGGCTCCCAGTTCCCTCCTGCACTGAAAGAAAACTCCTGTTCATGGACTTAAAAGAACGCCTTTGCTATCTCCCATCCCCATCTCTCACTTCCTTCCTCTTTTCACTTCACCCTATTCCGGGTGCCATGTGGTAGCCAAGCAAACCTTGCTGTTCTCAGACCATGTTTCACCTTTTCCTGCCTCCAGTTCTTCTGACTTTCCATTTCTCTATCCTAGAGCACACTTCCCCTTTTCTCCTTCTGTTGAACGCAATCCCTTTCCTTCCTTCAAACTTTGCAAAAGTCTGACCATGTCCACGAAGCCTTTCTAAACTAAACCCACTTGCCTCCCGTAAAACAGTCCAGCCCTTTATCCTTTCCTCTTCCTCATGATGCTTTTTGGAGCTGTAATTGTTCATCCATCTTTTTGTTAGTCATCTTTCTAGATACTTATAAAAGTCTTTTCTCTCCATAAGTTTCTGGAAAGCTGAGTGTGTATGCCCTTTCTCCTTAATATCGTCTCATAATCGCACGTAAACTCTGCTCTATTTGTAAAAGACTCTCAGTAAAGGTAATTGAGTGCTTGACTAGAAAAAAATGGCCAAATTACTGAACTGTAAATATTTAACCAGAAAATAAGCATCTAGGAAGTAGAATTTAAAATTATATTCAAACAAATAAGCTTAAAGTATATTCTGAGACGTGAGACTATGTGGGAATGCTTTCCGGTTGTCTGACTCTGCCAGCTCAGTTGTGTCAGATATGATGTATTAGGGGAAATGCCAGAGATTAAGTTTTATTTACATATTTCCAGAAAAGAGATTGCTCTGATCTCTTTTCGTCACAACCAGGTTTTCATTTTACTTCATGACGATCACTCTTTGAGTTGTTCTGAGTGCTCTTTGGGCCAAAGGGTGGTAACTCTTTCCTTGTGGACAAGGAGAATGGAAAAATCCCCTCAGATTAATGCAGCATAATCTACTAATCCCAGGATTTGTAGCAATGTCTGGAAGATTCCCTTGGTGAAATCGATAGACCCTTTGTGAATTTACGGTTTTGTTTCTAAGACCAGTAAGGCTTTATATAATTATTGGATGTCAGTTCCACTAAAGAAAAGCACTGTAGCTGATGGTAGTCAGAACATCCTGCAGCCTCATTCAGGGAGCTCTATCATTTTTTTTTTTAAATTAAAAGCCTGGTTCAAAGTGACTGCCACAGAGTGCCTCAAACAAGCTTCCCTTATCCTTTGCTTCTTCCAAAGATGTGTCCCCTGAGTGTTGGGATCAAAGATGTGGCTGGAAAAAGGTATTTGGGGGCATATTTAGCCTCAAGGCACATATCTTCCCTTTCCCCAGCCAAGAGTCATTATAATGAAACCTTTCCCCACGTGTTCTAATATCCACAAAATTTTCCTTTTCTACTCCCTCCTCTTCTATTCTTTTCTTCTCTCTTCAATACTCTTCCACTCCATCTTTCCCCAAAGCCACAGACTCCATCCCATCTCTCCCTCCCCTGAGCTTGGCACCACTGCCCATGCTTATTGGGTAGTCCAAGAGTGCTAGGCACAGCAATTTTAATTTAGTTTGTTGATGAAGATCAGCAAGTGATTAAAGTTACGTGATGCCACTGACTAATAACATAAGAAATAGTGATACTGGGTTAGTACCAATGGACTTTTTAACATGTTACTCCATCTCTGACAATAGTAACGGGCTGCTTGGGGAAATCGTGTATGATGATAGACTTCCTGGAAATCCATCCAAATGGTTAGCTACCATAATAATTGTGGTATTTATTAAGTGCTTATTATGTGCTAAGCACTGAAGTAGATGCAAGATAATCAAGCCACACACAGGCCCTGTCCCTCATGGGACTCACAGTGAAAGAGATAGAAAGAGCAGTTGTCTTATCTCCATTTTACAGATGAGGGAACCAAGGGACAGAGAAGTTAATTGACTTGCCCAAGATCACACAGCAGACAAGTGGCTCAAGGAGGACTTGAACCCAAGATTTCTGGTTCCCAGTCTTTTGCTTTTTCTGCTAGACCATGCGCTGTTCACAGCATCCATCTAGCATCCCTAACATCCCTCTAAGTGACCGATTGAGCCACTTGTCCATGAATTTATCCAAACGGCTCTTGAACCTGCTGAAATTTTTGGCCTGCTCAACTTCCTGCAGTAACAAATTCCATATGTTTACCACCCGCTGTGAGATTATACTTGATCTGGCAGAATCATCAGAGAAACCATAGAAATGCAGATAATAAAGTGTACAGTTCTGTGAAAATTGGCTCTATTAACTCCGTTTGGAAACAGGCAACAGAAATAAAATAAACAAAGGGGAAAAATTAGAAGACATTCCAGGAGGTTATAAGTAGTTTTGTACATTGCCAGAGTTTCAGTGTTTATTTGATCAAGTGACAGTTGCAAGGCTATTTTTTTAGGATTGAAGGGCAGGCCAAAAAGTTTGGCAATGCTCCTAGGTACTTTCTTCTCTGACTAGGATAGGTCTTTTTGGACTGGTGGGATTTCCTCTGTATTTTTCAAACCCTGTTAATGTGATAATACCCTCATACCAAGAGATTTCTGATTTGTATGAATGAAAATGCTGAGGGTCAGTGATCCACAGAAAGGTCTTTATAACTTTTTTTTAATATGACAGTATTAAACTTTTTTTAGCCTTTTGACTCAAACTCTTTCTAGCTGGAGAGTTTATTGTTTCTTTCCTGATCCAGAAAGTTGTCAGAGAGCAACTTGATTCACTGGGCAAACCCGTGATTGGCATCTCCTGCAGTTGCCATCCTTTAGCTGGGAGAGGGCACCGGGAGGAAAAAAATTGGATCTAGCTGGTAACGGGAGAAAGATCATGCCGAAAAGCACCTCACAATTTGAAAGATTTAGAAAGCCAGATGTGTTTTCTGATGGTGGCAAGACTGAAAAGAATAGAGTAGAGGAGGTACCCGACTACATTAAATTACCATGGGGTCCGTACTTAGTGTAGAGTAACTGAAAAACTGAATTCTCACAACCACCCAGTGGAGGATGGCACTTACTTATGGCCCAATTTTCCAGTTGCTTAACTCTTCCATTATCTAATTGTCAAGCACCTTTGTATCACCTTTTTTGAGAGAGAACTTCATTTCCACAGGTTCCAAAAAACTTATCCTTGCGTTTGCATACCTGCAATGCACATATCAGACTAAATGAGCAGTAAACAGAACAATCACATTACTCATCTTTGGGAAGACATCTTAAATGCACAGCTGCAGAGAAAGAGTTAACTCACAAGAGTCAGCTTCAGCATCCAGAATCAACTAGGCAAAAAATCCTAGCTGAAACAAGGATAGTTGGGCTAGCTAACATCTGGGAAATCTTGGAAGAGAGCCATTGCTTCATACCTTTACTGCTAACATTTCGGAATTTTAATGAACCTCCAATCAAGCGGACATAATTTCCCCTCCCTCTCCAGTAATTATTACCTTTAGCTGCTAAAGGAATGCCAGCAGTTTCTAGCAAGCACACGTTCACTCAAGCCATACAAAAACTGTGGAGAAAACTTGTGGGAAGAGAGCCATTTTCTCAAACTCTCAGGGGACTAGAATTTCCTGCCATGTACATTCTCTGTAGAATTCTTGGGGAAATTGTAAATTTTCTTTAGAAATTTAAGTCCTCATTACGTACTTCACTCTGTCACTTCCAGTAACTTTTGATGGTCTTTTGGATGTCTCCCGGAGGGAGTCTGTTGTAATTACCCATTGTTTTAAAAACCTTCATTTCATAATGCTTAATCTAAAATTTTTCTTAGCTTCAGGCCATCCATTTCATTTCCTCACAGATGATTCATTCTGAAAGAGCCAACTCAGCTGTGGAAAGTGTTGAACTCAAGCTTATAAGGAAATCGGTTGGATAGGGTGTTGCAACTATTTATAAAAGGGATTAGGAGTTTAGGATGCTCTTAAAGCCTAGAAGCAGGAATTTTTGCTTTCTCATTGTCACCCCAGGGCGGTGTAGTGTCATCATGGAAGGAAAGTGAGAAGGGCAGGGTTAGAAGCTGAGGTCATCCCTTGAATCTGAAGGCAACTTAGTATCGCTTCCAGGAATGTACCGGAGGTGAGACCTTACACGGACTAAATCTGGGATCCCAGCAACGTCCTGCTTCTGGCCTGGAACACCCTCCTTCTTCATTTCAGACAATTACTCTCCCCTCCTTCAAAGCCTTATTGAGGGCACATCTCCTCCAAGAGGCTTTCCCCGACTAAGCCCTCCTTTCCTCTTCTCCCACTCCCTTCTGCATCACCCTGACTCACTCCCTGTATTCATCAACCCCTCCTAGCTTTACAGCACTTATGTACATATATCTAATTTTATTTATTTACACAAGTGTCTGCCTCCCCCTCTAAACTGTAAGCTTATTGTGGTCAGGGAATGTGTCTGTTATATTGTTGTAATCTCCCAAGTGTTTAGTACGGTGCTCTGAGCACAGTAAATATTCAATAAGTAATATTGAGTGATTAAGAAAAATGCAGTCCAGGTTCAGCAGATGGACTGAGGTAAAGAACCAGGAGCTGGATTAGAGGGATTTATTTGGAAACATTAGTTAGAAAACATATGCTGTCTGTGTCTGTGCTGCAGCAGTAGGCATAATTCCAACTCCTCTTGTTTTCCAGTAGTCTCTCTGGACTTTGTAGGAAACTCACTGAAACAGCCAGCTTTTCATCCTCCTCAAGAATTGTTACACCAATTTTCCTTTACAGTCCATGTTTTTCATGGTAATAATAACTGTGGTATTTGTTATGCACAGAACTAATTAAGATAATCATATCAGACACAGTCCCTACCCCACATGAGGCTCACAGTCTAAGAAGTAGGGATAATGGGGAAATTGAGGCCCAAAGAAATTAAGTGACTTGCCAAGGGTTACACAATGGACAAGTAACAGAGGTGGAATTAGAATCCACGTCCTCTGATTCCAGGCCCGTGCTCTCTCCATTAGGCCACACTGCTTCTCCCCACCTAAAAACTACATTTTTTTCCTTTCAAATGTGCTCTTTTTGCAATTCTACCTGGTGGATAAAGTACTTGGAGTTATGATGTGCAAATATGATGTGACCTCGGGTAAGTCACTTAACTTCTCTGTGTCTGTTACCTCATGTGTAAAATGGGGAGTAAGACAGGGATGTGGGACATGGTCTGTGTTCAACCTGATTACCTTGTATCTACTTTAGCTCTTAGAACAGTGCCTGGCACACAGTAGGTGCCTAACAAATACCTTAAAAAAACAATAATTGGATCCTTCTTCCAAATGCCTACAACTTTTCTCACTTTGTTTATTGTTCTATAAAGCCTTTCTTCTGCCCAACCTTTATATAGTTACTCCATTGCAACTGTGGGTATCCTTGTTCATCCATCCCCCTCATAGGTTGGATAAACTTGAATCTAGTGCATAGCCCTGCTTCTCACACATTTAACACACAGGTGTGTGTATATATGTGCTGCATGTGTGTGAGGATCAGGCCATTTTCGTGCGTGTGTGTGTTTGCATTTTAAGGGATGTGGTCCCCTCAATAATGTACTAGCCTTTAGTAATTCTTCTTGTTTGCTTCCAGCTCTGCAGTGCCATGGGCAGTCTCCCTCAATTGCCATCAATGGAGGTGGCCTATCGTAGGGAAGCTGATCAGGGAATTTTGATAGATGACAGTCTGATTATTAGCTGGTCGGCCCCCTAGCCGTTACGGAAACAGAACTGGACAACTTCTGGTTCAGTATTTTTGTTTTTATTTCAAACATTCAGCCTCCCTCTGTCTTGGCACATATAGTGCTCTGCACACAGTAAGCGCTCAATGAATATGACTGAATGAAATACGATTGAATTAATACCGCCGAGTTTCTCAGCTTAGAAGCGACACCAGTGTTCACAGGGGCCTGGGAGGGAAATGCAGAGACTTTGTAAAAAGTTGGGGGAACGGGGGAGTCGTACCAGACCCTGGAGAAATTCCCCAGTTTTGGGGGAAATTGGTCAGACTTTCGTAAAATATTGCGCTGTGGGCTCGGTGATTCGCATGCACCGGCAAGTGAGTCTCAGTGCCTGTATCACCAGAGTTGTCCGTGGTCACTCCAGTTGTAGTGAAATCTCAAGTTCCAGAGCTACTATTAGAGTGCTGCCCTTTACTATGAGGGTTCAAATTTTTAACATCTATAGCCAGACTGAGAGAAATGCACCCATAATTCTGTTGTATTACACTCTCCCAAGCACTTAATACTGCGCTCTGCACATAGTAGAGCCATCATTATTATTATTATTATTACCCACAATAAGCTTATATTCTAGAGAAGGAAGACAGACATTAATATAAATAAATTATGGGTATAATAATAATAATGGCATTTATTAAGCGCTTATTATGTGCAAAGCACTGTTCTAAGCGCTGGAATATGAACACAAGTTCTGGGGGAAGGGCGAATAAAGAATGGAAGTCCAAGTGCAAGGCCTGTGCACTTCCCCCTTCTAGACTGTGAGCCCGTTGTTGGGTAGGGACCGTCTCTAGATGCTGCTAACTTGTACTTCCCAAGCGCTTAGTACAGTGCTCTGCACACAGTAAGCGCTCAATAAATATGAATGAATGAATGAATAGTAGTCAGAAGGTCATGTGTTCTAATCTTGACTCCTCCACTTGTCTGCTGTGTGACCTTGGGTAAGTCACTTCACTTCTCCGTGCCTTGGTTACCTCATCTGCAAAATGGGAATTCAGGTGGTGAGTCTCATGTGGGACCCAGACTGTGTCCAACCTGATTTGCCAGGGCTTAGTACAGTGCCGGGCAAAGAGTAAGCACTTAACAAATGCCCCAGTTGTTGTTGTAATTATTATAATTATTTTGTGCTCAATAAATACTATTGATGGACTGACTGGATAGGAAATGTGCACATTGACCGTATAATACCGTTCTCTATTCAAATATGCAACCTCTGAGCTGTACTGCCACCTATGTTTTTTAGGAAGCAGCACTAACGAGGAATTCAGCTGCTTTTAGTCAAGAAATGCTTTCAGTTCCATCTCCATTCATAGTCCAGCTCTTTTCGGTCGATCATTTTTCAATCATACAAATGTTGCTTCATTTCTATACTGAAATTTACCTGCTTTCTGTCAAGCTGTATGTTGCGGTGTAAAAAAACCTGGAGCTGGGAGTGGACAACTGGTGTCAAGTTCCAGTTTAGCCACTGGCCTGCTGTGTGACTCTAAGCCAGTCACTTAACCTCTCTGTGCTTCAGTTTACTCAACTGTAAAATAGCCTGGGAATAAAAATAAGGATGTTATGAGGACAAAATGAGATAACGTTGGAGAGCACTTTGGAAAATAGAAAATACTATTCCAATACTAGGTTATTAAGCAGCCCGTTTGGTTCCCCCTTGTTTTCCAATCAATTTTCTTCTTTTTGTTAGATTATTACATGTTATTAGTACAGATTCCTAGTATATCTTTATAGAGAATGATAATTTGGGGAATGGAGGGGATGCTTAAATACCTTACAGTGATTTCTTTTGGAAAGAAAATCGAAGATATCTCATTGCTCAATTGCTTGTTATCAGAGGAAACCTCTCCCTTCCATAGACTCTGCGTGATGCAGTGTCTAATTGAAATATGGGGACTAGATTTTTTACAGAGCTGTGTATCCAAATGGTTGGTAGTGTAAGGAGACTGGGGAGGTTAGTAAATAGATCTCACCGGCTTGGGAGGCAGCAAACTAAGTGGGTATTAGGAAGATGTCAGATAACTGTAATTATGGAAGGGTTTCGAGCTCTCTGACTTTAGCAGTGCTGTGTAAATCTAAGGAATTATGATTGTTATTTTAGGTGTTATACTAAGATTCACTCATTAAACTTCTCCCCTTTAAGGTGGGAATAGTCAGAAAAGACAATTCTGGCTGTGCAGCACAGTGGACCAGAGCTATTTATAATTTTAATAATTTTGTTTTGTCTATTTGTGGAGGCAGGACTGAAGATTGTCCTTTTCAAGGATATCAGTTTTCTGCTGGAGATATGTTTAGGGATGTGTGTGGGGGATTATCCTTGATTCCTCCCCATTTTGCCACCTCCATATCCGGTCTGTAGCCAGTAGCTAACGCTTCTTCTTCTACAAAATGTCCAGTAACCACCCTTCGTCTCCATCCAAAGTCTCCACTCTAGACTGTCAGCTCATCGTGGGCAGGGAATGTACCTCCCAATTCTCTTATATTGTACTCTCCCAAGCACTTAGTACAGTGCACTGCACACTGTAAATGCCTAATAAATACGATTGATTGATTGATCTGAAGTGCTTCCATGCTAGTCTGGGGACTTGACGTATCCTGAGATCACATCTCTTCCAGGAAGATTACATTGAGTAATCTCTAATCATCTCACCTCATATCTCCCAACCGCTCCCTCCACCCTTCCGCATCACCTAAGCACTTGTTACTACGATCTCCCAGAACTTCTTTCTTACACTTATCTACTATACTCTGTTATTTACCCTATCTGTAATGTAAGTGTCTTTCTCTCCTGCTTTATAAAAAGCTCCTCGAGGGCAGGGATTGGGTCTTCTAACTGTTTTATTCTCTACCAAGTTCTTCGTAGTGCGCTCTGCACACATTAGGGGCTCAGTAAATGCTGTTAATGATGATGATGACTTTTGTTATTATAATTAACTGGGGGTTCCTCCCCCCTCTTTCTAGGTGGAGAAAGAGTGTAGTCATTTAAAGGAACTCTGTGATCGCCAGACTGAACAGCTGAGCAGAACCAGTCTGAAACTGCAGGAGAAAGCCTCAGAGAGCGATGCAGAAATCAAAGACATGAAGGAAACCATATACGAATTGGAAGACCAGGTGGAACAGCATCGAGCAGTCAAGTTGCACAATAACCAACTCATTAGTGAACTTGAGAGTAAGTGGAACAGAGCACTGAGATCTACGGGACAAAATAGGCAGGAGGGGTACTAACAGGAAAGAAGGCAGTTAGGAGCAAGGTGGTTAAAAGTAACGGAATTTCCACTCCTCAGACTCTCCCCACTCCACTCTCCAGTGCACATGACGGGATTTTCCAGTCAGGATTTCTGAGTCAGTGTATCATTAGGATAGTCATCCACTTGGCCTGGAAGCCATAGGCTGAACTGAGTGACCTTCTATGATTCTGTGAAGTCAGATGCCAGAGATAGTTGGGATCTGACTGAAAGCGAAGTAGGGCTTAAGCAGGAGGGGAATGGACAAGATGAGTAATAGAGTCTACTCCATTTTAAATTTTTTTGAGTAAATGCACTGTCACCAGTGTTGATAGCTGGTTTCACATTAGCAGCCTGTTTGCCTAAATACACACACACATGCTCACACACCCATTTCAAAAATTATACTATTGATGATGAGATCTTATGATACAAATGGCCTAAAGACCCCTCCACACACATGCGCACACTCACACACCACGCACACCCTCATTTTCAAAAGTGATACTATTGACAATAAGATCTTGTGGTGCAAATGGCCAAAAGACCAATTTGTGACAAACAGATGCTGCCTCATTGCCTGCACTCAAGAATAGGTGCTTGCTGTATTAATGGATTTGTCCCAGTACAGTAGCTTCATATAGTAATGTTCAAAAGCACATCCTCGGGAGTCCCAAATGCCAGGCCCTGGCATAGTTCTAGATGACATTTTAGAGCTGAGTCTTTAGCTCAAATCTCCTGTATTAATGTGATGATCTTTCCGATTACATGACCTTGGACAAGTCATTTAACTTCTCTGAGCCTGTTACCTCATCTGTAAAATGGGGATTAAGACTGTGAGCCCCATGTGGGACAAAGTGATCACCTTGTATCCCCCCAGTGCTTAGAACCGTGCTTTGCACATAGTAAGTGCTTAACAAATGCCATTATCATTGTTATTATTATTATTATTAGCCCTGAATTTATCAAACCCTAATGGAGTAGAAGCAAGAACACGTTAGTGTGCTCTTTTGGTGCCCAATTGCCTTCCCCAAAGACATCACCTCTCTAACAATTCTGTCTAACTTGGGTTTTTTTTTTTCCCCAGGTAGTGTGATGAAACTAGAAGAACAAAAATTGGACCTGGAGAGGCAGCTGAAGACCATGACTAAACAGATAAAAGTAGGAGTCTTGATACTAATAGCCTCAGCACAAGGAATGCTTTCTTTAACCAGGGTATTAGGGACTTATTTTAATTCGAGTCATTCAGCAATCATCTTTACTAATTTTTTCATTGTTGTTCCTTTAAGCCCACCCCAGCACCTCTCTCTATCTCATGGGACTCTGAGCAACAGGACCCATAAACTAGTATAAATTAGTGGTAAGAGTGAACGGGACTTGGATTATTGTTTTCCATAGGTGTCAACCCTTTCAGGATGTCCTTGACCCCTTGAAATTCCTGCCTCCAGGTGAGCCTGACATTGTTTGTAGGAACAGGAAAACAAAACTGTTGAAATGCAGTTAGAATTCTTGGTGGCTCCCCCACAGCCATGGCTGAAAAGTTCAGGGCTTGGCCTGACAAACCCAAATGTTCTGAAAAGGATACCGTGCCTTTTAATGGCTGCAAGGCAATCTGAATTTTTAGGTGAAGCAATAGAGGCCCTGCTTCAGAGTGACCTTGTCTTAATCAGGAGCAAAAGGGAAATACTGTCTGATGATTACAGGTCCTTCTTTATTTTAGTTTTGTCTTCTCACGAGCTCAACTCAGAGCATACCTTCCTTCCTCTCTACAGCCCAATTTTAGCTCTGAAGTGGATAGACAGTAGGAGAAGAAGGTGTGTTTAAACCTGCCCAAATTGGAGTGTGTTCCACTTTGGGACAGCATGGTCCATCCCCTAACCTCACAGACTCCATGCACTAGCTAGCTGTTGTGCAGGGCTTTTCCCATGCAGGGCTCTCCCCAGACTCAACTGAAAAATTTATATCAATAGATCCAGAAAAAAACTAATGATTTTCTAATAACTTTAATGCAAGCCCAGGTTGTTAGAATGGTTGTATGTTTTTTCAATGAACTACTTATGTTGCTTGAGAAAATTTGAAGAAGTACTCTGATACATTTTTAAGTTGAAAAATGATTGCAATTCCGTATGGATAATTTAGCTTTTTGTTAACTCATTAGCTCAGTGCAGGCCTATTCATTGGATTTGTCTTACTTAAGCGATTCATGACTAGGGTCCTGTGCTGAAGTGGCAGGCAGTCTAAATTCCATGCCTCTCCCGTGGACTCACTCCTGATTCGTATCTACCATCTTCAGGAAGAGACAGAAGAGTGGAGGCGTTTCCAAGCTGACCTGCAGACGGCCGTAGTGGTAGCCAATGACATCAAGTGTGAGGCTCAACAGGAGTTACGTACTGTGAAGCGGAAGTTACTTGAGGAAGAGGAGAAGAGTGCCAAGCTGCAAAGAGAGCTGGAGGAAGTTCAAGGCGGCAACAGGTTAGTTGTTAGTAGGTGCCCGCTCTTTCTGCCTAAGGGGACTAATACACACCTGGACAGTGCTTTGCATCTAGCTTCACAGCAACTTCTATTCATGCATGTTTCCTGGATTTTTTTTCCCTTTAGGATATCTTCTCTGTTGTTTTTGTTCTATCGTGAACTACCCAAGTGACTGGATTTTACATGGCCCATGCATTCCTCAGCCAATAAATCCCCTCTAAAATACAGTGGGAGTAATGGGTAACATGGAGTGAATTGTTGGGTTCTCTTCTCCCCTTTGTGTGCAGGAAAGAATCAACCAAGTACTGTTTTAGTTGGGAAGCCGAGAAACGATTTCATTTACTCTGATCATTCTCTCCATTTGGGAGGAGTCTCCAGTTTACCCCACCCTGGAGGAAAGAAGGATGCAGCAGACAGCACCATTCCATGCTACCTCAGCTGTCTGCTGCAGCCAATGCCCAAGTGATGGTCACTTCAAGGAGAATCCATCAGCAGCATAGCTGCCGGACTGGAGAGCTGTTGGATTTACTGAAAGCAGCTCCTACCCCTGCCCTTTGCTGAACCGGGTTACCCATGCATGAATTGGGGAAGGGACTGTACAGCATCTGTCCCACGGGGGTCCTCTGAGTTAAGGAAGCCTTCAGAACAGCCCATTCCCTCTGCACTTAGTGGCAGACAGGCTCATTTGTGTGGAAGTAGGATTGTTTTGAAATATGACTGTTCTGTAATATTTCCTTGGGCTTTTCATAACCCTCCTACCATTGGATGTTGAATTTGGACCTTAGAAATTGGAGGCATTGTCACCAAAAAGCTCTCTTCTCCCTGAGAAAACTGGTAGTGAGACCAATTAGAAGCAAAGAGTTGATTTCACTTGAAAAAATAAAATGGATCTTAGGATGTTGTAGGTTTAAAAGGAACAAATAGAATACCTGCATTTTAAGTTGAGTCCCCAACCTGGAACACATGTTCTTACCTCAGGATCCTCAATATGAAGAAATCATTCTGAGTTGGTAGAAACGTGCCTTTCATCTTTAAAATATTGACTGCTTCATCCAGTAGGATGTTAGATCTCAAACGGTGAATTATGGTGAGCTACTTGCAGTAGTCAGGGTATTTTGTGATTTCTAGTGTCCAGTTCGATCAACCAATCATTGGTATCCAAAGACGTGGTATAGGTTTTGTTTTGAGCCCTTAGATCTAATCACGATGGGATGCCCACTCTCATGACGTTAGCCCTCAAGATTGCTTTTGTTTCCTTGTGTGAGCCTACTTCTGTCACTGAATGTCTTTGTTGTGTAAATCTACACCAAGTAGATGGATTCTAGTGTAGGATCGAAACCCCTTCTCATTTCCACTAGTTGATAGTAACGCTACGCAGGAATATAAATTTCAGTTTTATCCAATTCCTAATTGATGTCCTAATACGTTGGGGGGGGACTATTCTATGGTTTGCTCTTATATACGTCTACCTTGCCGTTTGCTTGTCCGTCTGTCTAGTTTCCCTTGTTTGTTCCTTGGAAAACGAAACCAGAAGTCAAAGCCTACAGTGTCTAACATAAGCTTTCTTAAAGAGGTGGATGGTGAAAGCCTACTGTCATTATAATAGTCAGATCACAGGACTATCTGAGACTCCAAATAAGTTATTATTTGGACAGTCTCTTGAATAACAAACAATATAGGAGAAATAAAATGAAATAGCTTATGCCTTTAAATTCTGCACTATGATTTAAAAGGAACATCGACTGTTTAGGGCCCTCCCCTTATCCAACCGTCAGTACTGAGAAAGAAGACTTCCCATTGGATCCCCAAAGGCCTTTCTCTGAAACCACTTCCCAGACCTAGCAGTGTACTCCTCCTATGAGACAGTGATTTTTGACCTCAAACCTCAGGAACTGACACAAGCCTGGAACACATAACTTTCCCCAAATCTGTTAAGTATCAAAGTGTCACTTGTGTTTCATTGCATTGAGCAGCTGGGCAGAACAGCAGACAATCACCGGGGACAGTTTCCTATCTGATTTCAAGCTCCAGTGGCAAATGCCCCTTCCAAGGAGTTTGCTACTTGAAGGTTGTTGGATGATGGCTCGGCCACCTCCTGAGGCTCATGGGAACCTACTACATAAGCAAGAGTCGAAGCCAACTTTCATCCCAAAAGGTGCTGCTGCTACTTAGTCTTTCCATGTTGGCTGACAGTACTTAGCGAAACTTAACTTTAACATTCATCTAATTAGAAACGAAAAGTTATTCTTGGTTCAGCAAGAGCCAAAGAACTGGCAGAAATGTCCTGATGAGGTCCTCCAAGCACAGCCGAAAGAAGGTAAGAGCCTCGGAAAAACACCTGAAGAACCAGAATTAACTGTTTAATTCATATTCGAATTATGACAACATAAACATTTGGGGGGAAGATGGTAACTTTGTAAAGCTGGGGATAAGCTGGGGAAGGAAAGGTACTGAAATATTTGGACATGTAGATAAATTAAGTTTTGTTAGCAAAATGTAGCCTCCCTTAACCAAACTGCAAACATTTTCACAGTGTTTTGGATAACATTTTGCTACAGAGATTAAAGTTAGACTTACACTGAAATGAACTGTGGGACACCATTTTGCCAATCCCTGGTGGTTTTAGGCAGTGCCGGAACTGGAGGAAAGGAGACCCAAGTGGGGCCAGGGGTTCAGACGAGGCCCCGCAGTTGCCCAACCAATGTGGCCAAAGTCTCCCCAGAGGCCCCAGAGCAGGGCTGCTGTTGCCTCCATCTGAATCCTACTGCGGTCAGGACAGGGATCCCCACCTGGAGGACATGCTGCCCTAAAGCCTGGAGAGACCCCAAACTGGCTCCAAAGCGCTCTCCAGCCCAGGCAAGATTTCTGCTACAGAGAAGTACTGCCATTCTGAGGTGGAGCAGAGTCCGTATTCCCTCCGCCTTCCCCAGGCCCGGAGCAGTCTCTGACTCCCAGCAACAGTGTAGAGGAGTGTAAGGGCAATGGTGAAGGAATGGAGCTGGGGCTAGAGTCACCCCATTAGAGAACAAACACAGTGTCATGGCCCTAAGTAAGCCGCATCCAGAGTTCCATCTTGGCTGGGGCGGGGAATTTTATTGCTGGTGTCAATGCTGGTGACTGCTTTCCCCATCAGCCAAAAACAATGTAGGATGTACTTCTCAAGCGCTTGGTACAGTGCTCTGCACACAGTAAGTGCTCAATAAATACGATTGATTGATTAACAGCCCTGTCCCTCTCCCTGGCGTCAACTCTCCCTCCAGTTCTCAGTGTTCCATGGGCTGTGGCTTCCAAATATCCAATTAGAGAGCAACCAATAATTCCGTAGTTTGTGGTTGAACAAAGGATCCAAACTATCTTACGCATAGAGGACTTTGACCTTTGAGTGCCCTGACCCAGAAGCCCGGACAAGCCAATGGAATGGAGGCAGCATTGAAAGTGAACAAGGGCCAGGCATTTATGAAAGGATGACATAATGACTAGATTTTTGAGTTCTGGTCTTTATGGCTCATTATTCCATTTTAGAAGCACTGCATTTGTTCCATTTTTTGAATGAACTACACTTGACACATATCCATTAAGAGAGATTTGAAGGGAGAATGTTTTTCCACACTATATTAGAAAGTAACTCCCCAAGAGCAAGTATCTGAGATTTAAAATACGAAGCTAAATTGATATACTTTTGTACTCTTCTTCCTGCGATCACTGCAATCACTTCTGTAATGCACAGCATGGCAGTATGTTTTTTTCTCTTGGAATTGAGCTTTTAACTTGTTCGTGAACGTATGTATTAAGCCCTAATGTCAGTTTGTATGTGCTGATGTGCTGCTGCCCTTCAGTGTCTCTTTTGCAGCTGTGATGTTTGACGGAGCCTTAAGCAGATACTCCGATGTCACTTAAAAGGGAAATACTAAAGGGGTCAAAGTCATTGGTCACTTGGCCAGATACACGTATATCAGCTCTTTTGATGAACAGATCTGTGAAGTGAGAGCCCTGACCAGAGTAGTACTAGGTAGTTGAATACTCACTGTGGTGTCAGACACATCATAATGAGCGGAACTCAGACAAGAAAGTCTAACTTTTTTATAAGGAAAAAGCAAATGGAAATTTCAATGCCGCAAGTTTCCAACTCCTTTAATCATCTCAACTTAGAGAGCAGAAGGTTTCTTTCCCGTGATCCTTACTTTTTTGTGATTTTCTTTTGCATTTACATTTATAATAATAATAATAATAATGGCATTTATTAAGCGCTTACTATGTGCAAAGCACTGTTCTAAGCACTGGGGAGGTACAAGGTGATCAGGTTGCCCCATGGGGGGCTCACAGTCAATCCCCATTTTACAGTTGAGGTAACTGAGGCACAGAGAAGTTAAGTGACTTGCCCAAGGTCACACAGCTGGCAATTGGCGGAGCCAGGATTTGAACCCATGACCACTGACTCCAAAGCCCGTGCTCTTTCCATTGAGCCACGCTGCTTGTATACCTTCAGGCCTATGGCTCTGAAATCTGTGGATGGCTTTTATTCTCCACCTCACCCTTCACAGTGTAATCACATATCAATAAAAGAAGTTTTGGGCAAATCTGCAGCTGTGACATAATGAAGTTTTCCTTAGTGTTGAAAGCGAACCCAATGAAACTGGAGTTATTTTTTTCCATCTTCTTTCTGAATATGTGGAATTTTAGGACAATAGAGGGCAGCATTATCCACACTAGTGTTTGACTAGCTGGACTAACTTCCGAAATGCTGCCCTGAAGTGCACCTATTCTTTCCTTTCCCTGCCAGTGTAAATGTGATCAATGGTGGGGGCTTGGTGGAGAACGCTGGGTAATCACATTTTGAAACCTTCTGCAATTACTCGATTTCCCTCTAAAAGCCTTCAACTTTATAGAAAGTGTAGAGGGTAGAAGGAAAGCCAGGGGATTTCCAGAGCACCTGTAAAATTCTCAACTGTTCTTTTGTTTACTAGAAAAAATGTGATTTAGTTTAACCTTTTCATTTGCATTCTAGGTACAACCGTATCATATATAACTTCTTTCCCATCCTTTCCCCTCCCATTTCTCTTTGTCTTCACAGCTCCTTGGTCACTGCCAGCTAGCACAGTCCTGGAGGAAGATAAAACCCGATCTGATTTTGCCATGACTGGACACCTCAGCTGCTTCTGCCTCCAACGAAAATCTTTATAGGAGAAAAACAGTTCATTCTAAGATTCCAGTTTTATTTGCCTATGAATTCCGTTGCATCACCCGTTGTGGTTGCAGTTTATTTCCCTTAATTCTGTAGTGGAATTTTGACCCAGATGGTCAAAATCCTTGGCTTCAAAGAATTTCTTAGAAATATCATAAGGCTTTCATTTTGAGGAGAAAACAACTGCAAATACATTTAGCCCAAAAGAAAATTTGTGCCACAAAGTTGAAGGATCTGAAACAGCGTAGCTTAGCAGTGAAGTGAGGAGTCATTTCAGTGAAAATCGTCCTGTTTCCTTCAAGTGAAGGAAAATGCCTTCCGTGAGAAATTCAGTAATTTTTGGACATATTCTTGAAATTCTTTCTTTAAAATAGTCACCAGGAGAATAAAGTTCCGCTGTACTGTGAAGTTTCTCCAATAGGCATCCCCTAAGGATCCAATCCAGCTACAAAACAGTCGAGAAAGGTCCTGACTGCTCGGGGGAACTTGCTTTGTACCTCTGAACTTTTTAACCAAACTTTCATAAAGTGGCTTTTGTCCCACTAGGTGGCAATGCCTTGCTCAGAGTAGAGTAAGCTTGGAAACTTTTGACCTTAAATATATCTGGATGTCTGCTCTTCTTTACCCAATTCAGGATCTTTCAATGAACTAAGATGTTCCACCCTCTACATACAGACTGAGAAGCCTAAAAAGGAACATAATGGCAAATGGCAAAAAAAAAAATGAAAAACTTTTTTTTAACTGTCAAAAGGAATATTAGGGATAGAGGAATTTTAACGATGGGGCAAGCTTTCTGTGAGTGTCAGGATGACCTGAGTACTTATCAGGAGAGCGCTAGGTGGGCATCCAAAAGCACCATCTTTTCCCCGGCCCCATCTCTCTCCACCACACCACTATTCTAAGCTAAGAAAAAATGTCCTGATAATGTTAGAGAAGCAGTGTGACCCAGTGGAAAGAGCCTGGACTTGGGAGTCAGAGGACCTGGGTTCTAATTCCAACTCTGCCACTTACCTGCTCTGGGACCTTGGGCAAGACATTTAACTTCTCTGTGCCTCAGCTTCCTCATCTGTAAAATGAGGATTCAATACCTGTTCTCCCACCTACTGAAGACTGTGAGCCCCTTTGCGAACTGATTATCTTGTAGTCATTTATTCAGTCATATTTATTAAGCACTTACTGTGTGCAGAGCACTGTATCGAGTGCTTGGGAAAGTATCTACCCCAGCACTTAGTGCTTGGCACAAAGCACTTAACAAATGCAATTACTATTATTAATTATTATTATGTTCAGGAGGAAAGCTTGCACTACAAAGTAGAGGCACATTCACATATGCCGGGGATGCCAAGAAAAAGCAGACTGTGGGTTGAGTTATCCCCTGGGTAGTGAGGGAAGATTCTTTTAACCGTAACTCAGGTGAAGCTAATGTCAGGGGGACCTCGAGCCTTGCAAGAAGAACCCTCCTTGATGCTGAGAAAGACCAAAAAGGCACTAACCCACTTGCTTATGGGTCTCAGGAGCTGTCTGAATTTGCGCTCAACTTCCAGGCATGTGGTCTCTACCATGTCCTCAGGATAGGAGCATCCTAAAGGACCTAAGGCAAGGGAGAAGGGCCAAATTCTTATTGAGCCAAACAAAACCGGTATCTTCAGCACAATTGTGAGCAGTCATTGCATTTCACACATGCTTTATAGCCCTCCTTCATTTTTTTCTGCATCTGCTACTGTTGAACATTCTTCTATGTAAAAACATATATTAAAGTGCTAAATAAATGTGTTATCGTTTAGAAGAATCTGTTGCATACTGTTCAATAACCAGTGTCCTCTTTTCTGTGTATCAGAGGGTGGATATGGCTTTTATTTTATCTGAAATTTTTTAAGGGAAGAGAGGGCACCTCATCTCTCAAGCTATTTAAACCTGGTCGGAAGTAGGAAGTTTGAGGTAGGGGACATTCAGTATTGATAGTTCAGACATGAACTAGATGAATGTCTTCCATGACTATTGGATCAAAAATGGGTCCTGCAGCTCAGAAGAGTTAAAGTAAGAATGAGACGCGTCATTTTTCTGATTTCTTCTTGTAACGTTTGAGGGTGACAGTAAAATAGAAGTTGTGATTTTTATGTTCTAGAGGTGTTGTAAGATTAATGGGTTAAACGTTTATTTAAAGTGTATATCTGAAAAAGCTATTACTCTTTTGCTTAACGTTGTGTTTCAAGGAATAAATTAAGAGTGTCAACCAGGTTATAACTGTCCCCAATTGCAGCCTCCACATTTTAAGGAAATGTGGAGAGGTTCCAAATAGAGAGATAACCAAAATTGAACTACATTAAACCTTTTGAATAAAGGAGGTACACAGTTTCCTTCTGCTAATACCATCTCTAATATATCTGAGATATCTTCCCAGTGCAGAGTAGGCCTAATTTTTAAGGATATGTTAATTTTTTGATGCATTTAATAGTGATTAGTGCCTTTCAGTTTCTGTGTATCATTTCTGTGTGTATCCCATTATTCTGAAAATATCTGTAAAACCTCTTTTATAGGCTGGAGTACTTTTGCACTTTGCGATCATTTCAACTGAGGGCAGAACACTGTTCTAGGTGCTTGGAAGAGTACAGTAAAAGTTCAAGAAATGGTTCTTCCCCTTGAGAAACTGGCAATCTAATGAGGTCAAGAAGTAATAATTTGCTGATATAATGTAGAATTATTATCTCAGGTCTATGAAGAGTGGACATAGTCAAAAATATATAGTGGCTTCAGTAGGACCAGTTGTTCAGCTAGTGAGCAACATATTCTCCTTTTTTCAAAATATTTGTCTCCCTTGCTATTCCGAAACTGTTCAGTGGTGGGTCAGTCAGTAGTCTTAAGGATTAGTTAAACCAGTGAAATTATTTTATCCTTAAATATTTTCCACTGTAGTTTTCCAGTTTTGTTTTGGTTTTATTAAACTGAACCAAAACCCATTAAACAATTGGAGGGATTTTTTACCACAAATCATATACAGTTTTCCTAAGTGATTATGCATAACCTTAGTGTACTGGGTGTCCTTTTTCTCTGTGCCTCTGATGGACAAACTATCCCTGAAGTTGAATCCATTGCAATAATTAATTGGTATTTCCACTGGATATCTTAGAATGAAAATGCTATTCCTGTCAGATTTCAGAGTCAGGTGTCACATAGGCCATGTGAACTTCCCAGTTCATTCGTTTTGCCTGTGAAATTTAGGGAGGCATTGCTGTTTGGAGGGGATTAGAATCAGTTAGCAAAGTGCTGGCTTTCTCAACCTGGGTATAATCCATCCAGTTTTCCTCCACTCATCATTAGTTTTTCCAGAGAATTGAATTAAATTGATTTCCTTGAGCCATCTCCCTTGAAGGAGATGGCCTTCGTTTCAATAGACATTCTTGGCATACAAGATGTCTTTTGTTTTGTTGTCTGTCTCCCCCTTCTAGACTGTGAGCCCGTTGTTGGGTAGGAACCGTCTCTATATGTTTCCAACTTGTACTCCCCAAGCACTTAGTGCAGTGCTCTGCAAACAGTAAGCGCTCAAATATGATTGAATGAATGAATGAAAAAGTCTAAATAAATTAGTGCAAGTGGCCAGTGTTGTTTGCTTAAGGGCCTCCTTGAACTCAGAATTAGAAACATGAAACACCCTGTTCTCTACAGTAATTGACCCTCCTTCACTTTCCCCTTCCTTCCCATTTCTACCTGATTTTGTAGTCTAACTATATTTCCCCCCCAAAAAAAGGAAAAAGATAAAAAGCCAAGCTGACAGGAGCTGGGATGCCTTACAAGTCTTTTCCCAGAAAAGCCCTTTATGCATACTTAGAAATAGGGTAGAGATGGGATTAGAGAACTGGGGAAGGGGAGTATTGTTTGGTTGGTTTTGCTTTATGTGATTTAAGTTTTGTTTCAATTGGGAATTCATTGCCTTTTTATTGCCTGCACAAGGTGAGAGCCCCAGAGGAGTAAGACCTTGGACAGTTTTAACTTGAACTAGTGGACTACTACAAAAATAAGGCAGTTATGTAAGCCATTAAGACATTTATTGAAATAAAACAGAGGTTCAGTGTCTCCTCTTGAACTCCACTCATGTATCAAGCCATCTCCTTGCCAGAGACCACAATAAGACAAAGAAGGAGTTTGGGTGAGGCAGGAAACTTTCTCCCTGTGAATGTTCTCAGGAGGTTGAGCCCTTGGCTGTTGTGCCTTGCACAGAAGGTCAAATTTGTCTTGTGGACGATTCAGGAGTCTAACCTGAAATTTGTGCTTTATTCATAAATTGAGCAGAGCCAAAAATATATCCTGTGGACATGCACATATAGGAAGCAGGTTGTGAAATTAATTCTCTTTCTTCCTGTTTTCTTCCTCTTCCTTGCTTCAACCCCTCATCTCCACTTCTTCTTGTCTTCTCTGCCCTCGACAAATTCCCTCCTCCTATTCATTCTATGGTATTTTTTTTCCTTATAGGCCTGTGAATGAAGAGGCAGAGTTTTCAGAAACCGATGCCCCCAGTCGATGGCAAGGGGTCTGTGTCAGCAGAGCATCTCCAACTCCTTCTGAGTCAGCTGCCACCGTCAAGTCACTTATCAAGTCCTTTGACTTGGGATGCCCAGGTACCTACTCTTTTGTTTTCTGGGAAGTCAGGAGAAAAATAATAACCTCTTCCCTCATTTCCCATCTCAAAACCTAATATTTATATTGCTCGGGAAACAGGGAAACAGGGGAATAATTCATTCTGTCATTCCGTCAGAGTGTTTTTCACTGCCTGTTCATTTGGGGGATGCATTTCACAGCAAATAATGGAAGCCAATGAGGGATAGATCCCATTGGGTAAGGGTGGCGGTCCACACTCAACATGAAATAAAACCATGTGACTGACCATGTTGAACTGAAATGGCAAGAGTGTTTCTTTCTATTCACTGGCAGCTGGCACTGGACAAAGCATCCCTGCTCACAAGGCCCCCAGGAGCCCCCTGAGTGGCATTCCGGTCAGAACGGCCCCAGCCGCTGCTGTCTCCCCCATGCAGGTACCAGAAAACCCCTTGCCAAGTCAGCAGTGGGAACTCTGCTTCAGTTTGGGATGGCGCCGGGATGTAGCCTCGCACCCGGGGAAATGAGGGGAAGGGAAACTGATCCGTTTATTTTCTGAGGAACATCAAACATTAGTGTTCTGTGCCAGGAAAAACGAATTAATGAAACTTGCATAAGCAATTTTAAGTTTTGGTGGCCCTGTTTAGATCCCAAAGGGACAGTGTGAAATCTTGTTGATAACTCTTAATTCCACATTGCCATTCAAATCCATTAGATTTCAGCCTCTCCATCTTCAGAGTTCTTCTAAAACTTTTCCTTATCCTGGAAGCTTTCCCCCATTCATTTTTCTTCTCCTCAAGTCACATAAGCCCAAGTATCATCTCAATACTTGCGCTACATTAGTACTTTTGCCTTCCCAATCGCCTGTTCACTTCTATACTATCAATTTACATGCTCTACTATTTAAGCATTGCTTCCTCCCATCTATAAATTATTTTATGTCTGTCTCGCCTAATAATAATAATAATATTTGTTCAGCTATTTATTATGTGTCAAGCACTGTTGGAAGTCCTGGGGGTAAATACAGGTTAATCAGGTCAAATACGGTCACTGTCCCACATGAGAAGGTCTCACAGTCTAAGTAGAAGGGAAAACAAGTATTGAATCCTCATTTACAGATGAGGAAATTGAGTCACAGAGAAGTTAAGTGACTTGCCTACAGTCACACAGCACGCAAGTGGCAGAGCAGGGATTGGAACCCAGGCCCATGTTCTTTCCACTAGGCCACACTGCTTTTAATTTCATTAACTCCTTGAAGGCAGGGATCATGTCTTCTATGTACATGATGCTCTCCTAAATGCTTCCTGCAGTGTTCTGCACAAAGAAGGAGCTTAACCAATACTATTGATAGATTCGAGTTTCAGGCTTTAGGATTCCTTGGGAGGTTTACATAATCCACGCAAGCCACCACATGCCTCAGGCCCCACGCAATCTCTCTAAGCTTCTCTGATTGGCATCTCTCACTCCAGCAAGCCATGTCCAACCAGAAAGATAGGTTCTTTCCTGTCTGCCATCTAGTTAACCCTTTCTCTAGTTTCACGCTAACCCCATTATAGGTCCTAGTTTCATGACAAGTCCAGAAATAATCAAACTTCCCGCAGTATCACCTAGGTGGAGAAGCCCCAGTGGGAGCAGGCTCATCCTTTGTTCGTCCTCTCTTGAAACAGGCAGACGCTTGGAGCCTGTGAATTGCAAAGTGTTTTCCTTGGCAATTCCATATCATTATCATATTCATTATTATGGGATTAGTGCCAGTTTAGGAAAACCATCTAAGATCAGGTAACACATAACCCCCTCCCCTCCTCCTCTTTTAAACATTTGGCTTAGAGGGAAGCGCAAGAGCCTAGGAGTCAGAAGACATACATTCTAATCCTGGCTTTTCAAGTTGCCTGCTGTGTGACCTCAGGCAAGTGTCACAACTTCTCTGCACCTCATCTGTAAAACAGAGATTCGATTCCTGTTCTCACTTGTACTTGGACAGTGAGCCCCATGTGGGACAGAGACTGTGTCCAGCCTGATAAACTTGTATCTACTCTGGCACGTAGAACAATGCTTTGCACATAGTAAGCCCTTAAATGCTATAAAAAGAATAATAAAATATAGAGAAAATTCTTAACTGGCACATAGTAAGCGCTTAA
Source organism: Tachyglossus aculeatus (assembly GCF_015852505.1). NCBI lineage: Eukaryota > Metazoa > Chordata > Mammalia > Monotremata > Tachyglossidae > Tachyglossus > Tachyglossus aculeatus. The sequence goes on from NC_052082.1 coordinate 50,859,269, forward strand.
CAAATACCATCATCATCATGATCTGCAGAAGAATTAAAAAAAAAAAATCTTGACCCATCCATCACATTATTCAAAATCCGGGGATGCATATGTATCTTTATCATCATTGTCCATCATTAACGATAATAATTAGTGGGATTGCCTTCTAGTAAGGATTATTCCACTTCAGTAAGGAGACAAACCAATGATATTTTAATTTAACTTTTCATACTCTCCACAGACTGTGCAGAGAGGAATTAGTTTAGGCACCATCATTCTGGATTGGCAAGTCTTCTTCAAATAAATAGAAAAGGCAAGTAGGTCAGTTTCTCATGAAGCATACCCTTTCGGGCTAATTGATAGAAAAGGTGGTTTCTCTGGTGACAAAGCAGCTTTCTACTCTGTATTACCTTGAGTGGTTTTTCTAAGAAATTGTAGCTCATTTTCTGTCATTCAGCCTCCGTCAGGGATTATATAAGAAACAGAAGAATGGTGAGAACATTTTCTAGGTTGACACAGCAGGACTGTGTTTACTGAAATGTATGCATCTCAGGAAAATAAAATGATCATCTGTCAGTCAATAGATTGAGCTCTCCTCTCACTATTTCTTTGTCCATCTTTCTGTCTCTTGCTTTGTCAACATAAACTTGTTCAAACAGACAGAAATTTTGAGCATAATGCAGCTATGAAAATCTGGGATTTGGAGACCTTTAACATTCTCTAGATTCCAGTATTCAGAATCATTTACACATTATTAAGGGTTCCTGTTAGCTTGAGGTTCAAATTTCTTTTAGATATGAAAGAGAGAAAACATTTCTGGAGGGGGAAAAATACTATATACATCCTTAGAATGTGAATCGTGGAAAAAAGTCTAATTATCCCTTGGATTAATTCACCTTTGTAAGAACACAGGTGAGGCACCTAGGGTTGAGCCCCTCTCGGAATTCCTTTCGATTAGGGTTACTCACCTATGGCAGAGCCTCCAATTAGCCTGGGGCTGATCTTTCAGTGGTTATTTATTCATTCATTCAATAGTATTGACTGAGCACTTAACTGTGTGCAGAGCTTTGTTCTTTTTTTAAAAACCGAGTCTCTAGTGAATCATGTGGAAACATTTATTTAGGAGAAGAAAGGTAGGAGTAAAAGGAGAAATAGGCAAAGGAGGAGGAGCAGCAGTGTTTCCCTTTGCCTCCACTGCATGATCCCTCCAGCCACCTGAGAAATTGGGACTTCAGGCAATTGTGCTGGTAATTTTATGGGTGAGAAAACCTTGGGCCAGTCCCCCCCAGTTATGAGCTGGACTTTACACTCACTGGTGGCCAATATCGCAGTGCCCCATAGCAAGAAAGAATGCCCTGGCAGATGCAGTCCTGAACATGCAGAGGCAAAAATTGAGACCTTTGGTCTCTATCCGAATGCAGACTTTTAGAGCATGGCCCAGTTCTGAGGCCCTCCGCGCTGTCCTAAGGGGGTGAGGGTGGCCCAGAGCCGCCCCAAAGGCCCATCTAGAAAGGCCCCCAGGAGGCTGAGTTGTTCCAGATGGATCCCTCTGGCTTTAGCTTTGAACAGGTTTTCAAAGTTTCAGGGTGCATATTTAGTCCCAAAGCGACTGGCCCTTCCCTAAAGCTGTTCCGTTCCTCTGAGAGAGCCTTGAGAACACAGAGCTTTCTGGGGCCCTCCTGGCCCAGCCCCCAGTCAGACGAGAGCTCCTTCTGATGAACCAGCCATTCAGGAAGACTTTGGGAGCCCTGAAACAGGGCTGAGGGCCATGGGAACCTGAAACCTGGAGGCATACACTAGACCACGTTGTATTTCATCAGAAGGGTGGTCACCGGCAGCCTTCATGAACAGCAAACTAGGAGACCACCTGAGATATCATGCATGACACACAGGACTCCTAACATAACACGATGGGGTCGCATGTGCCATTTTGCAGAAGCACACCTATCTCATGAAAATCATTACGTGTCTGCTAATTTTGTTATACTGTGCTCTCTCCCAAGTGCTCAATTCAGTGCTCTGCACATAATAAGCACTCAATAAATACCACTGATTGATTGATTGATTGAATGGTTCTCTGGGAGAATCCCTGAACATCCACATTGCCTTCCCTTCCAAGCCCTTATAAACTCTGGCATCATGTTGAGGAACTCAGCTGCAGGAGCCATTACAGAGGGAAGCTCAACCCTAAAAATTTCAGTGTTAGACAGCGGACAGACCAGCTGAAAACCAGGCTGCCCAGTATAAAACCACATGGCTGGCCACCCTGTTTAGTCAGCAGTGGAACCTGTTATCTCAGTTTATCACCAAGATATTTCATTCTTGTTTTGTTGTATTTTGCAGCGGCATTCCACGTACAGCAACGCTAAACCAGCCAATAAAGCGATTGCCAAACTTGCGGCTCTTCCAGACCTCCCCCTCACAGGTAAGTCCTGAAAGTTTGAAAGTCAAACTGACCCAGGAGCCTCTGTGGCCCCTCTCACAAAAGATGTAAGGGAGCAAAGAGAAATTGAAAATGTTTCCAGACTTACCTTGTTGGTTCACTTGACTGCTTCCTAACCTCTGGAAGGGTGCCTAGAAAATGATTAGTGTGAATACATTCCGAGCTGCTTTATCCCCATAAAATGCAGTATTCTTGACAACCAACATCAGATCCTAGACTTCCAATCAGTGAAAGTGGGCTGATTTCCTTCCAACTTCCTTTCTGACTGTGCGTGAATCTTGGGAGAAATGTGAAGCCTTGTTCTCTTTTTTTAAAACTGAGTCTCTAGTGAATCATGTGAAAACATTTTAGAGCTAAGGGAAACTAAAGAACTATTTTAAGGAAAGTTGCCTCAGAATCTAAATTTCCACAGCTTCCCTGCTTCTCAAGGAATGCGCCTTTTTATTTTAAGCAGCTTGTTCACCCAGGGCTCTTCTCCTCCCATTTATTTTGTCCGCTGTGCTTCTTCCTTAGTAGTCTTCTCTTATCTACCATCCTTCCATCCATGTAGTTTTGTCATGATTATCAAACATGGAATGGATTGGATTCCTGGGTAGATCAACCAGAATCAAGCCATTTGTGGTTCACACGTTTAATGTAGCCTTTTATAGCTCAATGCTATCTATCAATCTCATCAAATAATTTTAAAATATTTTTGCTAACCTTTGTAAAGCACTGTAAAGGTTAAACAGAAATCAGTTTAATAATATTAAATGTGATAGGTGTACCAAGCACTGGGGAAGGTACAAAATAATCAGGTTGGACAAAGTCCTTGTGCCACATGGGACTCACAATCCAAGTAGGGTGGAAAACAGGCATCAAATCCCCAATTTACAGATGGGGGAATGGAAGCACAGAGAAGTTAAGTGACTTGCTCAAGGTCACACAGCAGACAAGGGATGGAGCCAGAATTAGAACCGAAGTCCACTGACTCCCAGGCGTGCGCTCTTTCCACCAGGTCACGCTGCTTTTTTTAATCCCTAATCCTTGGCTTGGAAGAAGCTAAAGGTTAAATTGAACTGGGGAAGACAGTCAGAGGTAACAATTAGAATGATGTAATCCAGAAAGATCAAACATTCAGGACCAGCTCTAATGGTAAGCACAAGATGCAGCCACATCAGGGAAATACCATCAAGGTGGAGGGGCAATTGGAAATTTGAAAAATTAGCCACTTTGGGGATTTTAGGTAGGAGGAGCCCCAATTTTTTTTTTGAATCTCTGTGTAGCCAAATATCTGAAAGCTGTCCTTGCAAACAGTAAAATCCATAAGTTAAATACTCCTCGTAGGGGATCAGTCTCCAGACACCTTACTGTCGTCCTGGGTGAGAAGCTGCCAAAATGTCTTAGTGTTGTTAAATTTGTGGTTGTAGCTCTTTGCTCTTGTGCAGGGATTTGGGCTGCCCTAGTCATCAGAATTCCCCCTGCCAACTCCAGAGTTCAAGAAGGAGGGCTCAAGAGCATGAGGTCCAGAGGGATAATAGCTAGTGTTAATACACTAATCTGTTAGAGACATTTCGGGAAAATATGTCATATCATATTTTCCGAAATGTCTCTAACAGATTAGTCTGGCCAAGTCTGTGACTGTGCCTGTGTGGTGCAGACCTAATGGTAGTTGATAAAAAATTTCACAGAATCTGCCTTGATCTCCCCAGGGCTAACTGTATCTGACTCATAAGTCAGCTAACTGATATTTATGCCCGTCTTTAGCATAAAAGGACTGAAAAGCCTTAGGTTTAGAGATGCCAACTTTTCATTATGAGCATTAGCACAAACTTGGGAAGGAACTTTGAAGGGCATTGAGCTCTCCACCAGGTTCCGGTAGGAGCTCAAAAATCCCCCACCCTCTACCCACAGCCCAGTTGGCTCCAGAGCCTGGCATAGCTACATCAAGGCCCTGACTAGTGGCAGAGGCAAAAGGGCCAGTAGCCCCCGCCAAGCTCAGAGACCAGCCAGGGTAGGCAAATGATCCACTCAATTTCAAGGGAAATGTTATTAAAATAAGAATGAAAACTGCCTAGCTGAATTATCTATATGACATTAAAAACACCAAATGAAAACTCTCAAATAAATGTCCATAATACAACAATGGACCCAGTTGTTCAGCATCTCAGAGACCTATTTAAAATGTATTCTCACTTTACTGCTGTTACTGGTTATCTTCACTACAGAAATGTTAGTCACATAAGTTCTAATTACTATTTCAGTCAGTCAGTATTTACTGACTATATACTGGGTACAGAATACTGTAGTAAGTGCTTGGGAATGTACTATAATGGTAGATGACTATATCAGTGCAAATGGTTATTACTCAAATGCTTCTGCTTATGCCTCAAGAGTGCCTGACAAATCAATTAATATTTAAGCTGCCTTAAGATAAGGAGTGAGCTGTCCCAGAAAGACTTGGAAGAGAAACATTATGGCCAAGTGGAAACAGTTTGGGCCCAGGAGTCGGATGATCTGGGTTCTAATCCTGGCTCTACCACTCGCCTGCTGTGTGACCTGGGCAAGTCACGTAACTTATCTGTGCCTCAGTTACCTCATCTGTAAAATAGGAATTCAATACCTGGTCTCGCACCTATTTAGACTGTGAGCCCCATGTGGGAGAGGGGCTGTGGGTGATCTGATTATCCTGTATTTGCCCCAGCGTCTAGTACTGTGTCTGGCATATAGTAAACACTCGACAACTGCTACAGTTATTATTATTATTATCATGTATGTATGTGTGGGGCATTGAAACTCGTGATTACTACTACTGCAGGATTTTCCTTAAAAATTAAGTTTTACAATATTGGAACCCTACCAAAAGCAGCAGCATGGCATAGTGGATAGAACACAGGCGGGCCTGGGTGTCAGAAGGTCATGGTTCTAATCTCAGCTCCACCACTTGTCAGCTATGTGACCTTAGGCAAATCACTTCACTTCTCTGTGCCTCAGTTATCTCATCTGTAAAATGGGAGTTGAGACTGTGAGCCCCACATGGGACAGGGACTGTGTCCAACTCGATTTGTTTCTATCCACCCCAGCGCTTAGTACAGTGCCTGGCAGATATTAAGCCTAAACAAATACCATCATTACTATTATTATTACAGGAGACCTGGGTGTGTTTATTGAGCCCCTACAGTTAGCAGAGCACTATAAGAGGTGCTTGGGAAAGTAAATAGTAAATAATGTGGTCCCTGTTGGCAAGAAGCCTGGGAGAGATTGGTACACTTAAATTGTTTACATAACAGTGGAAGCAGGAAGAAAAATAGAGCTACAATCGATAGTAGTAAAAGTATGGAAAATGAACCTCTCTCCTCTGCCACTAACCACAGGCATTTGACAGGGCCAGTTGACTAGCTAAGCCTTAGTTGGCTTTAGCGACCCTATAAATAAAAAAGGCCTGGGAGGAAACTAAATGGGAATGTACCATCTCAAAAATGTTTTGGGGAACTTTTCTTAGGATTGGGGCAGATTGAAAAGTCTCTTCCAATGACTATGAGACAGTAGCCCTGTTGGTGGTCTAGTGAAAGAGCACTACTCTAGGAATCAGGGCCCCCTGGATTCCTAGTCCCTGTTCTGCCTGCAGCTAATATGGATAAAAACCCCAAATACATTCTGCAATATGCTGCACCCCTGCCTGCCTACTCACTCACTGCAACCCGAGCTTCGGCGGGATGTGTGAGTGCTACTGCACGTGCCCCTAAGACATCATTTGGCTCTTTAGGTATTTTCATATGTCATTTACTGTATAAATTTCCAAAGAGCAAAAGACTCCCCAAAAGGTTCAGCTAGAACCATGGGTAGTGGTGTAGAGAAGATGATTAAAAGAAAATATTGCAGATGTTTGAGGGAAAGAAGAGTTTAGATAGATTCAGATTCTTGGATGAAAAATTTGCGTTGGGCTAGCATGGATTATTAAACCATGTGGAGGGATGTTATGGAGAGCAATAATCCCAGTGTTCTTTAAAGCATTCTTCAGAAGCAGAATCTTGTGTTATATGGACCTTGGCGTTATCCTCGACTCACCTGTCACATTCAACCCACATATTCAATCTGTCACCAAATCCTGTTGCTAAAATCTGCCATTTCCTCTCCATCCAAACTGCCAAGCACTTATATACCTCACCTTGACTGCTGCATCAGCCTCCTTGCTGACTTCCCTGGCTCCTTTCATTCCCCTCTCCAGTCCATACTTCACTCCACTGCCCAGATCATTTTTCTCAAGTAAGGTTCAGTCCACATTTCCCCACTCCTCAAGAACCTCCAGTAGTTGCCCTTCCAACTCTGCAGCAAACAGAAACTTCTTACTGTTAGCTTTAAGCACTCAATCACCTTACCCCCTCCTATCTTACCTTGCTAGGTTCCTACTATTATCCAGCACACTTACTTGGCTCCTCTAATGCCAACCTACTCATCAGACCTCGAGCTCGTCTATCTTGCCACTGACCCCTCACCATGTCCTCCCACTGGTTTGGAATACCCTCTCCCTTCACATCCAACAGACTATCACTTTCCCCACCTTCAAAGCCTTATTAAAATCACATTTCCTCCAAGAGCCTTCCCCAACTAAGCCCTCATATCTCCTACTCCCTCTCCCTTCTGTGTAACCCTAACATTTGGGTTTGTGCCCTTCCCTACCCTCAGTCCCACAGCACTTATGTACATATCTGTAACTTTATTTTAATGTCAGTCTCCTTTAGACTGTAACCTCTTTGTGGGCAGGAAACTTGTCTACCAATTCTGTGATATTGTACTCTCCAAAGCACTCAGTAAGCACTCAATAAATATGACTGATTGATGGATGGACCATTGTTGTGAACTTAAATGGCTTTATACACATGTTCTTATGTTCTGTAATTTCTTCTGAGGCATTGAACATTTAATGTAATTACAATAGATTAAGTTTGTTCTTTGGTTAGCTTCACTAAGATAATACGAACTTTAAGCTAGAGAGTGCGAAGTAATAACCAGCATTGTTAACTTTTTGTTTTTAGTGAGACAAGTCAAACAGCTCCTTTCTTCCCCATTGTTAATCTACTCTGAGAGCTGACTTTATCTGCTTCCAAGAATCCTAACTCTAAGTTCTGGAAACATTGACTGTTGCCGTGACTCTGTTCAAGTAAATCTCGTTTTCAGAATCATAAGAAATTTCATCTTTGAGCAAACAGAAGAAATGTTTAGTTTAGTGCAATTTTGCCTCTGGCTTACTGGAAAACCCAATTAGCAGATGTTCCTTATTCAGTCATTTGGAGGCATCAATAGAAAAAGACAGTCTCGTTATTAAATATCACCATTGAAATCCCAGTTTCAGCTTACTCTTGTGATTATCGCCTCTCATTTTAAGTGTGCTACTGAATCAATTTCACCACTGTTCAAATGACAGATAATGTTTCTGTACCAGCTCCAGTCCAGTGGATTCATCTTTCACATAGAAATATTTTGCTAGTAATGATTATTTATGGAAAACCATCATGGTCTCCTGAACTACCTTGGTTAAGTATAAAGGACAGATAAATGTATTAGTTTTGTTTTTGAGACCAAATAGACCACACAGTTCTATGCCCTAGCAGGCCCTGTACTATGAGTAGTGGTTATTTATCTGATTCTTCCCCTTCAGAAATTGATAAATTGTTTTTATTTCCACAGATATTCTAAAAGGAAGAAATGAGGACCTGAAGCCAGACCATTATCTTCGTAAGAGTCCTTCACTCGAGTCCTTAAGCAGACCCCCTTCCCTGGGCTTCAGTAACACAAGGATGCTGACACCCACACTGGGAGGTGTGAAACCCCAGAGCAAACTCAGGTACCAAGTGGGAAATACTAGATAACCGACAGCATTTGATAGGAACTTCAGATTTTGTAAGAAACACGTGGCTTGCGAAACTTTTTCAACCATCCCAATTTGTTTATGCCAGACTAATCCTGGATAACTTTGACCAGACTCTTTCCAGCCATTCAGCTATACAGGCTTTTGCGTAGAGTTGCCAGAACGTTTTTAGCTCCTTTTGAGTTATTGTTTCATTAAGAGCAATTGGGAGGCTACAACAGAGTGGCTTAGTGGAAAGAGCATGGCACCAAGAATCAGGCAACTCAGGTCCCTAGTCCCAGCTCTGCCATTTGCCTGCTGTGGAACTTCGGGCATGCCACTTGACTTTTCTGTTCTTCAGTTACAGCATCTGTAAAATGGGGATGAAATACCTGTTCTGCCTCCTTCTTAGGCAGTGAGCTCATTTGGGACAGGGACTTTTTCTGATCTATCCGGTGTCTTTGCCGGGGCTTAAAACAGTCTTTCTCATATAGTAAGTCCTTATTAAATATTATGATTACTAACAATAATGCATAGTGACCCAGACTCAGTACAGAGGGTTTTCATAAGAATGGGGAGGAAGATTCAAGAATAATACTCTCAAAAGCCTGAAATAGAAGCATTGTAGGAAGAAATTAATCCTGCAGTGAAATCTTTCAGTACTGCTGAACAGTATTTAACTAAAATTAAAACTTCACTAGTCTCAATCATTGACCTTTAATACACTGATGATACTGAAAAGCAGATATTCAAACAATTGTCAATGTCTTTACCAAAGAATATAGAAAATTGTTGGCATCTGAAAAACCCTGTTTCTCATCAAAAAGTTCTTCATGAGAATACTTTAATATCAACAAGTCAGGACCATATGGAGATGCTAGAGAATGTGGAATATTTCCACCCTGAGAACTCATCTCTTTTAGACAGCTCATAGTGATGAGAAAATTTAACGTTGCCTCAAATGTGCAAGGTTTTAGACAGCTGAAAAAAAGAGAACATTAGAGAAAGGTGACATAAGAACTGAAATTAAGTTCACAGATTGCCAGGTGGCTGAAGTCTTCCTTTGCTATCAGAGCTAAAATGTGGAAACTGTGCAGAAAACATCTTCAAGTCCTTCATCCCACATTCCCATCAATATTCTCCCTCTCTTTCCTCCAGCTCCTAACTCACTTGCCCCATAGCCTGATGCTCATCGCATGCAACTGCAAACACACACACACACACACACACACACACAAACACCCCGCCACCCTGTATCACCTCAACACTCACTCTCTCTGAGGAGATCACATTCATACAAAAACTTTATGCTTCAGTCAAGTTGGATCCCAAAGTGTTGTGTAGGCCTACTGCCACTGCAGCCCCAGCTAACTACCAATTTGGTTTCACTAGAATCCGGTGGCGGAGCATTTGCAAAGTGAAGGAAACCAAGTCTGCCTAGCATAAGATTGGGAACAGAGGGACTGCCTGACTCATGTCTGCCCTGTATAAGAGGGCTATTTTGCATCCCACCTCCACAAGACTTATGCTTTTTGAAAGTTGTAGGTCTGTGGTGTTTGTGAGTGTTTATGTGGGTTTGTGAATATGTGAGTATTCATGGGTGTATGTATACGAGTGTTTATGTCTGTGCATCTGTATTGTCTGAATGGTCTGCTCGGCTGCCAGCTTTTCAGTGTCTCACTTCTTACTCATGGTAGCTTCTTGTGGCTCTGCTGTCCTGAATCAGACTGTTCCTTCTCCCCTCAGTGCCACCAGCAGGCCCAACACTTCCCTGACCACAGGTGGAGGTGTACTCTCACCTATCCTGCCTTTAGAAAACTGGTTCATTCAGCCCATTCTGCCACTCTGACAACCTCTGGCCTGCCATGCTATTGATTATTCCTTCCCACCCTCTTTGGTACATTCTCACTTTCTCCCTGCCCTACTAGCTAAGACCATCCCTCTTCTTGTGGCCAGCAACAGCTCCCACTCCTCTTGCCCACCATCCCCTCCGTCTACCTCCCCTGGACCTGCTCTACCTCATTTTTTGTCTCTTTATAACTTCTCCATCTTCCAGGATCTTTTTTACACTCCTCTAAGATGACATCTTGGCCTTGCTGTTTGTCCATTGGAATGAACACTATTATGGGAATCAGGAGACATAGATTCTAGCTCCCAGTTCTGCCTCCAACTGGCTAATATAGGCCCTGCCTGCACATGCCCCTCAAAATAAGAATAATAAGAATATAATTGTCATATTTGTTATGTGCTTACTATGTACCAAGCACTGTATCAGGCGCTGGGGTAGATGAAAGGTGATCAGAACAGATTTAGTGTCTCTGACCTTCATGGCATTCACAATCTAAGTAGTGATTGGCACTCATCATCTAAATAGGAGGGAAATAGGAGGCATTCAATATCCACAGTTGTTCAGATCTTTGTTCCTAATAGATGTTCAAGAAAGGGTCTTGGGATTTTGATTCATCTCTGCTCTGTCTTCTTGGGGTTTTGCTGTTGCCTGGCTCCTTATTGGCTTGGAATTGAAGGTTTTGAAAGCATCATTATTTTATGTTTTCTAACCTAGTGTGGAAAGAAAGGATCCGTTGGCTGCCCTGGCCAGAGAGTATGGAGGCTCTAAGAGGAATGCCTTACTGAAATGGTGCCAGAAGAAAACCGAGGGCTATCCGGTAAGAGACAAATTCACTATATTAAAGAGTTTTTTGTTGGGAGCAATTATGTGCCAGCCTCTGTGCCAGCGTAGCAGTGTGAAATGTATTGTTTCAATCTCACTGGTCTTCTAGGAATTTTCCATCCACTTTCTCTTCAATTAATCAATCAGTCAAAAGTATTTATTGAGTACTTACTATGTTCAGAACACTGTACTAAGTGCTTGGGAGAGTACAATACAACAGAATTAGCAGACATGTTCCCTGCTTATAATAAGCTTACAGTCTAGAGGCAAGCGTACTCTATGAATTCTCATTTTTGTTGTGTTATTCTTAGTTGGATAGGTTTTTTGGGGTTTTTTTCAGCAAAAAAAAATTGCTGCATGCCAAGATTACTGCAGAGGAGTTGTGGCTGTTGGGTCTTTTAGGGACGTTAACTTGCCTGTCATTACCCTTAAATCACCCCCACCCCTTCTTTAGACTTCTCCACTTCAATATTAATTGTTTGGCAATATAAATCGGGTCAATATCCCTCTTCTCCAACCCCCCTTATTTTCTCAGTATAATTGCACTTCACCGAAAGAGTGAACTTAAAAATTGATTGGCAAAAATGGAAAGTTGGGGTATGGCCCCTTGTCTCCATGACTGTCTCTGTTGTAGTGGGGATATTGGCAGCTTCAGTGGTTTGAATAGAATCTCCTTATTAAATGAAAGATAAGGAAGTAGAAAATTGCATTAAGAAAGCCATCATTCGTCTAGAGAAACTATCAAGAATGTAGCGGTAGCATGGGATCTGGCTTCAAATCAAACTGCAAGACTAAAGAGCTAAAGTTCTGCCCAGCCTATTCTGTGCTTATGAGATCTGCCTTCCCTCCATTTCAAACCCACATCCGAATTCTTGGGCAATTCCATCAACCTCACTTAGTCATAATCCATGCCAAGTGCCATGGCAGGATCACAAATAGGATGAAGTTCAATTGGGGAAGGTCATTGTAGTTCTTTTGTGGGAGAAAAATAAATTGCACTGGCAGGTTAAGGTACTGGATGCTGCACTTGGACCATAGATTTGAAGTTTGTCAGCAATGTGAAATAATTCTTAAAGGTAATTTCATGGTATTGTTATTTGTTAATAAGAGTAAAGCGATGAAATAATCCATTCAATATTCAGTCCCCTATTAAAGGAAATATAGCCATAGAGTTGCTATGAATCAGAAATGATGCGACAGCATTTGATAATAATAATATTAGAGTTCTAGGTCCTTATTTTAGCTCCTCAATTTAGAAAAATATCGGAGAGTCTAGGAAAAGTCCAGAAGAAAGCAACTCTTGATAGATGAGTTGAATAATAATATCAATGAAGAAGAGAATAAAGCCTGGAGAAAAGGAGGCTGGAAAATAAATAAAAATTGATCTTCAACTAAATTATACATAGAATGGGTATTAGTAATTATCTATTTTATTAACAGAAGACCCAAAACACATGGGCTTATTTGGTAGGCGGGTTGGAGGGGAGTTCGAAGGAAGAGCTTCCTAACTTGTACTTTGCATGAAGAGGTTTTGGTATCTCCTTTCATCATCAGTGGTATTTATTGAGCACTTACTGTGTGCAGAGTAGTGCACTAAGCATTTAGACGCCTACCCACCCAGGTGAGTTGAGTGTCAGCTTAACGTAGAGGCAGGCAAGATTGTCTACATGATCTTTAGAAATCTTAATGAACTCTGTGTTTGACCATCTCTGTGTGACAGTCTCTTAAACTGTAATGCAACTACTTTGAATTTTATCAACTATAGAAAGATAAACTGCACTGTGAGGACTAAATCTGGGACTAGAAAACTAGCCTGCCTGTGTTTCTTTAGTTGGGAATTTGGAGATTGAGAACTGATCCCTAGGCTTCATAGACTATGCTTTTAGACTCCCTCCAAGGTATTAGATATGGTCACTCCAGCGCCACAGGATAGTCCAACACTTCTGCCCAACAACAAAATCCTCTCACTTTGCCACTGAGCCTCTTGCCTTCTGATGAGTGGTAGCCGAGGGAAATGCAGAAAGTGGCCTGGGAGGAATTTGAGGGGGCAATACCTCTTGTCACTCATCATCCTGGTCAGATTCCCACCCACCTTCCTGAAGAAAATTTTTGGGCCCCCAGGGTGCATGGGCGACTCTAATTCCACGATGATAATAATCCACCACTCCTCTTGCCCTCCAGCCAAATGGTTGCAATTACATTAACCTTACATTTAGCCATTAGCATTGCTCCTTTAAAGAAAAAAAAAGCATTTATAGCAGATAAGTTAGGAGTTTGAATTAAACCTATTTATCACTTAGGACTTGGCAATGATTTGAGCCATACCGTGAAGTAGAGACTTTACTAGAGACTTAGCGCTTCAAAGCAAACTCAGTGAACCTGTGAATACACCCTGTTATTTTGTTCTTGTTTGTACCAGTTGTGCAACCAGTACCATAGAATGGCATAATCTTCTGATTTATGGCTGTCTGTGTAAGGCTCCTAACAGAAAGTTTGTTTGCCACTTAAGGATTAGAGGAAAATAAAAGAATCTTGTGATATTGTCTAGAGCAAGTTTCATATTTTTTTAAAAAAACATTATTTTAAATCATTGATTATTAAAGTAATGTTCTTTTCCTTGTCACTTGGTGATTAAGCTTTAGGAATGAATTACTTTAGGAAGGGAGAAAAATCATGGGATTAACATCAGCCAGCTCAGAGAACTCATCTGCTGGGAAATGAGTTAGCAACTAAAAGGCCATGCAGACCCCAAAGTTAGCATCTTCCAAAAATCATATTGTTCTGGACTTAACATCCCTTTAGTATTTTCCATTCATTTTCAAAATTAGTCCCTCTGGATTTAGGGGAGCTGTGCAGGTAGTTTGGAAGAGCTCACCCCCAGAAGTTTTTGTCATTTGTTGCCTAATGGCCATTTTCAGTACGTCGTCATCATCGGGAAGAGCCACAGAAAAATAGACAGTGAGCCCGCACAACCACAGACCTTTTGAAAGTGGAGAGCAGGCAGATGGGTCTTTCCTTCAGAGCTGTCTCTTCTACTCCCTGTGGAGTCATCAGTCTTAGAAGTCTGGCAAGCAAGTGCTTGGACTGTTCTTTAAACTTCTGATTATTTGAAATTGTACTGAAATTGAATTTGAAATTTCAAGCTTCCCCTTCGGTCTTACATCTTTTTTCCTTATTCTGCTGGCCCCGCTTTCTTCACTAATCCACAGTGTTAGGATTTCAGGATTGTTCATTTAAAACATAATTTACCTTGCCTCTTGAGCTTTTGAGGAAAAGGCACACAGAAATCCTCTGAGGAAATAAATATAAGACACTGACATTCCTAGGCAGTCCTGATCATCCCCGTAACTTATCTTCATGATGGCAGTTTGAAGTTCCAACTTGTAGTTCTAGTTTGTGGTGTTAAAATGCACTGTCCTTCTGAAGTGATGAACACCTGAGGAAATAAAGCAAACATTTCTGCTTTTTAGAACCTTCAAGAGCATTAGAAATTTGTAAAGGAATACTCCTGAGAGATCTCATCTCTCTTGTAAGAGCTATAACTTTGCACTTTGGCTTCTGGTATAGCTAGGAATTGTTGCATTTTCACAAACATCTTTCTGGGCTAGAAAAAGAAATAAAGCAGTTTACAAGGCACTCACATTTAATTTGGGGGATCTGATATTTCAATGATATACTATTGGAAATTTTCATCTCATTTTACATGATACAAACATTGAATTCCACCTACGCTGAACTGCATGATTAAAGCCAAAGGAGATATTTTCTTCTTTTTGTTTTCTTCAACATTCACCTGCTGCTTTGCACCATCTTTAGCTCCGATTTAGAGTAGGAAGGAGACTTTGACGTTGACCAAGTACAACCACACATTACTGAGTCATCCTAGAACTCCCACATTGCAAGAAAACAAGAGGGAAAAGTTCAGTTTTTTTTTAACCCCAAACCCCTACAGAGTGGAGCTAAAAGATGTGTATCCAATAGCAGGCTGCCTGTGAAACATTCAGGGCATTTTGGTTCTATTTATTATTTTTTCTTTTGAGCTTTGTCTTGGGAGGTTTAGATGCTCATAGTTCAGAGGACAGTAAAAGCCTTTGGTTTATTTATGGCCATTGGGAGTGATTCTTTTATTGACCTCACTCTACAGATGGATTCTCAGCGGGAGATTTATGTCATCATTGGCTTCTTCTCTGATGAGGCCCTTGTTCAAACTATGTTTCCCTATCTGCTGCTGACTTTGAAAGAAAATGATTTGTTGCAAGATTTCAGCAAGAGGGTTATTCAGAGTCAAGTCAGCCATCCTCCCTTCCCAATGTTGGCTGCAGGCAGCTCAGAGGAGAAAGGGCTACCCACTTCTCCCTTAGCTTCTAGACAAACTTGTCTCTCTGGCTGCCCAAACTTTCCACGTTCACACCATAAGCAGTACTGAGGTGACTGTTCTGCATAGGTTTTTTATAGATGCTTTACAGGAATCATTTAGTCATTAATCAGGTAATACATAGAACAGAATTCCCATTCAGAATGCTCTTCCCTTTCTCTCTAATGCTTAATATTTTACGTTTTTTTCCAGGACCGTCTCTACACTCACAGTCTTAATCTCCATTTTACAGCTGAGGTAACTGATGCACAGAGAAGTAAAGTGACTTGACCAAGGTCACACAGCAGACAAGTGGCAGAGCTGGGATTAGAACCTTGATCCTTCTAACTCCTGGGGCCCATGCTCTATCCACTAGGCCACGCTGCTTCTCCTGATGCAAACGCTCTCCTGGTCCTTTCTCCTCTTCTCCCGGGGTGTCTGAGGATCCAGATTCATCCCTTCTGAATCCTCCCTTAGACTCTTTGTGTGCCAGGGCAGAACTTTTATTGATCCAATTTCTTCCCTGCAGGGGTAGGAGCCTCACAGTTCTGTGATCCCAACCTCCAGACCCCAAATTGGAGTTTTCGGACTCTCCAGGGTCACATCCCTCATCCCTCACTGGCTCCTGTGTCCCTCCAGAATTGCAGCTCAAACCTTCTTTGTGTCCTGACCTCCCAGGATCACATCTCAGAAACTTGTTGACACAAAATGACCAACTGGCTTCTTCCCTTCCTAATTAGACCTCCTTCCTCTCTTCCCAGTCCTCCCTTGGGATTGGCTATGCTCCACCTTGGAGTCATCTGATATTTAATTCACTTTGTCTTCCCTCAGGGAGGAAGTTCTCGAGAATGAGTTTCTTCCTCCTTTTCTACTTCTACTTTCCACTCCCCTCTTCTGAGTGTACGGCTCGTTTGTGTACAGCCACACAAGGGACAGAAATAATGGGTTGGATTTGTCAGTGAGGGATAAAGGAGAACAAGGAGTCAAGAATGACACCGAGGATGCAGACTTCTGAGTCAGAGAGATTGGTGATGATATTGTTTGAGAGAGGAAAGTGAGAAGGAGGAGGAGATCTTTGCAGTGTTTGCTATGTCTAAGCCCTGTAGATGGTCTTGGCTCAAACCAGTAGTTGTGTGTACATATTCCTGTCACCATTCCAGCCTGTTGCTATCATGAGCCATACATAAAAACAGCTAATCAGAAGTGCATATTAATGAGTATTTGAGATTGGGTTTGTGTTCAATTATAAGGCTTTTTTATGGAATTTGGTTAAGCGCTTACTATGTGTCAAATACTGTTCTAAGCGCTGCCATCAATACAGGTTAATCAGTCTGGATACAGTCCTTATTCCATATGGGGTTCACATTCTGAGTAGGAGGAAGAATAGATATTGAATCCCCATTTTGCAGTTGAGGAAACTGAGGCACAGAGAAGTTAAGCGACATGCCCAAGGTCACACAGTTGGCAAGTGGCGGAGCTGGGATTAGAACCCAGGTCCCCTGACTTTATCCACTAGGCCAAACTGCTTTGCCATGACTTAGATCAATAGCTTGTTTTGAGGAACCTATTTTATGGAAAAACATTTCTGAGTTGTATTACTGCCCCGGATTTTTTTTGAATCTGTAGAAAAATATTTCATGTCATGGCCAATGCAGGAAGTGGAAAGTAGGGTGTCTTATTCCATTTGCAAAATAACGGGATATTACTGAGTATCTTGCACAGATTAAAGAGAGCTCTTTTAGTTATCACTTTTTTTAAATCCTAGCATTAGTGGTTGTGATCTTATTTAAGTGTTTTTGCTCTGTTTACTCTCTGGGGAGACTGTTCTGTCAAGGGGCCAAAAGCTCTCTAGATTCATTCTATTAAGCAGCAGGAACCCTATTGTGAGACCATGTACCTTCAAGGGACACAGCTTATTATTATTAGTACATAGGACATGATACTTGCCTGCTCTTATATCTACCCACAGGAAAGAGTGCAAATCTTTTCAGATGGTGAAGATTCTATGCGAGCGATCTTTAAAGTTCATTCCCATTTTTTTGCTCGTGGGATAGCCGTCCATGTAAAGAAGGAAATAAGAGCCTGAAGAAGCAGTTACCAGAAACTGCATAAATAATCATAGTATTTATTTAGTGCTTATGACAATATTGTCACATTGGATATAGATCCTGTTCACTGCAAGGCTCACAGTCTATTTTACACCCATTTTACAAATGAAGAAACAGGCTAAGAGCGGTTAAGTGACTTCCCCATGGTTGGTTACCCAACAAGCAGAACTGGGACTAAAACCTGGGTTTTCTGACTCTCAGTCCTGTTCTCTTTCTGCTACACCATGCTGCCTCTCCAATTTTCCCTTAGCTGTAGGGCTACAGTTCCCAGTTCTTGAGTCTACACTTCTTGAAGAAATTATGTCTGTAAATATAATGGAATGAAGATTTTTCAGATCCTCTGCAACCTTTTTCACCACCCTTTCTAAAAGCATTTTAGTTGTAAATCCATTGCCTGGACACCAGAAACCTTCAGTGTGGACAAAGCCCAACTAATTTGAGTTTTCTCTGATTCTTCAGTCTGTAGCAGTTAATGTATTAATTGAGAATTCAACTTATTCCCTGAAAGGACTCAGTGAATTCAGTAGGCTTTGCACTCACATTTAGGAAATAAATATTATACTTTTTTATTAGTTGGAGTGGGTTATTGTTCCATCAATCAATCAGCTATATTGAGTGCTTACTGTGTGCAGAGCTCTATTATGCACTTGGGAGAGTACAATGCAATAGGGTTGTTATGCATCATCCCCACCTACAATAAGCTTATAGCCTAGATGGAGAGACATACATTAAAATATATTACTGATATGGGAAATAGAGTGTAAGGATATGCACTTAAGTGCTGTGGGGTCAGGGTGACTATCAAGTTTTCAGATGTGAGTGCCACCCAAAGGGAGAGTGCTTAGGGGAAATGAAGGTTTAGTTGGGGAAGGCCACTTAGAGAAGATGTAATTTTAGAAGACCTTTGAAAGTGGGGAGAGTAGTTGGCGGATATAAAGGGGGAAGGAGTTCTAGACATTTTGAACAATATTTCAACAAAATTGAATTCCATGTTGGCAGAACTGAATGCACTGGCAGTGAGATTCAAAGAATATTGAATGTAATCTGGAATCCCATTAGAGGCCAGTGGTTTTTCTAGAAAAAAATATTTCACTCGGTATAATTAGGTTCTCCAAGTCCAAGTCTAGTTTATGTTTCCCAGTTGGATAAAGAGGTTGAATGCAATAACTAGATTTGGGAAAGTCAAAACCAATCCAGGAGGCCATTCAGGATTAACTAAACAATCTCCCATTGGTGGGAGCACTTTGGTCATAAGGCATCCCAGGAACTCAGACTTCATCCAGCATTGCAGGATGAAGGAGTGTGGCTCAGTGGAAAGAGCATGGGCTTTAGACTGAACCTAAAAACATTCCGCTGATTTGCATTACTATTTGCTATGGTGGTGTAAAAAAATTTGACACTTTGGCATTGGATATATGTGGTTCTTAGGAAATAATAATGGTGGCAAATCATATTACCCTCTCCTAGACTATGAGCCTCCTTCTAGACTGTGAGCCCATTGTTGGGTAGGGACTGTCTCTATGTTGCCGACTTGTACTTCCCAAGCGCTTAGTACAGTTCTGTGCACACAGTAAGTGCTCAATAAATACGATTGAATGAATGAATGAATGTCAGAAGTCATGGGTTCAAATCCCAGCTCTGCCACTTGTCAGCTGTGTGACTTTGGACAAGTCACTTACCTTCTCTGGGCCTCTGTTCCCTCATCTGTAAAATGGGGATTAAGACTGTGAGCCCCACGTGGGACAACATAATCACCTTGTATCCTCCCCAGTGCTTAAAACAGTGCTTTGCACATAGTAAGCACTTAACAAATGCCATCATTATCATTATTATTATTATTGTAGTATACATTGTGAGCTCTGGCTCCTTAGTTAGACCTTTTCAGATTTTCCTTCCCTGATACTAAGGCATCTGACAACTTTTCAAAATTAGACTACAGTTCTTGATATTCTGGAATTAGAAATGAAGTGTTATTTGAGGTAATTTCCTTTTGTTTAGAACGCTGGGGTACAGTTTAGGATTTGAAGGATTGTAACAGTGGATTCTTGGTAAATTTCCCTTGGGTATTTCTGCTGAATCACAATAATCAGATCTTTTTCTAAAGATATTTTCTCTCCATTTATGCCCTATTCTAAATTCAATTTTTCAATTCGAGTGCTTTCTAGGAAGCACTGGAGTATGCCAGTTATTTAAGTTTACAGTACCTCCCTACTTATGAAGTGCCCTTTATGCTTATATTTCCAGGATTAAACAAATAAATTCCAAAATATCCCTATCCACAGAGCTAATGTAGCTCAGTGATACATTCAAAATATATAATATTTCAGTTGACTTCCAAAATGTCAAGTTCAGTAAAAGTCCCCCAACAATTTGAAAGTCAGGGTATTAGAACATACAGATTGCAGTGCCTTGAAAATCAAAGGTGCAATTGTAAATCCAGGAACCTCCAAGCTCTAAGAAATCAGTACATTCTTAGCCCATATCATCAGTGCTTATAGTAGTGCTTGGCATATGGTAAGCGCTTAACAAATACCTTAATTATTATTATTAGGGCATTGTTGCACCACCATAATATTCATTCAGTTGTATTTATTGAGCACTTACTGTATGCAGAGCACTGCATTAATATGTGATTTACGCTCTTTTGAATGAAAACGAAATCTGTTACCTTTAAGTGACTGTTCTCATTTATAAATGATCAATGGATGACATGACAAAGCTTGAGGTTGGAAAGAGCAGTCAAATCTTTTTATTATGTTTTTTGTTAGGCTCTTGCTGTGTGCCAGGCATTTACTAAGCTCTTGGATAGATACAAGGTATCAGGTTGGACACAGCCTGTATCCCACATAAGCCTCAGTCTTCAGAGGAGGGAGAACAGTCCACAGCTAATTACAATTTTGACCCACATTGACATGTCCAACTACATGTACATAGGCAATAGTTATTATTATTATTATTATTGTATTAAGCTCTTATTTTATGCCAAGCACTGTTTTAAGCACTGGGGTAGGTGTAATTTAATCAGGTCAGAAACAATCCCTTTCCCACTTGGGCTCAGAGTCTAAGTAGCCAAGAGAACAGGAATTGAATCCTCATTTTACAGTTGAAGAAACTGAGGAGAAGTGATTGCCCAAGGTCCCACAGCAGTCAAGTGGCAGAGCTGGGATTAGAACCCAGGTTCTCTGAGTCCCAGTCTTGTGCTTTTTGCTCTGGGCCATGCTGCTTTTTAGTTGGCTCCTATTTGCTTCATAAATTGAACTACTGAATTTGTGGACAAGCTGTAGAAACACAAATCAGGATAACCAAAAATTAAATACAAATGGATGATCTCCTCCAGTTTCTTCCCTACAATAGGCAATCCTTCTCACTCCTCCTCTTGCTGCCCCTCTTTCCTGCACAACAATACACGCTCCAAAAACCTCAACTCACATTTCAGTCTAATAGCACGCTGGTCTTATTGAAAAAGGGCCCTATTCAGTAACTATAAATCTCACAAAATATGTGAAACTGAGTTATTAAAAAAACTTGGTGAATAACAATGATATTCTTCCTTTGTAATGCTTCTACTCACCATATCAGCACTCGGGAGAGATTTTCTCGTCACAGTCAGTGTGAATACAAGGACTCTGAAGGGCTTTAAAGGCTCTGTTTTTCGGTGACTATATTTAGGAACTGGCACCTGCAAATAGGCTCACCCTTTCACCCACCACAGATTTATCATCTTGAACTCTGACTTGTCTGGCATAGAAACTGATCTAGTTTCTTTGAAATGCAAATTCCAATATTTTGGAGCTGCCAATGTAATTTGGATTTATGAGGCAGGTGGAATTAGGCCAGAGAGCTCCTAAAATAGAGGAGTTAAATATATTAGATTTACATTACATAATCAGATTGTTCAATATTCCCTGTGTTCTGAAGCCAGGCCAAAAAAGATAGGCTTCCTGCCTCCTGGCGGAATGGACCAGTCACCTCAACATAAGGAGGAGGATTAAATTTTTGAATTATCAGAATATTTTGCACATCTGAGGTTGGGAGATATGATGAAAGGAAAATGTTCAGTGTCCAGATGTCCTTTAAAAAGGCTGAATGCCTTACATTAAACCCGCCAAAATCCCTTGGCAATTATGGTCCATTCACAGGAATACCAAAGAAACGCACTATGATGAATAGCCCTCAATGAGCCATGCTAACTGGCAGCCTGATTTGAATATTGTGCTTTTACAGAAAGTATTACTGCAAAAACTTTTTTTTAAAAAAAGAAAGCACTAAACCTGTTTGATGGTTTTGAATGAAAAATGTTGGACTAAACTTTAGAAGCAGAAATTATTATTATTATCATTATTGTAATTATCAGTGTGATGTTTCAAGCATGATACTGAGTACTGGGGGAGATACAGGATTATCAAATCAGACACAGTCCCTGCACAAATGAGGCATTCTTTTTATTCAGTCATTCATTCAATCATATTTATTGAGCACTTACTATGTGCAGAGCCACTGTACTAAGCGCTTGGGAAGTACAAATCGGCAATATAGAGAGACTGTCCCTACCCAACAATGGGCTCACAGTCTAAAAGGGGGAGACAGACAGCAAAACGAAACAAGTAGACAGGTGTCAATATGGAAGAGCACCTATCTTATCCCCATTTTACAGATGAGGAAGGTGAAGCATGGAAAGGCTAAATTCAATCGTATTTGTTGAGCACTTACTGTTTGCAGAGCACTGTACTAAGCGCTCAACTTGCCCAAGTGTTGACTTGCCCAACGTCACACAGCAGGTCAGTGGCAGAGCTGAGATGAACCTAGGGTCTTCTGAATCCCAGTCCCGTGCAGTTTTCATTAGGCCATGCTGCCTTCATTGTGAAATAATATTCACTCTAAAAAGAATATCCACCAAACAGTATGCTGCACAAATTATGGCATTATATTTTTCACACATGAAGGTCACTATTTTGTTTAATAGCTGTTAGAGTATAAATTATGGGGAGGTAGGGATCATGCCTTTTGTTCCTCTTGTATTCTCCCAAGTATTAAGTCCAATGCTCAACACATAGTAGACATATATTAAATCCCATTAATTAATTAATTGATGAGGGAAAACTTTCTTTATCTTTTCTGGTTATTTTCTGATTTGGAATATTACAAATGTAACAAAATAATCTATTGCAACATTATAAACTTTTTTATCCCCCAATTTGAAATTATAAACAATAATTGTCATATGAAATTCTTTTGCAAACCTTACCTCTGCCTCTATCATGCAGATTTCTAGTGTCTACTTACATATTACTTTCTCCCTCCTACTAGATGTAATCTATGGATCTTTGTAACATATCAGGGTGGTCAAATGTGCATAGGTTTTGCCCAGCCCAGATCTGCTGATGATAACCAAACCACTGGAAAAGTCTTCCAGCTCAGGCGTCTGTGAGACAGGCAGCTCTCACTGATGACTGGATTCTGTAGACACAGCCACAAAGAGATCTGTAAAACCACTGACAAATCTAGACATTAGATTAAAGGTCCACTGTGGCTTTCTGCTTGATAAACCTGCTCTGGTTGGGCTTTCTCTAACTCGAGCCAGATTTTTTTGAGGAAACCTGAAATGTGGATGAACGCCTGCTTATATGAAACTGTATGAATTAAAATCAGCAGGGGCTAGTGGCACGCATGTTTCTTTACAAAAGGGAAGACGGATAGTCTGATAATTGTAGATGGGTCGCCTCAAATTGGGTCCCTGCGAAGAGTCTAAAACGACTCAACAAACATATTTGCAAGCGTATAAAGGAGCTAATAGTCCCCAGATTGGTTCAGCCCACAAGAAAGCATTCTGTCCAGTGTTTGTGCCTTTGCATTTTAAGACAGAGGTATAGAAACTGGAGAGAATACAGAAAACCTCAAAAATGATTAAAGAGATGGAAAATATGAATTCTGAGAAAACACTAAAGGAGTTTAACCCTGAGAGGAGAATAGGGTTACTTACTGCCTTTTAGGCTACAAAGGATCATTACAGATTGATGCTGGCCGGTTGTACCCTACCTCCACAAAGAACCGAAAGAAACAAAATGGGATTAAATTGTTAAAAAAAAAAAGAACAAATGATTCTATAGGATGGAAGATGACATTTTGTACTGTGAAGATAAATAAATTATGGAACTTGCTATATACGATATTGGAAATATTTAAAAATGGGACCAAACCATGTGTCTTGGATAGTTTAGCAGTAGGACTAGTTGATCGCTTAGGGTCCCTTCCAGTGCCACAATTTTGGCCTTTGACTTTTCATTATCCTGTCAAATTAATGTGAATTAATCTTGGGACATATATTAATTTTAAATAATTTGGTAATCATTTCCCAGAATGTCTGAGCAGCTAAGAACCATTCCACCACACTAGACCAGAACATTGGGCCTCACTAAGGGACTCTAACTGACTCAGTCCCAGGTTTCCCAGGTTTTTTACTCTAATTTATACTGTTCTCACTATTTTGCTTCCCTAAGTTTCTCTTAATTCCCCCTGTGTATGGGATTTTTCTACCTCTTCACACAGTATGAGCCGTCTTATTTCATCTTCACAGCAACTTTTCAGTCCCCCATTTTGTCCTCACCCCCTTGTTGGAACCTCAGTGAGAGGAAACCCACTTCATTTTTTCCCCCTCTGCAGCAGCTTCCCAAGGTAATGAGCTCCTCTCTGTCCATACTGTGTGCAGCTGGGACAATTAATCAATAATGACAGAAACTCTAAGTATTTAGGGAAGGGAAATACTGTATATCTGTATGGCAAAGACAGATATACATCTATTTCCTACCCCAATGAAGATGCTGAATTTCTAATCAAGGGTGTCCCACTTTGTATTCTGCTCTCTTAGAATGATCCTCAAAGACTCAAGCAGGGAAGAAAGAAGGAGCAATGGGAAGAGGGGTCAGGAATCGTCAGAGACTAACTGCACAGATCAGTGGAATTATTAAAAGATCTTGGTTTGGTCCTATTATAATCCCCAAATTGGAATTTCTTCAATCACTGACCTATTTGATGTTTTTGTCAGTTGGTGCTTCCAGCAACTAGAGGGAAATGACTTGAGACTTTGATGATCAGGATATAAATGGACTGGATCATTATTATTTTGGTAACCCAGCAAGGCTGAAGAAAAAAAATAGAATTCTTTATAGGATTGGATTTTACCCCTCCAATGAAAGAAACTTTTAATGTTAGCAAGATAAAACCATTCTGAGAAAGATAATAGATCTTGTAATTTTTAGTTATTTGGCTTCATTGGGCAATAAGTTTGATATCAATGATTTCTGAACAGTTTAATATATGTCAAGACTGTTTAAATAGAAATGCAGTTCTCTAAGGGGTGCTAACTGCTCCACTGAAAGGGGGGAATAACATGCCTTTCAGATTTTTCTCCCGATTAGCGTTAGGCCTAAAGACTTCCCCACAAAGGACATATGGACTCCTCTTTTTTAAAAAAAGTCTCCAGGGTAATTATCTCCTCTAGAAAGGGTAAAAAACAGGAGTGCCAACTTCTCATTTTGAGTATGGGGACAAAGTTTGAGGAGAGAGGCAGCAAGAGGCCCAGTGTCCAAGGGTGTGGCTTCTAGAAGGAGCACAAAAGTCAGTCCTGAGTCAGTCATATTTATTGAGCCCTGACTGTGAGCAGAGCACTGTTCAAAGCACTTGGAGAGTATAATATACAATAAACAGACACATTCCCTGCACCAGTAACCAGCTTACAGTCCAGAGAGCCTGTCAAATGCCTCGTACCAGATGGGAGGGGCATAAAGGAGGCCCCAGGCAGCTCCACCTTGGTTCCAGAGCCCATTGGAGGTGAACGAGGCCCCCATATTGCCTTCCCACCCAGCTCTGGCTCTGTGGAGAAGAACCTCTTTTTTATGGTCTTTGTTAAGCACTTACTATGTTTCAAACAGTGTTCTAAACTCTGGGATAGATACAAGTGTATCAGGTTGGACACAGTTCCTTGTTCCATATCTAGCTCACAGCCTAAGAAGGAGGGAGAAGGATTTAATCCTCATTTTACAGCTGAGGAAACTGAGGTACAGAGAAGTAAAGTGACTTGCTCAAGGTCACCCAGCAAGCAGTTGGCAGAGATGGGATTAGAACCCAGGTCCTCTGAACTCCCAGGCCTGTGGTGTTTCCATTATGTCACATTGCTTCTCTGATCTGGCCCCGGGAATCACGGGGGTGAGGGGGTAAGAGGAGCCCCCCGGTTCTGCACCTGGGCTAGGGTCAAAAGCCTCTAGCCGGTCCAGAGAGAGAGGAGCTTCTGGGCAGGACTCGTAGCCCAACTAGGATGAGGAACCCTCCCGTCCCAACTTGCTGGTGAAGTTTTTGACTGTTCCTCAAGCTCTCCCAAAACTGCCAGGGTGAGCTGGGAGCGAGAGGAGCTTCCAGCCAGGCACCCAAGCCCAGCAGAGGTAAGAGGGACACTCCAGATCCCCAGCCTGGGAAGCTGCACCCTGCCAGCAGCGGGGTAAAAATAGAACCATTATTCCGGCTCCAAGCAGTAGTGGAGTTGTCATTAAGCTTGAAGGTGATGTGGCAGGGGATGAGACTGCCCCTGTGAGTGTCTCTTTGGCAGTTCACCCTTCCTAAAAAGGAACCAATCCATGGCTTCCCCCCAACACATTGTCAAGTGCATGGACTCAGTGGCCTCTTTCAACTTTTTGGAGCTGAGCAAGTCTCTTTTCTTATTGTCTTGGTGATTCAGTTCAAAATGTTCAAGATTGAGGAAGAAAATGCAGAAATTGAGCGTAACCTATGAGAGTGCCAATAGTTCCAAACCTCAAATTTTATTGCAATTAATTGGGAGTTAATCGAACGTCCTGGAGATCATTTAAAGCATTTGAAGGCTGCGACTGAAAGAATTTTCCCTGGATCTGGGTCTATGATTCAGCTATCTGAAATTAAACACATTCCATCTTGCCACCACTTGTATTTTTTTTTTCCTTTGTATAATTATTTCTCCCTGTCTTGGGCTGAGGGCAGGACCTGATGTGGTCACTGATTCAAGTGTCTTAAACTTTCCTAACTGATAGTGATTTAAGCCAGAGGTGAAGTCCAGGCCAGCCACTCCCAGCCAGCCTCTTTGCAGCAGTTCATTTCAGTGTGCTTTATGCCTACACATGAGACAATATGAGTGCATTCAATTTTTTTTTTTTTTGGTATTCCTTAACCACCTACTATGCCTCAAACACTGTTCTAAGTGCTGAGGGAGAGGCAGGTAAATCAAGTCAGATACAGAACCTGTTCCACATGGGGCTCACAGTCTAAGTAGGAAGGAGAACAGGTATTGAATCCCCATTTTACAGGAGAGGAAACTGAGGCACAGAGAAGTGAAGTGGCTTGCCTAAGGCAGCAGAGCCAGGATTAGAACCCCGGTCCTCTGACTTCCAGGGTCGTGCTGCTTTCACTAGACCACACTGCTTTAATTATTATTAAGGGCCATGTTGTTTCATCCAAAACTAACACATCCCACCCTTCCAGGCTGTATGGAGAGGGTGTCCCACCTTGTGCCATTGGGGTTACAACTGAATCCCGACAGTCATATTAATTTAATCTTTCCAGTCAGTGAAGTGAAATAAAACAATTAATATAAAGGACCCGAGTCTTCACTTTCCAACAAAGTTTACGCAGTCAAATGGGCAGGAACAGTCTATCCACGGTATTCAATAGCATTGCCAGCTTTGAACTATTATGAAACCATTTCATGATGTTCTCTGAGTCTCCCCTTAATGTTTTAAATTAAACTGTAAACTTGTCCTGCAATTATCAGAGTTTTTTTTTTTCTTTTGATCATTTTTAATCCCTCGAGTGAAAGGGAGAACAGTAATCCTCAAATAGCTAAAATCCATCCTGGAATCTCCTCCTCTTAAGGTTCTTTTCTTAAATGGTATTTGTTAAGTGCTTACCATGTATTTTGCACTTATCTGAGCACTGGGGTAAATATAAATTAATCGGGCCGATAGAGTCCCTGGCACTCATGGGGCTCATAGTTAAGTAGGAAGGAGAACAGGTAGTGAATCCTCATTTTTCAGTTCAGGAAACTAAGCCACAGAGCAGTTAAGTGACTTGCCCAGGGTTACACAGCAGGCAAGTGGTAGAGCCAAGATTAGAACACAGGTCTTCTGGCTCCGAGGTCCATACTTTGTCCACAAGGCCATGCTGCTTCCTGAGATAAGATAGAATTCTGGTGTGGTCTAATTCCCCCCTGGCATCAGGGAAATAATAATAATGATGGCATTTGTTAAGTGCTTACTATGTGCAAAGCACTATTCTAAGTGCTGGGGAGGTTACAAGGTGATCAAGTTGTCCCACGGGGGGCTCACAGTCTTCATCCCCATTTTCCAGATGAGGGAACTGAGGCCCAGAGAAGTGAAGTAACTTGCCCAAAGTCACACAGCTGACAGTTGGCGGAGCCAGGATTTGAACCCGTGACCTCTGGCTCCCAAGCCCATGCTCTTTTCCACTGAGCCATGCTGCTTCTCATGAAATGAAGTGAAATAAGTGGCTTCTCCAAACTATTTTCAGTCCTGTGATTCTGTTTTCCGTTTTTGGTGATGTTATGTAGTACTTCACACAAATTTCTCTATTGTGGTTATGATCTCATCAGAGCCCCAAACCTCAAACTGTTGATTGTTTACAGGTACAAGTCAAAAATAAATTTTTAATGACATTCAGGACTCAGGGCATTTGCAGATAGAACTGCTGGTTTCAAAGGCAAAGAGTTTCTTCTTCTCCTGTCTCTAAGACTGGCTTCTGATGAGGACATAATTAGAGGAAGCTGTTGTTTTGAGATTTGTATATTCTACCAATTGCAGTGCTTTATGCTTATCTCTACATCTTGTGAAGTGAAAATGCAGCAGCATATTCTAAGAGTCTTATCGGCAGTTGTTTTCATTTGACATTTGATTTCACAAACTGTAGTAACAGAACTCCTTTGAAAATCTATAGACCCCCACCCTGTTGATAAATCCTGTAGAAACACTCTCCCACATTTACTGTGATTGGTTTGTGCTTCTGTATAAGATGTAACTCAAGCAATGTGATTATCGACTGGCCATATTCTGCTTTTGAAATTCTGACTTCCTATCCATCCGTCCTACTTCCCCACATAATGGGTGTTGACACCATTTTCAGGGAATCTTTTTTCACCACCAGGCTGAGGTTTTGAATCCTGATTGAGGAGCATCTGTTCTTTCTGTTTAGAAAATGCTTTTTTTTTTAACTAGAAAAGCATACTGCACACTGAACTTGCCTTTTGAAGGGTTTGTGTTAGTGTGGTGCCCTGCATGTCCCACAGTGCCCAGTGGCCATTGCCAGCAGTGACCAAGGTCACACTGTATAGTAATATTTGTCTTTCCTACTTCCTGGTCACCAGCCTGTGATGGGAAATGGTCAAAACGACGATTTGGTGTGATGTCCCTCATCTCCACTTGAAGGAGACAGAGGAAGAGGAAGGAAGCTTCTGACTGAATAAAGACATGGGAATATCTGGTTTTCCTTGGGCCGTCTTGCTGGGTTTCTCCTCCCTCTTCCCTCCCCCCTTGGATTTAATGTCTGGGACATCTGGTTTTAGTATCAGAGACATGAAAGGAATTGGCAGGTCAGATCTCTGCATATCCCTTGTCTCTTCTAACTAAATGTTTCTGGAAATACAAAATCCAAATGTTCCCCTTTGGCTTTTTCTCAAAGCAATATCCATCCATCATCATACAGATCAAAATCCCACAGAGTATAAATGGGATTTGAGGGTAGAAAACAGGAAAGAATAGGTTTACCAGGAGGCCTGGCGCAGCCCATTCAGATGAAGACAGTGACAAAACTCTGTCCTTACAGGGTTTCTCGGACAAGTCTTTGCAGAACATCTGTTCTGGGTAGAAAGGCGTAAAGATTTGTTTGCTCTGATTCATGAAAACCAGGAAGAAGAGGAATGGTTGAGTTGTCGGTCTATGCTTTGGACTGATCTTTATTCAATCTAAGAACGCTTTTAGCAAAATACTCCCCAACTGGCTGAAATAACTTCCAGGAGGCTACCCGGTTGCAGGACACACTCCAATCCATGCTCTCAGGGTTTGCTTTGGGATTCCCAGAATTCCTGACAGGGTTTCAGGGTCACTGGTTGCCTCCTCCCGGGATCACCCTGCTAATGGGGAGGCTGGGTGAATTGAAATCTTCATTGGATTCTCCAAGGACAGTCCCTGAAGCCTTAGACTTTGCACGGCCACTTGTTTTACTTTAAACTGGTCTTTATGTTTACCCTCCCAAGGGTAAAGGGGGCATAAAATAACTTTAATTCCTTCTTATTGACTTCTGGGAGGAGGGCAGGGTGTGTATAATTTAAGTAAACAATATTTGGGGAATCACACTTTCTCAGGTTAGCTGAAGGGCAGGCTAATCTGCCTGTCTGTATCTTTAAGCCAGGCATAAACCATGGCATCTGCTGACTAGATAGGGTTTTGTCCTCTCAGATCACCAAAATTTGATTCTGTTTTGGAAAAAAAAGTCTCTAACCTGTTACTAGAAAGGCTCAGGAAAATAGAGTTAATACATTTCCATCCAACTCCTTAATGTAGTTGTTGCATTTGAGATTGGTGATCATAGTGGGCATTAAAAAAATAATCCTTCTGTTACAAAAATAGAGAAGCAGCATGGTCTAGTGGAAAGAGGATGGGCCTGCTTGTCTGCTGTTTGACCTTGGGCAAGCCACTTAACTTCTTTTTGCCTCAGTAACCTCATCTTTAAAATGGAGGTTAAAACTGGGAGTTCCTTGTGGAACATGGACATTGTCCACCTAATTATCTTGTATCTACCCCAGCACTCAGTACAGTGCCTGGCATATAGTAAGTGCTTAACAATACCATAAAAACAAAACATTCAGGAAGCTCATTTTTAAGGCACAAGGCAGTGATTGGGTTACAGCAGTATCACCAATATTGTAGCTTCTTCTGTTCTTTGGTTGATCATTATCAGGTGCATAATTGTATCTCCTGTGACTGTTAATGTGGAGGTGTAACAGGCAATTTCTATGCTGCTTCTGATTTCCTAAGTTAAGTGAGCCATCAAGCTCAGTTGCCTGGTGTGAATTCACTGTTTTCTGTTGTGTTATTAAATGGATCTGTATCATACTGAAGTTTAAGCACCACATCTAACCCCCAAAAAACTCAACAGAGGTCAGTATTTGTCACTCTCCAGTAAACTGGAATGCAGTTCTCATTGATTCAAGAGTTGGTTATCCATTATGTGGATCATATTCTCCCTTTTCTCCCTTTGAGAAGCAGCGCTGTCTTAGTGGAAAGAACGCAGGGCTGGGGAGTCCGAGTACCAGGGTTCTAGTCCTGGTTATAGCATTTGCCTCCTATTGGTCTTTGGGTAGGTCACCTAACTTCCCTGTGCCTCATTTTTCTCATCTGTAAAATAGGGATTAAGTTCCTGTTCTCCCTCCTACTTAGACTGTAGGCCCCATGTAAGATGACCTAATTACAGTGCATGGACCATAGTAAATGGTTCACAAATACTACAATTGTTATCATTATTATTTTTATCATTATTATTGTACCCATCCTTTGGCCACTTCACTGCATGTTAGCACCATTGTCAGAAAATTTATAGAGGAAAGAAATGTCACTAAGGCACAAGCTAGTCTATTCCGCTTCTCTTTAACAACTTTGGCACATGTTTGGTAGATTAGAGGCTTAAAACTGATAGATAAAGTGAGTTGGTGGATTATCTGTGGATTTCAGTTATCTAAGGTCTCCCTGACCCCCACAAGGATAATTGAGAGTTGGCAATAGTTGTTTCTCAATAGATCCTTCATGTAGAAGCTTTTTGTAGATTAACTGTGATCTCTCATTAAGGAGTGCTGTCTATATGGGGGAATATATCCAGCTGGTTATGTCACTCACATTTTCAATTGCTGGGAATAATCTGAAGTGCTAGGAATGCTCTGAAGACCTGCATCTAGGCTTGTGGAACTTGCTGAAGCCTAGTTAAAACAATTCGTGTGTGTGTGTGTGTGTGTGTGTGTGTGTATTTATTTATATTAATGTCTGTCTCCCCCTCTAGACTGTAAGCTCATTATGGGCAGCGAATGCATGTCTGTTTATTGTTCTATTGTACTCTCCCAAGTGCTTAGTACAGTGCTCTGCACACAGTAAGCACTCAATAAATATGACTGAATGAATGAATAGATGAGATCTATCTATATCAAATGTGCATATGCATATATGTATATGTATAGATGTATATATCTATGTATATCTATCTCATATATACACACACACACACACACACACACACACGCATGTGTCTGCATCCATCTACACACACAGGTGTCCTTCATACTCAAAGAAGACATGCCCAAGGGTGAAAGTCACCCATGGGTGTATATTGTTAGCAAAGGCAAATGTCAGACCCACAATCTCGACCACCCTAAGCGTTCTCCAAGACTATTCTTTGTCTTGCTGTCATGTTTGCTTTTTGCAGCACCCGGTGCTGTTTTGTCCTTTGCCTCATTGTCTCCTATCCCTCTTAAAGCTTCTGCTGGGAAAGAGCAACTCCTTTCTCAATTACAGCACACCAAGATGGCCTGTCTGCTGCAGTTATCTCCCAATTTGCAGTGGTGATGCAGCATTGTTTGAGGCTTTGTTTTACTGCATCGCTGAAATGATACAATTAGTGAAATTGACTTGAGGGGTAGTGGTTCCAAGGTAAGGTGACTAGATTTCCCCAGGTCCAAAGCAGACCAAGGATGGGACCTCCACAGTGTAGGGTCAAAAAAGAATGTTGGCAGTGGCCAAAAAAGGGAGTGAGAGATATCTGGGGATAAAGAGACAGGGGAAGCAGAGAAAGAGGGGACTGAGAGAAGGGGAGAAGGTAGTAAGAGGGGACAGAGATAGGCAGAAGAAATAAAAAAGGAGAGAGAGAAGGAGGGAGATAAAAGGGTGAGGTAGGGAAAGAAGAGGAGAAAGAGGAAGAGGGATAGAGAGGGAAATGAGGGCCTGAGGTGCCCTGGACTGCAGATCAACAGCTTGCTGCAAAGCAGATCTAAATTTTAATTATTGTGGTAGGCCATTTCCGTGTCCCACCCCTTTGGCTGTCAACCTTGTGACCCGCAGCTCCAACGAAAATTATCAACGCGTTTCCAAGAAGTCTTCTGACAGTGACCCCATTCTCACCTTGTTTGTCTTCTTTCTTTCTGCCTGCCTGTTGTAAATCCACTGAGACTGTTTCATGTCAGTTTTTTCGGTCGTACAACAGCTTATGTATCATTATGTGCAGTGAATGCTTATTCATAATTATAATGATAACTATGTTTTCCACTGATACTATAAGTGACTTCTTGTATTAAAGATAAGGCATAAAATATCACATGGAACCTTAAATCTGCCTTAACTATAGGCTAACTACCAGGCAGATTATGTGATGGTGAATTTAGCAAACAAGTAATTTCTTAGGGTCTAAAACAAGATTAAGCAAGTACTAAAGTTTTCTGCATTTGTATTTGATTTTCAAATGCCTAATGCAGTATTCCACATAGAGTAGCTGCTCCATAAATGCTGTTGTTGGAAATGCTATTTATGATGGTAGAAGTTATTGCTAAATAGATTCAGACTCAACCAAAAAGAGTCTTATTGGTTCTGTGTTTCTTTATTGGTGACATCTCTGAATTGTGTGGTAGTAAAAGGCCTTGCTAGCCAGAGGAGCAATGTTGGTGTCAATCTTGGCATGCTAAATACAGGCTTTCAATTCTGAAATCTGCAGGTTGAGGCTAAGAATTGCCCTCCAAGAGACATCCAGCTTCTTGCCAAGTAGCGGAAAGCAAAACAATGATTAGATAATTAGGTTGGGCTCATAATGCTGGTCAGATAATGCATCAGTGAACAAGATCACTGAGGTTAAAGCACAGTGTACAAAACAAGTGTGGCCTGTGATTGGCCTCATTCGTAAGGCTGAGATGTCATCCAGAGGTACAATATTTCAGACTTCAGGCATTCACCTAAATGTGAGCAACCTTCAATATTGAAGTTGAAGTGAAGCAGTGTGGCCTAATGGCACACCCCCGTGAGTCCCACGTGGGACATGGACTGTATCTAACTGAGTACCTTGTATCTTCCCCAGAGCTTAGTATGGTGCCTGGCACATAATAAGTGGTTAACAAATGCCATATTTTTTAAAAAAAGTTAATATTTATGGCACTCCAACAGTGTGTTGCATGCTTAGGAGATGACCTGCTAATGAAGTATAGATGTAGATAACACCAGAGTGTCCAATTATGCAAATTAATTGTATTCTTAAAGCCACTGGCTATCCTGACAGTTTACCCTCATTTGAGTTGTTGGAAAATCCAGAAATATCAAACCGCCAACCCACAGTCCCATAGCCCTGTGACTCTGCGATGAGTCTCCTTCTCCCTAAGTGTGGTTTATTTTGTGATTTTGCTCAACAACAGCACAAGTGGGTAATTATTTCTGTTGTTTTCTTCCACAGAACATTGATATCACCAATTTCAGCAGCAGCTGGAGCGATGGGCTGGCCTTCTGTGCCCTCCTTCACACCTATTTGCCTGCACACATTCCTTATCAGGAGCTGAATAGCCAGGAAAAAGTAAGTCTCGTGGCCATTTCCCTTAGAACCTGAAGGAGAAAAGTTCAGGGCGCCCTTGTAATGTAGGATAGCTGTAAAGATTCAAAGAAAAGTCGCAGCTTCAGTGTGGCCCAGAATGGCCTCGGCCATTTATTTTAGGGTCCCTTTCTCAAGCTACAGTGTTATGTTTGTTGCGTATACATTATGTTTAGGCAGTTAGAAAGATGCAATGGGGACCGGCTTCGAAGAATATTAAGGTGAAAGTGTTCTTCGTCTGTCTAGTAGAGGTATTAGTTACCTGGTCAGTTGTATGGCTTGGTATAATCTCAGCTTTTCTAATATGGAAGACATTTAAGCGAGATGGATCAAACTCACTAGAACATGAGGCCTCTAGATACTGCCTCAGTCAAAGGGAATTCAAAGAAGACAAGGAACACAAGCCAGGAAGTGAAATGGATATACATATACATATATGCATTCACACATTAGCTATAGGTAGAGCTCATCTATTCATTCATTGAATCATATTTATTGAGCACTTACTGTAAGCAGAGTACTGTACTAAGTGTTTGGGAGAGTACAATACAACAATAAACAGACACATTCCCTGCCCACAGTTTCCTTGTCAAAAGTCAGCTAGAACTCCCTGGGAATTTATTTGGACTTCTTCTCTAAGACTGGGTGTCTGGATCCTCGGGCCACTCCAGCTCTCTCCTACTCCTGTAGTTCACAGCAGGAAAAAGAAGTGACAATAAGAATATCTGTTCTCATCTCTAGCAATCCTTGTTCACTGACAAGAATAGGCAGCGATTAAATCAGGTTGAATCAATAGTAAGATTATCAACACTATTCTTTTTTTTTGCTGTTTGCAATGTCCTGCTGAAACCAATCAATTGCTTGGCTCAAAATCCCTAAAAGAATTTCATGCGCTCTGTAATCCTTTCCTCAGTGTGAGGAGGAGTCTTAAAGGGGCAGAAGACCAACTGGCTACAGTAAGAACATGAGAAGTGTTACACAGGATAAAATCAGTCCCCTATCTAATCAAGTATTTTGTCTTCTAGCCTAGAGTTATTCAGCATCCTTAATTTTCCCCTCTAGTCATCCAATCAATGATATTTTTGAAGCTCTTAGTGTGTTCAGAGCACTGTACTAAGTGTGTGGGAAGGTAAAGTACAACAGAGTTGATAGACATGATCCCTAATGACTGCCTAGTGAATTCATATTTTAATTTATATAAGGACCTTTAAAAAAGGGAATAAATAAGTGTGGCTTGACTTTTCACTTTATGACCTCGAAGACCCATATGACCTTAATGAAAAGTGACCAAGCATGCCCCTGCCGTCACAAATTCAGACGTATTTCTCTAAATCAACACCGTCAGAATAGAACAAATGACTAAAAATGTCATCTTCAGGCTTGGGATAATACTTGCGGTTTCCTATTTACTGCAACTTTATTCACTCACTCTGGATCTGTCCTCAGTATTCTGACAGGCTGACTCACTGTCCCAGGATCTTTCATTGGTTTGTTTCTTTGCAAATAGCTTGTCAGCATATAGTAGAAAATTAAACATCAGACACTTCCTGTTTCACACGTTAGTTCTTTCCAAGACCAGAAGCAGATATGTAAAAGAAGAAAATCAGTCAATCCAAAGCATTTATTGAATGTCTGCTGAGTACAACACACTGTTCAACAGTAACATAAATATGTCCCCTGCCCATAAAGAGCTTGCAGTCTACTCAGATGAGTTGCCTAGGATGTTCCAGTGGAGAGGAGATGTGGAATTAAATGATTGTGTGCCCCATTCAGGGTTATGAAGGAAGCAGCCCAGAGGGTCAGGAACATGTCATGAACAAAATTATTTCCTTAGTGTCCAAAAGAAGTGGACACGAATAGGTTAATTTAGTGATTTCCCCCTGACTGCGTCATAAGGGTGGTAGTCTTTCCACATCCTCAGGGGAAATGTAGGTCTTTCCCAATCCTAAATGCCTACACGCTCTGCAGCTGACTCTTTGTCACTGCCAATCCTTTTCCCTTCTCATTTCCTGCACTTTATTTCTCTACTCTGGTGGCTTTCCCTGTTGAATGTCTCTGTTCGAGATGTTTGGGAACCTCATATCGTCTCCCTCTATAAAGCAGGTTGTCGGAAGCTTTGGGGAGGGCGCCCAGTGGTGTGATGGCAGGTGGGCGGGAAGCATATCTGAGGACCCACTCCTAGGAGCTAGAGGCCCAGCACAGTCAGCAGGGCAGTTTTAGAGGCAGAAAGATATGCTGAGTCCCAGCCTGTGCCCCTTTCTGAGCTACCCCTCACTAGTTCCACCACTTCCCAAGACCATTGCTCAGGTCCAGAAATGACTCTTGAGCTGGCTGGCTATTTCTCCTTCTAAATTTCCACCTCTGTATTCCTACCTTCCTTTCTTGCTTTTTGGCCCAATCATATAGAGGACTTGCCCCTTTGAGTCCCCAGTTGCTCAACCCTATCCACTGCCCCCACATCCTCCAGTTTCCCAAATTTCTTGTCATCCCTCCCACGCCGCACATACGCATTAGAACTTTAGGATGCTTTGATTATGACTGGACTCCAGATGACCTAAGTGGCAACATCCTGAGGCCCCTATAAGTCTTCTTTACTACCAGGCTAGTTGGAATCTGAATTTAGTCTTTTATCCTGTTTTTGCATTTATATAATTTCATCTTCCTTATTTTGTATGCTGTTAAATTCTTCCTCAGTCCCTCCCCTCCAACCCCCAAACTTATTTTTTAGATTGTGAGCCCCTGGAGGACCAGGGACCCTGTCTATATCTCCCTAGGGTATTTTTTCCCAGAGCTTAGTACAGTGCTCTGCACATAATTGGGGCTTAATAAATATTACTACCACTAACCTCTGTCCTTTCTTTCCCCACCAGTTTATTTGTTAGGGTCCTGAATCCTGCCTGGGGACTCTCTTTTTTTGAGCCCATTCTTCCTCCAGGATATTTTATCAGAATACACTTGGCATTCTTGCGGTTACTGTCCGGGTGCACCTGCTTCCAGCCCAGCTTCAAGGTCCCAACAATGTCTAACAATACCTGCATATGTGAGAGAATAAAGGAGTATTGCCAACAGTGAATACAGAAGCAGAGTGGTCACTGCATTAATTTTTAATGGAATACTAACATCTAAACAAACACCAGCCTGAAGGCTTCCTATATGAAACTGGGAGAATCCTTGCAACAAGTAAGGGAGTTAGACAGGAGTAATATTTAAATTTAGATATCTACATTTCACCTTTTAGATGTGCAAACATCAGGCCATGGTACCTCTAAATTCTGCAAGGTTGGAGACAGAAAATAGAGACTTTTAAAGTGGGTAATATCTGTTGTTGTTATTTTTTTCTTTTTGATCCAGAAGAGAAATCTGTTACTGGCATTCCAAGCAGCAGAAAGTGTGGGCATCAAACCCAGTCTGGTGAGTACTCTGTTTGAAAGTCCTAAGGCCAAATAAAAGGGTGTTAGTTATGCATAGAGGGCATTTTAGTTGTGGTCATAGGGACTGGCCTTCCATTTCTCTCATGGCAAAAAAAGAGGGACTCTGAAGCTTAGGACAAAGCACATTTATTAGCTCCATGTTAAGTTCAGGCCCCATTTATTCCAAATTCTGTATCTTTGCCTTGGTTAACTCCATTTGAATGGTTTCCCAAATTAAAGAATCAAATGTTAAATTAAGCTTTCGATAATTTAGTTATCATTTCATAATAAATCATGGCCCTGTCCTAATAGAGAAGGAAATAAATTGCTCATTTTTTAGATGGGCTTCAATGCAGTGTCATTTTATTTGATTGAAAGAGATAATTAACTCAATGAATGTGAACTGAGTTAACACACTTCCTAAATAGAACAGATAATTCCCTTCTCGGTGGTAGAAACAGGTCCAAAAAGATTGGTTAGGTTTATTTTCATTGATTTTCTCTGAAAATATTTTTTGTACAATTAAGTACTTATTTCAATATTTCTCTCTGGAGAACGATATATAAAATCATTGGTCTAGTCCACAAAGTCCAAGAAATGCAAAAACTGGCCAACTTACAAAGAAAGAAATGAAAATGCCAAAAATGTAACCACTGACAGTCTGATTCGTCAAAGCTATTATTAGTAATGTAGTTAGAAAAATTATTTTTGACAATGAAAATATGTTCCTTTTTTGGCAGTGCCACTTTAAATTTTTGCTTCTTTTTCTTTAAAATTAGATAGAGGAGAAATAAAAGTATATTATCTTAATTGGCATGAAATAGTACCCTGGAGAATTCAACAAGATGTGAAGAGGATGAAATCATCTTGTTGGCCTCCTTATCTTAGCCAGTCAATTTGATTCACATGTCTGTAATGATCTAACCCCCATTCCAACAAATTAATAATTCTTCAAAGACATTTGTGAAGTTTTGGAGAAAAATTATTATCCATTAATCTAGTCCAGAGACCCAGGTGAAAAGCCCAGCTCTCAGCACGAGCAAACAATGAAATGTGTTAGATGATGAAGGGTTTCTTTTCAGCCGGCCTTGTGACCCCTTACTGCTTGCAGCTACCTTTGCTGTGTCTCAGAGAATGTGGTGTATCCCAGTAGCACAGGCAGTAATTCCCAATCTTTTCAGGCTCCAATAGTAGATCTGTAGGAGGAAAATGGACTGTCTAATTAGATTGTTTTACAAGACGTAGTGAAATTAGAGCAATGGAACTGTTTTCAGATCATGAACTAGTGATATTTTCAATATGTCGTCTACTTAAGAATACACCATATACATCAGTCCAACCCCAAGCTTTACCTATAGAGAAAGTCTTAGGTGATTTGGGGGTCTTTTTGAAATCCAACAGATAATTAGACAGACAGCCACCTGTAATTGTCAGAGACTCAATGCCTACAACAAAAACATTGTAATTGTCCTCCCTAAGATATTGGAGTTACAAGATGTAATCAATTTACAGCATAACTTCCCTGCCCAAACAGAAAGCAGCACCCCTTCAAACCATATGGAATATATACTACACAATTGTTCTGTTTGGATTCGCAATGAACTCTAGTAGATATCATTATGGAAGGTGTTATGTATAATAAGATTTATTATTCATAACTGTGCATAAGTAGAGCTCTCTGTTAAACATACAAATTTCAGGTCCAGTACACACGTACTCAGGAAGATATGTATTTCACAGCAAAAGGAATTGGAATGTGAGCCCTCTAAAGTAATACTCCTTTATCATTTGATTGGAATAGCGAGTGACTAAAAATTCTACATTGGCACTTTTGTGAGAAGCTTGGAATAGATTCTAAAGATAGTTCTCAAAATTTTCTTCTCATAACCCCCTTCCCTTTAATCCACAACTTCTTGAAACCTGCAACACTCTTTAACCACCCTCACCTCAAAAAAATTTCAGTTTAACTTATGGACACTGCGACCTCATATTTGCTGTTTGGATTCCACCTCCACATCATAGCATATCTTAAAAGCTGGGAAAATGAAAGTACATGGGGAGAACCCAGGTCCTGTGTAAAAGCAGAGGATCCTATCATTAAGTCACAGTTTGTCACTAAAACAGCTGTTCTGGAGCTCTACAGCCCATCTCTCCACAGTCCCCTCCATGAGACCTTGTCATCTTTCCCATTAGAGTGTAAACTTCCGTTAAGCAGGAAAAATGATATATGTTTCTTTTGTACTTTTCCAACCTTAGTATAGAGCATTATACTCAGTGGGCGCTCAATAAATACTATTACTACTACTACTGCTTCTATAATGGGGATTCATGCCCCACTTTCAGAAACCATGGTAAAGAAAATTTATCTTTCTCCCTTTGTTGAGCTCTAGATTGGATAACTTCTTGAACCCATTTCCAAAGCCCTAACTATAAATGATATGTCAGTTCTATATATGGAGCCAATAGGCAAAAAAGTGCAGAATTAAGAACCTAATCTTTCTAATAATAATAATAATAATAGTGGTATTTGTTAAGCACTTAGTATTTGCCAAGCACTGTTCTAAGCACTGGGGTAAATACAAGGTAATCAGGTTGTCCCACATGGGACTCACAGTCCTAATCCCCATTTAACAGATGAGGTAACTGAGGCAGAGAGGAGTTAAGTGACTTGCCCAAGGTCACACAGCAGACAAGCGGCAGAGCCGAAGTTAGAACCCACGTCCTCTGACTCCCAAGCCCCTGCTCTTGCCACTAAGCCACGGGATGTGTAGCTCTATACTAACTTTGGTACTGAAAATTGGGCAATGTATTCTCTTAAAATATAATTTAGCATCTGACTCCTTGTTTTTAAATTATTTTAATACATGATTGTTATTTTGTTTGAATAGAGTCAGATCCTAAGAAATTCTGCCAGCTTAAAAAAGCTTCCAGTAATGTTGTTTCTGTAATTACCTTCATGAAATATTGTGGAGAGGGCCAGACCTATCATATTTAATTGAGTTTTAATTTGAAGACTTTGACATCATTGCAGAGTTATAGAGGGTATTAATGAAAATTAAGTATTTTCTCCAGAAATCTGGGGAAACTTGAACACCCTCCCCTCCCCCGGCCCTGGCTTGCCTCTTGTGTAGATCTCGAATTGAGGAAACATGATAAAAACAAGAGTTCCCACAAGCTCATTTCTTTTGGTTCATGCTCATGCAAATTCAGTGCCATTCACATTGCATGGCTTGCAGTAACTTCTCCAGCAAAAAAAAAATGACATAATGCTGGTTCAGCTCATTAGGCTATTAGGGGAATTGAAAACATTTCACGTGTAGTTCAGTGAAATGATTTGAGCCCAGTTCCAGAGTAACCAAAAATGACTGGAGTCTGTAATGGCTACTTGATGGCAATTTAGGAAATGAACAGATGCGTCTGCTTCCAGTTCTGTGAAGTTGTGTCCTCATTAAAAAATGAGCATCATAGTCAATGTGAACCTTTCACGTATTGTTGGTCTCAACCAAGAAGCCTAGAATTGTAGATGGTGGACTTCAGGCTGTCTTAGGGTTAGGTTAAGGTTAGGGTTGGAATCAGTGCTTATCTTGTACTGGGAGCAGTGCCGGGCAGCTGAATTCCTCCCTGCCCTTTCCCATCCCTGAATTAAGAGACTGCCAGCTGCAAGGTTCCGGGAGTTGTGGGGAGACTGTTGAAGGAACACAAGTTTCACAAACTCGTCAGCTTCCTGTACCAAGTGCTGTGGACCCAGACTTTATATTGTTCTTTTTCATCTGGAGCTCCCAAATTAAATAAGCTTCTTTTAATGATCATCAGAGGGGATAGGTCAGGATGGATGTGTTCCTTTTTTATGTAAATTAGTCCCTTAGAGGGAGTGCTGCCCTCCATCACAGATCCCAGGGCTCGACCCCAGCAAGCTGATCCAGGGCTAGCAATGCATCAGGGAGACAGCATTCTCTGCTTCTGCCTGGGCTGCACTAAATTATCTGTCAATGTTTTGTGTGTTTAAATATATGTTAGCAGCAGTCAGAAAAGTAGTATTTCATTTAATTGTTGTTATCGCTTTAACTCATACTTTTTAAGGGCTTTCACTATGTAAAGTGCTATACTAAACCCTGGAGTAATTACATGAGATCAATTGACCACGGCTCTGACCCATAAGAGACCCACAGTCTAAGAAGGGAAGGACAACAGTCTCCAATAACATTGTAGATACCATCCAAACAATAAGGGAAACCACATAAATCCTCGTCAAAGATTTCAACTGTAAATGCGAGGCAAACACTCCTTTGAGGGGCAGCCTTTAGGTACGTCACTTCTCTTGGGTGAGACTTGTCACCGCTTTCCCAGTGTCCTAAATTTGGTCCAGATGGATCTCCACAGAGGATGGAACTGGGCTCCCACACCAGCAAGGACTTTGGTCCCAGAGGGTGGAGTAGCCGTTAGATCACTGGTGGCCCGCACCCTCGTGGGTTCCAACTTCTCTTGCCCTCTGCTCTGGCTGAAGGGCTGAGTGCCACTGTGCCTGGCAGGGGAGGGAAGCTTTTTGAGGGAATAAAGTTGGGCTCTCCCTAGAGTGTTGTAACAAGGGAGGCTGAGAATGTTCCCTCCCGATTTGAGTCAGGAGTGTATCCGTGAGTGCTCTGCAGCCATGGCATGGATCTGTGAAGAGATGTGTTTTGTTATTAAATGGCCAGCTACAGTGCATCAAGTACAGGTTAATAGACCAACCCAACAAAGTTGCCCCCAGTACAAAAATGCACAATTGGGAGAGCATTTTTGTTGGCCACGTAACTCTTGGATCTGCCTTCTGGATCTTGCTACAAACCACCATCCCAGAGAAATGCTGCTGCCTCTGGCCTATATGCCACCATATCTCTTGGCATCGGCTTTTATCTGCTTCTTACCCTTTTGTCCACTCTTTCCTTCCCTCTGTGGCACCTCCTGATGGAGTCTTGCTTGTGGTGACCTCCAGTGGGTCCCTGTGCTCTGTCTGATCAGGGAAACATACATTCGTCCATTTTAGACTTCGTCAAAGCCTGCTCTTCTTTTAAGTGATCAGGCCTCTGCCTCTGACCTAATAAAAAGAAAATTCAGCCAGGAAAGAAATTTACCCCATTCT
The DNA here is from genome assembly GCF_015852505.1 of Tachyglossus aculeatus. Classification (NCBI taxonomy): domain Eukaryota; kingdom Metazoa; phylum Chordata; class Mammalia; order Monotremata; family Tachyglossidae; genus Tachyglossus; species Tachyglossus aculeatus. The sequence goes on from NC_052082.1 coordinate 50,901,818, forward strand.
ACCATCAATCATACCTTCCTCAAGGTGAAACTGTATCGACAGAGTCACCTATATCTATTGACAACATGCTGTGATAGATCACTGGACTGGATGCTTGAGGAACCAACAGAAGAAGTTCAAGATGCATCTCCATCCTCGAGGAATTTACAGTCTACTGGATTCAAAAAGTGTTTCGACTTCCTGACTTTTACCAAGCTGGAGACTCTCACTCCCAAGTCCCAGTAGCTGTCACAGCCTCTTTGTCTGCCCACTGGAAAACAGCCAGTTATGAGGCATCCCAATCGACTCCATTGGCTTGCAGATATGTCACATGCGGAGAGTAAATGAAAAGAAAATAAAGTCCAAATATAAAACCTTAAAAATATCTGAAGTTTCCATATTCAGTAAACCAGATTCAAGGTTTATGCTTTTAATTTCCAAAGCTTTGCTTCAAACCCCAAAGAACGCATGGGATCCAAAAGTCCTGCAGATTGGAAGAGACTGGGGCCCTCCCAGGGAGAACATTGCTTCAAGGCGGATGTCATCCAAACCCCATATCAAACAATTGGTGGTATTTACTGAACACCTACTTAGCCCAAAGCTTTGCACTAAGTCCTTGAAGGAGTGTGCAACAGAAGCAAGACACCCATTCCCTGCCCTCCAGGAGCTTACCACCTAGTAGAGAGAGAGGGACAAAAACTTACAAATGTACCAACCCTCCCTGTGGCAGTTTTGCAGCAGTAGATCTGGCAACCTCCCCCCGAGCCTCTTCCAAATGCTCCAGGCCATATACACTCGCTCAGCTTCCTGTCACTCGGTCATCCCATTGTTGTTCCACTGGCCCCTCCTCAGGGCAGGCATGAACACCACCCAGCCAGTGGGCAAAATGCCTTCAACCCAGGTATACGATTACCACGACTCAAGATTCTGTGATGCTCCCTCCTCAAATGAATGTAGTTAGTAGTGTTTCTATGGTAAGCCGTAATCTTAAATCTTAGCATTTTAAGATTTTCAAGGCGATTATAGAAATTGCCTAATAACTATACTGAGGTGTCTGACATGATTCTTAATCCCAAGTCATTTGTTTCTTTAAGAAAAAACATTTTGAGAGCCTCTGCTCTGTAGGTTAAAATCTGGGGCCCTTTGGCTGCTCGTGTTCTTGTGTTTGGGAAATAGTAGTCCACGAGTGGCCCCATGGTTTTAGTGAAATGCCTGTTCTTGTGATACTGACTGCTCCTTCCTGACCACTCCAAGATGTGTTTCCCGTGCTGCATAGGGATCTTCTCTAATTCTTTATGCTTACAGGGACTATCCACCTAACAGTTTCATGAAATGAAAAGACATATCCACTCTCCTCCCCACCCCTAATATTTGAGACCGTTGCCAGGAAACGGAATCAGCAAGGCAGACTCTTTTAGAGAGGGTTAAGCCAGTATATAAATGGCACACTAATAGTCTGAGGTGTGAATGGATATTTGACTTCTGTTTTCTACTTCATTGATCTTTGAGCGCTGGTTTATTTCAGGTTCCTTCTGAACTAAATTCCGGCTGCTTTTGTACCACCTTCTGGACCACCTTCTGGTTACTGAAGAAGTCTATCCAAGTCCCAATCTCACATTGTCTGCAGGACACTTCCAATTGCTTTCCTGCCAAAACTCAACAGGACAAAAATAGAACATCTAACCTTACCACCTGAATCTGATACTTAAAACTTCCTGTTACTATTTCCAGTATGTTCATCCTCTCTTCCAGGCCCTCAAGCTTCAGCTGATGCTGTATGCCTACTGCCAAATCCAGCCACTTCACATACATCTTTCATGTCCATCCCTTCTTCTACATTCCTCATCATTAAAGCATTTCCTGATGAACTCAAACCTGGACTCCTGCAAACTCCTTCTCACAGGGTTTCCTCCCCCACACATTCTCTGATCCCTGTCAATTTACCAGTTTTGTTGATTTGACTCCATATACACCTGCTCAGATCTTTCCAGAGTCTCCAAATCATCCAACAGAGACTCCTGTTTTGGTGTATCAAGTTATTCCACCACCTTCGCCTCTCTCTAATCTGTCTTATCTTCCAGTGCACCCCATCCTCTCCGTTCCAGCAGCAGACCTCCTTGCCATGCTTCATTCATCGCCCTCCCTCTCTCATCTCCGGTCCTTTATTCAAGCAATTCCCCAGACCTGAAATAGGTTCACTTGCCTCCCCTCTGCCATTCCTCACCCAGTGTGTTCTTTAGAACTCTGCACAAATTCCTTCTCTTTCAGGAAGCCTTCCATAATTAACCAGAACCTCCTACCTCTCACCATCCAATGATACTCAATCCACCCTCATTTTTGAGCTTTTATAAATATTTGCACTTGTGGTAGTTTTATATTCCTTGTGGTTTTTGATTCATCATATTCTCTCTGTTTTCTATACTTTATTTCCATTTTTGGTTTTGCTCTTACGTTCCTTCAAGGCAGGGATCATATGTAATCTCAACTTTGATAATTCCATAGGGTCTGAGTGCCAAAGTCCCATAAATGCATGAGATATTTGCTGGCGATCAAGTAATTATTTTGTAAGGTAAAATGTGTCTTTTCAAAGCTATTCATCGGCACCTTCCTACTCATTCTCATCTCTTGAGGCCCCTTTAGGTGCTCAGCACTTCCCTGAGCCTCTGAAAATCAAGAGCCATCACTTCCTGTCCACATCTCAGTGCTCACTGAATTTATTTTCATTCACAAGATTTGATTTTGTGTTTCCTGCCCAGCTATCCAACTCTGGTTTAATGACCTCAGCCAGCCTAACTGCTCTGTTCGTAGCCCACAAATGATGAAGTCTTGGTTGAAAAATCTTTATATTTTACACTTAGAACAGATCGGTGGCAGTACTGAAAGACAGCAGGCACCTAATTCTGTTTCCCATTAAAGATCAAGAGGAAGACCATTGTCATTTGATCAGTCTCACAGAACAGTCCTGTTAGCGCCACATGGGATTGTCGTGCAGTCTGCTTGAGCATATAATTAACTGCACATTATTCCCTGCCATCATGGCAAGGTGACTGGAGCATGACTTCACTCCTCCACCTCCAATGACATGTAAAAGAAAAAAGCTGCGAAACAGTACCCAGCTAAAGGACTCATGGGAAGCACAACTCAGCTCCTGACCTTCACGGACCAGATCAGACACCTCTTTGGAAAGGAACATGCTCGCGTTAGAGGCCTCTTGTGCCCTGCCGTGTCCCTGTTGCTAACCCTCTTTATATTTTACACAGGAGCTCAGTGAGATGATGTACACAGACCGGCCAGACTGGCAGAGTGTGATGCAGTACGTGGCACAGATCTACAAGTACTTTGAGACCTAAGATGGAGAAGGAAGGAAGGAGGACAAGAGAACAAGACTGGAGCATGCCACGGAAGCACTTGATCACTTTAAAAATACCCTCAGTCCTATTCCCTCAGCCAGCAAAGGCTCTTAATTTCAAAGCAAGGCTTTTTCACAAGTCTGAATGACTTTACTAAAATGGGACCAACAGCCAAATATAGAAACATATCTGGGATTGTTATATGCACCCCATATTCAGTCCAAAATATTTTTCTGCATCCAAGTTGGAGAAGGTTTTCAGGTTCGTGAGGTGTGTGTAAAGTGTTGACCTCATTCTCGACAGCAAAGGTGTCTAGTAGAACTGAGCTTTATTCTAGTAGAACAAGAGACTCTTCGTAGCCAGTAATATTCCACAGTAAACACTTTGCCACTCCAAAATGTGGCCTTATGTTGGCACTTGTACTGTGTGGTAGAGACTGTCAAATGGCAGCTTAAATGCCTCTGTTCTCAGCACAACAAAATAATAAATATGGTCTGATATGCAACAGAAAAGCAGTAACTTCCCCAGAAATCCTGAGTGACCTAAGCACCGACTTCAGCTTGTGTTCTCACTTTTCCCACCCCCTACAATTAATATAGAAACCTATTCTCACATACATACAGGAAAGATGTCATCCTGTGACCTAAATTTTCAAATCTCAGCACAAGCCTGCCATGCCAAATATGCTTCTAAATGACCACACTTGCATGTTCACCTGGAAAAAGGTGAGGATTACATAATAGATCTGGATCCCACTTTAAATTGTGGGCCTTCAAATAGGTCTCCCCATATTGTGCAGAAATCCCCACTTGCTCGAATCTGTGCACATACCCACAGTTGGACACTCTCTCTCCCTAACAGGCAAGCATATAACCTAACATGCTCACAAACTTGCTCCCCCATTCATACTAGAATGGAGAAAGTGGAATTCTTACCCCAACAAACACAGATTATCCTGTCCCCCTCCATTTTCTCGTTCCTGCTCTGAATTTAACCGTTGCACAAACACAAGCTCACACGAATGTCTGTGAGACACTGCATATGAAACTCTGTGTATGTGTGTGTATGTGCGTGTGTGTGTGGATCTGCATCTGTGTCTGCAAGTACATGTGAACCCTTAAACTAATGGTGATCATTTCTTAGGAAGATTGGCACTTTACATCTTTTTATTTTCAGCGTACTCCTAAATATTTCACTTTGTTCACTGTTAGCTAGGTTATACTGAAGAACAAAGCAGTCTGGTTAGCTTTTATTGTTGAATTGGATCTTGCCGTGTATTGAATTTATTGGCAGGTATGTGGGTGAGAGACTCTTCTTGTTCCAAGAAATGTGGTGTGTTTTACACTTTCTGCTTCTGAACTATTATATATGTTGATCACAGAGTGGACAGCAATCATTTTCACCTACTACATGGGTCTCCACATTTTCCCCTACCACATGGGTAATAGGAGGTTTGTGTTGTTGAGAGGTGGAACAGGTTTATAGTCTGAATAAGGGGCTAGGAGTTGCATTCTGATGAAGCTTCTGACGTTGATTTTGGCTGTGATGTAGTCTTATGGGATGGCCTGGGAAAAAGTCAGCTCCATTCATATAGAGGGACATGCAAGCTGTGAAAACATAGCTTAGTGAGGGTGTGGGAGTCAGAAAACCTGGGTTCTAATTCCGGCTCTGCCACTTGTCTACTGTGTGACCCTGGGGAAGTCACTTAACAACTCTGTGCCTCAGTTTCCTCACCTGTAAAATGGAGATTAAATTGTTTGTTCTGCATCTTGCTTAGACCATGAGCCCCGTGACCATGACAGGGACTGTGTCCAATCTACTTACATCATCTCTATCAGTCATATTAATGAGTGCTTATTACATGCAGAGCACTGTATTAAGCACCTGGGAAAGTACAATACAACGGAATTAGCAGACATGTTCCCTGCCCAAAATGAGTTACAGTCTCTACCATAGCTTTTAGTACAGTGCTTGACACATAGTAAGCACTTAAATACTGTTGGGCGGTTGTTCAACTTGGGACTGTACAAATGTGAATATCCTTCTTTAGGTTTCCTTTTCCTTTCTCTGAGGTACCTGTATCCTTAATTTGATGACAGATAAGGACTTTATTAGCTTTTATGGGTCTTTATTGGTATGATGGAATTAATCCCAGTTTTGTGATTATGTTTCTAATTTTGTTTGTTTCCACACCTGTGGGTTTAACTGGAATGTTTATGTTTAAACCCTTTGGTTTAAACAGAGACAGAGTTTAAACAATGATTTAAACAGAGACCCACTTGAGAATGGCCTTAACTGCCTTTTCAGGAGCTAAGAAGGAAAGGACATGAGTGACCCTTCTAAGGATCCAGTCATCGGAAAGGCTCCACAGGAATGTAAACCCGTTTCCTGGAGCAGATCCTTCCCTTCTGCCTCCACTCCAAACTGAAATCTTGTGGCAGAGCCACCCCAGGAACCAGACAATGAAAAAGCGCAGCCCTCTGCAGAACTGGATCCTATGGGTAATGGTGATCATTGCCAAGTTCAAAATGAACATTTTCTGGCTGGTCTTCCAGCATGCTCATTGCTAGTCCTTCAGTATTCACCTGAAATCAATGAAAAGTTTAGAGAGTTCTGGAGAGCAGCTTCGTTAGCAGAGAAGGCAAGAGACTATTCCTCCTGATCCGTGCCATATTTAGGCTGAGTTCCTAAGGAAAAGTTCTCATCATGGATAGAAATATCATTTCTTAAAGAGTGGCTACCTCCAAGTTCTGCTCTAAGTCTATTGTAGAGCATGCTCTGCCCAAAACAGGTGAAGTTTTGTGGAGCTTCTATACTCATCCTGAGGCCTTTTTCAATTTCATCTTTCTCAGATCTCTAGTCCATTCAGTAATTGAGAGGTTCTGCATGATGATTGGTTTAAATAAAAAACAGTTAAATTGAGGGGAAAAAATGTTTGAGATATCATGTGTTGCAGACAGTATTCTGGGAGGATTAGGAAGGCACCACCTTAATAGAAACAAGACAAGGCTCTTCTGTCCCATATTTATTGTGATTTTTGGTACAGGGTGGCAGATCTCTTTTTGTCTCATAATCTAATCTCATGTCATTCAGGGCAAGGGAGGTTTTTGTGGCCTATAGAGAAAGCCTCTATATTTGGAGTAGGGTCCACAATCAGACGTTAAAATTTTAAATGAAAAATGTTTGCTTTGGCTCTTCCCCATCAAAATTCCAGTAAAATGCACACAGCCTCCTCCTCCTACTACTACTACTTCTCTTCTCTTTTTCCTCCTCCTTAGCCTCCTCCTCATATTCCTCCTCCTCGTCCTTGTCCTCCTTCTCCACCTCCTCTTCGCCATCCAGACTGATTTACCTCCAAGGAGCTTTACATTTCTGAACTGAAGAGATGTCAGTTCCAGGGACTGAAATTACACCATGATTTTGGTCTCTTAAGGATGCAAGTTAAATACTGTAAAACAATGTACATTTCTCTGGACACGTTGGCAACTAGAAGCTCTCTAGTCCGACTAATATCACCGCCAAGCTGGAGCTGTTGCAAATACCTTTCTAGAAAGGCCAAGAAGCACCAAAATGCTAAGTGGTTTCTATCCCCATAGGGACTCATTGGGATCTCTGATTCATTCTTTCGCATATCTCACACACTTCCCATTTTCCCTTAAACTCCTCTGAATTGGAAAAAAGCAGTAACATCATTTTATCTTTGTTGACCCAAGAAAATATCTTGACTTACCTCCTTTCTCAAGAAGATGGAATGTGCACAAGTGCTGTTTTCAACACTTCATAAGAGGTTCATTTTCATCCTAACTTTGATTTATTACACAGCCTTTGATGGGAACACAGTATGATGCATTCTAGTACATTTAGCCAAAAGATGATTTTGTAAGGATGTTACACAGCAACTTTCAATCCAACAAAGGCAACCAAAGTTATAAAGTGGAACTTAGAGAATCAAAGAATTGCAAGCACTTAATGGATTCTCAAATCCCAGGACTGGATCATACTAATATGAGAGATGTAGGGAGGGAATTTTCAAGTCCCAAGGCAGGATTTTCCAGGAAGAGTTAGAGATGGACAACAAAGTGAATGGGCTACTTCCAAAGATGTTCAAACACTTCGATGACTATGCAGGATGTTGTGGGGGGAAAATGTCAAAAGTTTCTAGTCTAGCGTTGGATCTTAACGGGAAAATAAAAGCCAATAGAATGTGGAATTTCCTTTGGCTGTCAGCCTGTGGCTATTCATCGTCAATTTGGTCAGTCCCACCAGAATGACTTTCCCCTGGGTCAGAACATAGAATGGACTGCCACGGGATTTCCAACTCATTGTCAACTCCCTAATGGGTGAACTCAGAGCTGGTGACAGTGGATTGGCAGACAGGAGGAAGGGGAGAATGCTAGGCTGGATACAGGTGGAGGGGGAGAATGCTAAACTGGGTAAAATAACCCTATTCCCTTTGCGCTATACATTTCTTTATCCTACCTGGAAGAGACTGCAGAGTAAAAGACTAGTCATTAGTTTCTGCACTGGTTTTGAGAGAACCCCTCTGTGAATCTAAGTTCCTCACTTCTCCCTCTTTCAAAGCTTAGTTTAACATTGCAAAAGGCCAGTAAGGGCTGGTATATGTCTTTGACTCTTTCTGTTTGCACTTTCTCCCACTGTCTTTATCCTACCTGGAAGAGACTGCAGAGTAAAAGACTAGTTATTAGTTTCTGCACTGGTTTTGAGAGAACCCCTCTGTGAATCTAAGTTCCTCACTTCTCCCTCTTTCAAAGCTTAGTTTAACATTGCAAAAGGCCAGTAAGGGCTGGTATATGTCTTTGACTCTTTCTGGTTGCACTTTCTCCCACTTTCTTTATCCTATCTGGAAGAGACTGCAGAGTTAAAGACTAGTTATTAGTTTCTGCACTGGTTTTGAGAGAACCCCTCTGTGAATCTAAGTTCCTCACTTCTCCCTCTTTCAAAGCTTAGTTTAACATTCCAAAAGGCCAGTAAGGGCTGGTATATGTCTTTGGCTCTTTCTGGTTGCACTTTCTCCCACTTGCCTAAATAGATGTTGACATATGTGCACCTGGGGGGAAGCTATTAACAAAACCTCCAAAGGAGGACTATTTTGTAAGAAGAAAACGATGTACTTCAACCCGTCACCTCTCTCGGTATCTCGTGGGCCAGTCTGTGGCTTCAAGGACTGACATTTCTCTTGATATTGGTAGTTGTAGCTGTTCTAAAGGTTATTAAAGGTCCACCTTGTGTCTGATAGCCCACAAAGTATACAAAAGACACGTTTCCTGACACTGTGGAACTCACAGGCTAATGACCGACCAAATTAAAACCCTCTCAGCCACCTTTGCATCAGCTGAAAAAGGGAATTAATCTGGGTCATCTAAAACTCAGTTGCTTTTAAGTTTCTATGTGGGTATGGGTGTGAGGGGTACAAATGACTTTTTGAGCGCAAAGTGAGAAGCAAACGTCTTTATCCTGTGTAGCAGTGGAACTATTTTTAATTGGTGTGACTTTACTTACCTCACAAGGATGTTTTGAGGGAGACTGCTCATTGAACAGTGTTGGTTTTGTAAAGCACCTCACACTACTTGGGAGAAAGGCATCTTGTAAATCAGAGAAATAATACTCCTCGCTGAACACTAATGGTAGGGCAGATAGCGCCCATGGACAAAAAAAAAGAGGGGACTCAGGCCTCCAAGCATTAATACTGTAAGCTTGTCTCTAGACTGTAAGCTCATTGTGGGCAGGGAGTGTGTCTGTTTATTGTTATATTGTACTCTCCCAAGTGCTTAATACAGTGCTTTGCACACAGTAAGAGTTCAATAAATATTATTGAATGAATGAATGATGCATTTCCACAATTCAGCAATAGTTATGCCCTTCCTAAGTTTATCCCTGCCAGGCACGTTGGGTGCCATTTCTAAGACTAGCAATGCAATGTACTGATAATGTGCCAAAAAAGATAGAACCTAAACCATTTAGTATCTTCCATAGGAAGTAGTCTTTTTGAAAAATGATTTTTATTGTGCCCATTTGCCAAATTACACTGGGCATTACTGGAGAATTTCACTTCTTCTATCCAGGATACGGTTCTTCCAAATATGAAACACATCTGCAGTAGATAACTAATTCTAGCATCACCAGTTCAGTACAGTTGATTGCATTGGTGACCTAGTTGCTATGAAGAACACCTTAGAATGTACTAGGCATTGTCAAGTTTAGACATCCTAATTTAGATGTATTGAAATACTATCATTAAGTTGTATGGTGTAGAATATGTGTGTTATGTTTCTAATAAATATGTTTTGTTTCTGAAGTCATACCTGAAGTGAATTTGCCCATCTGTGACTAAAACGTGAGTACAACGGCCTTTTAGTGACTAGCTATCTATTCTACATAAGTACTGTTCTAGCAAGGGGCATTCTTTCAATTTAGTGACACTTTGGTTTTAGTCAAGCCAACCTTAGGTCGCAGTTTAGTTTGGACAACTCTCCATTTTTGTAAACAGTAGAGCAATTTTAGAATAATATACGCAGATGCAGGACTACCCCAGCTACACAAATGGCAGACCTGAGATTAGAACACAGGTCCTTTTTACTCACAGGCCTGTGCTTTATCCACTAAGCCATGCTGCTTCACACTTTTTCCCTCCTGCCTCCATCTCACTGTTGTGATTGCAAAAGGGAAGGGGAAGGAGTGCAAGCATGGAGTGGTGTCCCAGTTTTCAACAAAAATGGTCAGCCTTACGTGTGTGTTTTTTTTTCCATTGGTGGAGTAATTTACAGATTATCCAAAGCCAACCTGGGACACTTTTCCCTAGTGGAGAGAGCCTGCTCTGAGCATCTGGGACCTTGATTCTAGACTCTTTTGTGTCTTTAGTCAAGTTACTGTCCTTCTTAAAATGGGGAGAATAATACTTGGCTGTATCTCACAGCAGTTTATGGAGGATAAATTAGGTAAGTGAATAAGGCTACATGTTCTGTTGGGAAGAGTGTCGGATTGGGAGACTTGGGTTTCAATCCCAGAGCTAATGGTGACCTGCTCTATAATCTTGATCAAGTCTCAACCTCTCTGGGGTTCAATTTCCAAATCTGTTAAATGGACAATAATACCTGACCCTCTCCTTTTAGGGATGATGTAAATGAAAATGAGGTCATTGGTGAGAACATACTTTATAAAATAAAAGCATTTCATAGTTCCAGGTATTATTATATGTGTTAAAACATTAAATTCTTTGGAGGAAAGGTACTCTATAAACATAAGGTGTAACTACTGTTATTGTCCTTTTAATTCTATAAAATGCTTAGTTTTCCGCTTTACTTCCCCATAGCAGAATTTAAGGGCGGTGATTTTGTTCCAGGAAAGGTTTCATGCAGCCAGATCACTGGGTGGGGCTTCAAGGGGACCAAACTTCAAAATACAAATACTGTAAACTGAGTGTTAATGAATAACTTTTAAATTCAGGAACTGCCATCTCTACTCCCACCCAATCCAGGTGGTCTCCCACTTAGGAATTGAAACTGTGAGCCCCATGTGGGACAGGAACTATATCCAACCTGATTAGCTTGTGTCTACCCCAGTGCTTAGAACAGTGTTTGACACATAATAAATGCTTAATAAATACCATCATTATTATTATTACTTGAAGCCAGCAGTCAGGCATCCCGCTTAAAGTGGCTTTGTTGCTTTTCTCTCACAACTAAAATTAGAAACCAATTTTCTGCTTTGCTGCTTGCTTTTCACAGATCCTCTCTGCTGCAGAAAAATCCCTTAGAAATCTGCCTGTTGGATTTGCTGAAAATGCACTGATATCAGTGAGAGATCTTTTTAAGCACTGAATAAGCTTACCAGCCAGAGTTTGTCTTGAGGGGATCAAAATGGGAATTATACAACAAAGGAATTTGTCCAACCTATAATCATATGTCAGCTTTCTTCTGTGCTGAGGGACTTTTGTAGACCCAAACCTGAATAGGATCTCTCAAGCAGATGCAGTACCATAGTGTCTATTCTCCCTAGCTGACACCATTCTAGCAGTGTATCAAGCTTTCTAGATTTAGCAGGTGTTGTTAGCATCATCATCGTCATCATTATGTTCAGTGTTGTCGTGGCATGTTTTAAGTGCTAACTTTGTGGCCGGCACTGTTCTAAGCCATGGGCTAGATACAACAAGATAAACAGTTCAGAAAATGCCCCTAGTCCACAAGCTAAGTGAGGGAGGATAGACACATAGAAAATAGGAACTCATCATAAACAGCAATAAACTGCAAATGAAAAAGTCAGCAGTCGAGAGTAAGAACATCCAAGAAAGTTGGTGAAACGGTAGTGGGAGGGGGACAGTTCTTAGGCTTCTTTCACTAAACAAGGCCAGACTCAAAGATCTTTTTAAGTGGCGTTTAAAGAGAGAAGCAAATGGCAAATGTATTTTAGGAAGAAATTCATTTTACAGATGAGGTAACTGAGGCCCAGAGGAGTTAAGTGACTTGCCCACGGTCATGCAGCAGAAAAGTGGCAGAGCCAGGATTAGAAACCAGGACCTTCTGATCCCCAGGCTCTATCCACTAAGCCACCCTATTTCTCAAGGTTGACTCCCCGTTTGACAAATGGGACTCCACCTCATTCGCCTGAGCTATTTTGAAAGGACTCTAAAGACAGGCCAGTGTGTCTCTCTAGGTTAATCCCTCTCACTGTCAAGAAGTCCTTTCTATCAATCAATCGTATTTATTGAGCGCTTACTATGTGCAGAGCACTGTACTAAGCGCTTGGGAAGTACAAATTGGCATCACATAGAGACAGTCCCTACCCGATAGTGGGCTCACAGTCTAATACTTATCTAAGTCCCCATTGCAATTTCTCTCCGTTCAAATGTCGTTGGCCGTTTAGAATGTGGCTCCTAACGGTCTGTGGAAAGCTTGGGTTTCAGGCTGGCTGGGGAAAGCCTCAAATCTCTTAATCCCAAGGAGTGGATGGAGGCTAAACCTCTTTCTTCCTCATCTCCAGCTCTGTGAGTCACAGGCCTCACAGATGCCCTGAAGCCATTTGTAAATGGGAAAAGGTGGAAAAGCTGTTGTTTGTTAGGTTTACATGAAACCTCTCTTCAGGTCCCTTTCCTCTTGGCATCTTTGCTGTCTTTTCTAGACTAGCTGATCTCTGGCCATTTTTCTGCTCATGAATAGTTAAAATTCAATTGTGTGCTAAGCCAAAGGTCTTTGGTGTCTTATTGATTTTCTGTGTGGGGCACTGATTTTCATATTGTTACTTACAGTATCAATTTAGGAATATGTCGAATGACGCACCCCCTGTCCAATGGCAATTTGAGAGGCAAATGACACAACTTTGGAAATGAGTCCTGCTTGTTCCCCCTGATCTATATGAAAAAATGTGATCACTAAAGTTGAATCCCCTCAGTTGTATTTTTTCATCTTAGATGAAAGGCCATAAACAAGCAAACAGAACTTGGTTTTCTGCAGAGCTTTTTTTTTCCCAGTTGCACAGCTGGGCTGCTATTTTTATCCATCCATGAAACGTGTAATTACTGAAATATTGCAGAGAGATGAAAAGAAATAGAAAAGGGAAAAAGGGAAAGTGTGATCTGTAGCTTTGCATTTTAGACTGGTTTTGAAGACTTGACTTTCATGAATACTGAACCTTAAATCTTGTTATAGAATGAACTCGACTGCAGCTTCTGAGCCCTGAGGTGCAGTAGCCTCCCAGATCACTGGGAGACTGGTGACTAGCCAAAAGTGAGCCATACACTGGGGTAACACAACCAAGTTCCCTCCAGTCCAACAGCCAAGCCAAAGGACATTGGTGGCTCCAAATGCATCCCAGAGCGTTGGCCTCGGGAACACTGGAAAGGGTCAGCTGTGTCTTCCGAAACTGGGAGTTGATTCTAGGAGGGGTGCGAGCCCAGAATTTGGACAGCCTGTATTCACCCCTCCTCTCTTTTTGCTCCTTTGAAACGTGCACCCTATTTAAGGGGCCATTGTTCCTTGCCCAAACCCATCCCAGAGTTGAGGTCACTTTCCCATTCAGAAAGTCCTGTGCAAAGATCCTGGTTGGGGTACTTCCCAAGCGCTTAGTACAGTGCTCTGCACACAGTAAGTGCTCAATAAATACAATTGATTGAAGAAAAAAATTGGGAGTGAAGTAAAATGCTGAGGGGGACTAGTATACACTCTTTCCCCAACCGCTTCCTAGCCTCCCCCTCTCACAAGCCCAGCGCTTCTGCCTGGGGGAGGGTCACTGGGGAGCAGACTGGTGAAACTGCAGTTGGCATTCTTCCACTGAGAAGCCAGAAATCTGGAAGACTACCCTCCATTCCTCCAGCCAACTCTCCATCCCTCTAGGTGTAGTCTGTCAGCTTTTGAGGTTTCCACCCCAGCCCTGCCCAGATTCTGGAAAGAGAACAAGCCTCTCCGATGTCTGACATCCAAATGCCCTATTCTTCCTGCGAAGCTGATCCAGAGGAGACCAGCTTCCAGCCCTTAACTAACAAGAGGGACAAGGTCTAATAGGACCTTCTCTTTAAACCAATCAGTCCTACTTCCTCTCTAGAGAGATGCTTCTTAAAGCTGCTGAAGCTATTTTTAATCTGAAAAATGAACGAGAAATTATTTTAACAATCCCTGCCGGATGAGGCCTGAGATACCAGTCTGAGTTTAGGTCCAAAGGGCTAAATAACACAGAGACGTGTTAGTACAGACGTCTCTGATCATAGCCAGCCAAACTGCAGCTTGTGAAATGAAATGCTCCCTCTGTTAAAGACGAGCTTCTCCACGCTGCCAAATTTGAGTGTTTCACCTGATGTTATGAAGCGGCCTGCGTTAAGGATGAATTCATTGATCTCCTCACCCGACCGACAGCGAGCCAGCTGTAAGCGAGCCAGTTTAGGGAGGCACTGCCCAGATGGAAATTTCAAGAGTCGAATGTTGGTTTGAGCCCAATTTTGAGAGGCAGAGCTGGGTGCCTGCCCTGCAGAGTGCTGGCCCATCCTCAATCTTGGGCATGGAGGGCGGGGGGTGTGGGGTGGCCCTGCATTACTATCAGTGTAACTGCCATGCCCGGCCAACTTCGGGAGAGGAGGTAATGCCTGGACCCTGATGAGAACTGACTGGGAAGTACACAAATCCAGTACCAGGGCAACATGAAGCCAAAAAAGGACTGATTTCTCCAGGGTGCAAAATGGGGAAAAGTCAGAGGGGACCAGAGACCACATCTGAAACTATCTTCATGGCTTCTCCCTAGCACCAAGAACAGAATGGCATGCAGGGTTTGTTAGCACTGGAATTGATTTGTTGGTTGTTTGGCTGGATCTCCTTGTTCCCAATGTGGAGCAGTGAGAGATGAGGGAGAAGGGAGTAATCCTTTGTAGCGGCAGCTTCCCAACTAAGCATTACCGGTTACAAATGTTCTTGGACCAAAGTGTGACGGTTCTACTGGGAATCATTACCTGAAAATGTTGGAGATATCTATTTTTCTAAAAGACTGAGTGATTATTGGATGTTACAATGTGTTGTCCACACCCATCCCCCAAACCACAGGTTTGGCATTAGAGAAGCAAAGTGTGCAGGCTGGGTGTAGTATGAGAGCAGCGAGGTGAGGTAAGAGGGGGCAAGAGGATTGAATGCTTTAAAGCCCATGGTAAGGAGTTTCTGCTTGATGTGGAGGTGGGTGAGCAACCACTGGAGGTTCTTGAGGAGTGGGGAAACATGGTCTGAAAGTTTTTGTGGAAAAATGATCTGGGCAGCAGAATGAAGTATGGACTGAAGTGAGGAGGATAGGAGGCAGGGAGGTCAGCAAGGAGGCTAATACAGTAATCAAGGCAGGATGTTAAGTCAGTGGATTAATGTGGTAGTAGTTTGAAGAGGAAAGGGTGGATTTTAGTAATGTTGTGAAGGTCGACTGACAGGATTTAGTGATGGATTGAATATGTGGGTTGAATGAGAAAGAGGAGTCAAGGATAATGCCAAGGTTATGGGTCTGTAAGACAGGAAGGATGGTGGTGCCATCTACAGTTATGGGAAAGTCAGGGGAAGGGCAGGGTTTGGGTGGGAAGATAAAGAGTTCTGCTTTAGACATGTTAAGTTTGAGGTGAGGGCAGGACATCAAAGTAGAGATGACTTGAAGGTGGGACGAAATGCAAGACTGCAGAGAGGAAGAAAGACTGCGGAGATATAGATTTGGGAATCATCTGCATAGAGGGTTTGGGTAGGAAGATAAGGAGTTCTATTTTGGACTTGTTAAGTGTGAGATGTGGGCGGTACAACCAAGTAGAACGTACTGCATATAGTAAGCGCCCAGTAAATTCCATTGATGGATGGATTGATCAGTTTTATGTAACAGTGAAGCACTAACTTGTGTAAGAGAGAAAAGTCTGGGGACATTTGAAAATTTCATGTCACAGAAATATCCAGACTTATATGGAGGAATTTACAGTGCTCTCTGGAACTCTAGGTTTCCTTCTTTAGTCCGCATGAAATCACTGGAGACCGAGTCTCTGCTACCTCATCCTTTCCTGTAACTTTAAGCAAATCTGTTGCTAATTAATCTATCAGTGGTATTTATTGAGAATTTGCTGGCTGCAGAGCAGGGTACTAAGCACTTGGGAGAGTACAATATAACAGTGTTGGCAGACACGTTCCCCAGTAACAACCGAACCTCACAGGTTCTTTTGCTTGGTGAGGGTCTGGGGCAGGAGAGAAAAAGAGGTGAGGTTGACACTGGCTACTCATCCTGGATTGCATTTAACCCCTTCCCTCCAAGGAAAACCGTTGGTGATTATATCCGTGTCATGTTTACTCAGGGTGGAGTGGCAGACCAAAGTCTGATTCCAGGAATGCTTTCCGGTCAGGTCAGGGAGGGGCCTGCCCCTTGTTTCTCTTTCTCAGTCTCCAGCTGACCTTCCTTTTGCCTTTGAAGTCTCCGAACAATTGGAACCTGCTCCCTGGCAGACGGGCAAGTGAGAACGTAGAGCTTGGGGCGAATATAGAACTTGGGGAGACCAAACCTGACTGCATTGTCTCATGCAGTGCTCTGCACACAGTAAGCGCTCAGTAAATACAATTGATTGATATATTCTGCAGGACCGTGCTGAGGTTTAAAGCAGAAGGCTTCCAAAGCCCATTTTACACCCTGGCAAAAGCATAGCTAATGTACAAGGTATTCCCAGTAGCAAGGGAAAGTCCATTAACCCCAGGATTCCACCACTTCAAATGTCAGAGAAGAGGAACTGGCTTTGCTTAAATAATATTCAGCTGTTGCTTTGAAAGAAACCTCCAGCTCCTTATTTCCTTGAGAAGCAGCATGGCCTATTGGATAGTGTACAAGCCTGAGAGTCACAAGGACCTGGGTTTTAATCCTGACTCTGCCACTTGTCTGCTGTGTGACCTTGGACAAGTCACTTCACTCCTCTGGGCTTCAGTTACCTCATCTGTAATATGGGTATTAAGAATGTGAGCACCCTGTGGGACAGGGATTGTGTCCAACCTGATCAGCTTATATCTACCCCCAGTGTGTAGTACAGTGCCAGGCACATAGTAAGCACTTAATAAATACTACAAAAAAAGCCCCTGCTTTCCTCTTTTCCCCTTATTCAAGTTAATCAATCACTGCTATTTATAGAGTCACATACTGAGCGCCAAACACTATACTAAGCGCTTGGGAGAGTTCAGTATCACAGAGTTGGTAAACATATTCCCTGCCCACAATGAGCTTACAGTCTAGTTAATCATCAGAAAATCCTTTATAATAATTGTGGTATTCGTTATGCACTTACTATGTACCAGGCACTGTACTAAGCACTAAAAGGATACAAGTAAATCAGGTTGGACACAGTCTCTGTCCCACATGGGGCTCACAGTCTTGATCCCCATTTTACAGATGAGGTAACTGAGGCACAGAGGAAGTGAAATGACTTGCCCAAGGTCACACAGCAGACAAGTGGTGAAGCCAAGATTAGAACCCAAGACCTTCTGACTCCCAGGACCGTGCTCTAGCCACTGGGCCATGCTGCTTAGTGTTCCCCAATGCACACGACCTCCCTCTCCACCTGCTAGTCTCTGTTCTTCTCAACCAATCAATCAATCAATCAATGATATGGAACACTTACTCTTTGCTGAGCACTGTATTAGGTGCTTGGGAAAATACGGTCTAACTGCGATGCAATCTCTGCAACCAGTGATTATAGTTCAGTGTCTGGCACATAGTAAGTGCTTAACTAATACCATAGTTATTAAGAAGCTTATGGGCTACAGGGAGAGGCAGACATTAAAATATATTAGGGTCAGGGGAAAAAGTTTGAGGATATTTATGTAAGTATTATGGGACTGGGGTGAATATCAAAGTGTTTAAGGGGCTCAACTTTATAGTCGAAGCAGAGGGGAGAGTGAATAGGGGAAATAAAGGGATTAGTCTGGGAAGGCCTTTTGGAGGAGATGTGATTTTAGGAGGGTTTTGAAGATGGGGAGAGTGGTGGACTATTTCCAGCCACATAAACCACCTCTCGGTGCATTTTGTCCTTTTCTCCGAGGACAGTCTTTCACCTTGCCCCATATGTCTGACCAAACCTCTCTCTAAGCCAGACTTCAAAAACCAATTTCCCAGGGAAAGTCTCTCCACCCTCAGAGTGGCTGGGGAGAGCCTTCTTCTGGGTGAAGACAGAGTGGCCAGGACCATCCTTAGAGGAAGAACTGTCACCAGAGGTCATAAGAGGATTTAGTGACTGCCTACTAGGCCGGCAAACAGGTGGCCCGCTACATCTTGGACTGTGGAAGCTATAGTTTGCTAGCTTTGAGCTACAAAAGTACACAGCCCCAGCACTGACTTTCATTCAGCAGCAGTAAGCTTCCCAGCCTCAGCTTGAGTTGCAGGTCCAAATACCCATCCCCTTGGCTCTTTCCAACACAAACCACAGCTGTGTAACTCTGTTAATTGGGATTTCACCTGCTCTGAGCACTTTTTCCTTGTTTATCCATCTCAGGGGAATCCCCTCCCCACTTCTTCTGCACATCTTTTCTACAGTTTCCCCATTTCAGCTCTCCATAGAGCAGCTGTTTGGGTACCTTATGGTCATCACTGTACCCCATTCTCCTCACTGTACCTCGTTCTCTCCTATCCTGCCATCGACCCCCAGCCCACGTCCTTCCCCTGGCCTGGAATGCACTCTCTCCACACATCTGCCAAGCTAATTCTCTTCCTCCCTTCAAAGCCCTACTGAGAGCTCACCTCCTCCAAGAGGCCTTCCCAGACTGAGCCCCCTTTTTTGTCCCCTCCTCCCCATCCCCCCGCCCTACCTCCTTTGCCTCCCCACAGCACTTGTATATATATAGTTGTACAGATTTATTACTCTATTCATTTTACTTGTACATATTTACTATTCTATTTATTTTGTTAATGATGTGCATATAGCTTTAATTCTATTTGTTCTGATGACTTTGACACCTGTCTACATGTTTTGTTTTGTTGTCTGTCTCCCCCCTCTAGACTGTGAGCCCATTGTTGGGTAGGGACCATCTCTATATGTTGCCAATTTGTACTTCCCAAGCACTTAGTACAGTGCTCTGCACACAGTAAGCGCTCAATAAATACGACTGAATGAATGAATGAACTTCTCCCTGAGCGGCCTCCACAAGCCTCTTGCCTCCTTGAGCTCAGGATCTCCAAAACATCTGCCCTTGCTGCTCTCTTCAGCTGTTCAACTCTGCTGTGGGTGGTTAGATCAATCAGTAGGACAGATCTCTGAATGAAGCACTTGGAAGAGCACAGCAGACGCAGAATCGGTCAGTCAGTGGTATTTATTGTGTATTTAACGTGGGCAGAGCACAGAACTAAATGCTTGGGGGAGTACAGTACAATAGAGTTGGTAGACATGTTCCCTTCCCACAGTGAGAGAAGCAGTGTGGCTCAGTGGATGGTCAGTAGGACCTGGATTCTAATTTTGGCTCTGCCACTTGACTGCTGTGTGAGTTTCGGCAAGTCACTTCACTTCCCTATGCCTCAGTTCCCCCATCTGTAAAGTGGGAATGAAGACTGTGAGCCCCATGTGGGACATGGACTGTGTCCAATCTGATTAACATGGCGTAGTGTCAAGAGCACTGGCTTGGGAGTCAGAGTTGTGGGTTCTAATCCCAGCTTTGCCACTTGTCTGCTGTGGGACTTTAGGCAAGTCACTTAACTTCTCTGTGCCTGTTACCTTTCATTCATTCATTCAATCGTATTTATTGAGCGCTTACTGTGTGCAGAGCACTGTACTAAGCGCTTGGGAAGTACAAGTTTGCAACATATAGAGACGGTCCCTACCCAACAGCGGGCTCACAGTCTAGAAGGGGGAGACAGACAACAAAACAAAGCATATAAACCAAATAAATAGAATAAATATGTACAAGGAAAATAGAGTAGTAAATCTGTACAAATATATATACATATATACAGGTGCTGTGGGGAGGGGAAGGAGGTAAGGCGGGGGGGATGGGGAGGGAGAGTAGGGAGAGAGGAAGGAGGGAGCTCAATCTGGAAAGGCCTCCTGGAGGAGGTGAACTCTCAGTAGGGCTTTGAAGGGAGGAAGAGAGCTAGCTCAGTTACCTCATCTGTAAAATAGGGATTGAGACTGTGAGCCCCATGTGGAACAGAGGCTGTCTCCAACCTGATTACCTTATATCTAACCCAGTGCTTAGAACAGTGCTTGGTGCATAGTAAGTGTTTAACAAATACCATAATTATTGTTATTATTATAATTATTGTTATCTATCCCAGTGTGTGAAACAGTGCCTGGCACACAGCTAGCACTTAACAAATACCATTAAAAAAAACAAAAAAACAAAGTTTACAGTCTTGAGGGTCAGAAGCATAAGACAGTCCAGAGTGCAGAGAAAATTCCACTGAGGTGGAGTCAGGAAAAGCAGAGAGCTCCCTCAGAGTACTTTCAGGTGTGTTCAGGTATGCTTGGCACAGCCAGGTGAAGTAAAGACCTTTCAAAAGCCAAGGGCCTTAGTTATAAGACTGTTGGAGGGTTCTAAAAGGACAGCATTTCAACTGATTCTGCTTTGGCCTGAGCCACTTGGCCATACAGGAAATCCTTGAACCCAAGCCAGAACCCTGAAAACTGTGTTTTAAATCTGGGTGTCAGTTGGAACCAATTTTCTCAGAGGAATGATGTTATAAATTTAAGCTTGTTGTAGGCAGTGAATGTATCTGCTAATTTTGTTGTATTGTACTCGCCCACACGCTTAGTACATTGATTGAGTTAAGGGGGATTCATCCCTGAACTTTGATTGGATGCCCTATTTTTACAAAAATGGTCCAGAATTGGTACTCAATTATAGATGCAGTTATAGCTGCATTAATGTAATCACGGAGTCAGATCCCACAGTAGTTCAGCTGTTATAGACTAATGTCTTCTGATTTGCCTGGGCATCCACCTCAATGATAGCTGCTGCTCAGAGGTTTTTGCCACTCTGCCACTGCCCCTCTCCTGTCATCAGCCTGCATGGACTCTGGAAACTCATGCCAGCTTCAGAAAGGGGAGGATTGGGGTGCGTCCTGAGAATACCAAAATGATGATCATCAGATGGACATAATAATGACGGTAACAATTATTATTATTATTATTGTGGAATGTATTAACTGATTACTATTTCTATTAATGGCTGTCAGCCTCTCTAGACTGTAAGCTCGTCATAGGTAGAGAATGTGTCTATTAGCTCAGATGTATTCTCCCAAGCACTTAGTACAGTGATCTAAGAGAAACAGCGTGGCTCAGTGGAAAGGGCCCGGGCTTTGGAGTCAGAGGTCAGGAGTTCAAATCCTGGCTCTGCCAATTGTCAGCTGTGTGACTTTGGGCAAGTCACTTAACTTCTCTGTGCCTCAGTTACCTCATCTGCAAAATAGGGATGAAGACTGTGAGCCCCACGTGGGACAACCTGATCACCTTGTAAACTGCCCAGCACTTAGAACAGTGCTTTGCACACAGTAAGTGCTTAATAAATGCCATCATCATTATTATTATTACACATAGTAAGCGCTCAATAAATACCATCACTTGATTGATGGTTATCCTAAACTCTGCAGTAGGTATAAGATTATGAAATCAGACACAGTCCCCGTCATATGGTGCTTGCAATTTGTCTTATGCCCCGTTCTAGAGATGAGGAAACTGAGGTCCAGAAAGAGTAAGTGACTTGCCCAAGGTCAGACAGTAAGCCGACGTCAGAACTGGGATTCAAAGCCGAGTCTCCTAACTCTGAGGTCTGTGCTCTCTTCCCTCGGCCTTGCTGCCAATTCAAACATGTGGAAACAGGATTCCTGGGACAATTCATAGGCTAATGATCTCTGCTCCTGGCATCAGTCCTGTCTTCCTGGTACCATTACACCTGACCTTGTCAAAGACCTGGACATCGCTTGGCCTCGGGCAGATTTGGGTCAAAACGATGCCTCCCCGCACCAACAAAGCTGAGCTGCTACCACAAAGCTGTGTGATTGACATTTCCAAAAATGTTGCAGTTTCATTTATAAATGTAAATCTGTACTCTAGCTGTTGGATTGACACAGCCTGAGGCAGTGCAAGTTAATTGGGGAGGGCTTTGAACATGGGGAGGGAGTTCCAAGCTGGGTGGAGCAGGTTATTAGAAAGACCAGGCAGTGAGAACCAACAAAAAAACCCCACACATTCACCACAGCCAGTTAATAAAATAGCTTAACCTATTTTGAGCTAAGTGGAGATTAAAAATAGGTTAAAGCATTTTTACTCGTGCTTGTCTTATATTTCCTGTGAAAGGCCTCCTCCCACAGCTTAATCACAGCTGCTTAAAATTGGTTAAGATTACACTGTGGTATCTAATGACTGCAAGGAGTAGATGAGGGAGGGGAGGGTGTGTGTAGGTGTCTGTGCTTGGGTTGTGCTTTTGTAGGCTCACACTAGTACTGGCTATGTGTGAGTTTGGTTTGAATGTTAAACGATTACTTCTTTTGGTCTGACCAAACTGCCATTTTAAACGTCCCAGCCCAATCAATGATTTCTGCACATGCAGTGGCAGAGGGTGAGAGCAACAGACTTCTTAATACTTTCTAGATGAGTTTTGAGGTGTTAGATTGCTGTATAAACAAGTAGTATGTCTTGCTGCCTTATATGGAGAACAAAATGTCAAATACAAAACCACTCTCTGGTTCAGGTGCTCTGACAATGAGCCTATTTCACAATAGGCTCAGCACAAGCTCTATGGTTCTCTAAAAAGTTTGTATTTGGTTTTCAAAACAAAATACTACTATACACCTTGTACTTGGAGGGGAAAAAAAATCATAGTGTCTGTAAACTAAGCATTTCTGAAATCCCCTTTAAAGAAAACACCAAGTGCATTTGAGGTAGAGGGATGTGGGACATATTTGGTGTGGAGGGGCTTTGGAGAATGTGGGAGGTGGTAAGACTCAGGATAAGTGAGTCACTTTCTGGGGAAATACCTAATACAAAGATTCCACACACGAAATAACAAGAACTTCAAACATAAGAAAATCTTTCCATTAGAAATATAGCTGCAATGATTTCTGTTCCCTCAGGGAAGGATTTATTGTATTTGTAAAGTGCTTACTGTGTGCCAGGCACTGAATTAAGCACTGGGGTAGATACAAGATAATTGGGTTGGACACAGTCCCTGTTTCACATTGGTCTCACAGTCTTAATCCCCATTTTACAGATGAGGTAACTGAGACACAGAGAAGTTAAGTGATTTGCCCAAGGTCACACAACAGGTACATGGCAGACCCAGTATTAGTACCCGGTCCTCTGAGTCCGAGGCCCATGCTCTTTTTGCTAGACCACACTACTTCTTGACTTGGGGTCGGGGAAATGAGCACACGGAATTCCTGAAGCTTGGATTACTTCTGTCCTCACCTGGCTCTGTCCCAGACATTCTATGGAAACATGGAGAAAGGAGACATGAGGCTGAGCTGGATAGACCAATGGCCTGCCCCAGTACGTACAGTAATGACATTGCTTGTGGATAGAGAGCCCCAAGACTATCAGCTATCATCTGGAAATTCCATTCCATTCACTTACATTGTGTTTCCCATCAGTCAACAGTGAGGTGTCTGGGTGGGGGCAAATGGAGATGAAATGCAAAATAATTGGCCAGTTCTGTCTTCCCTGGTAAAGTTTCATAGAGAGGTAGTAATAGGATGAATTAAGCACTTGCTGGGTGCAAGACATTGTTCTAAAAGCTGGGAAAGAATACCCAAGTGAGAATTAGATAACGTCTATGAGACGTGAACTCAAAGTCCTTTGCATGGCATAAACTGAAGCAAATGTGTCCTACTGAAAAGAGCATGAATCTGGAAGTCAGAGGACCTGGGTTTCAGTCCCACTTCTGCCATTTGCCTGCTGCTGTAAAACCTTGGTCAAGTCTTTCAATTTTTCTGGGTCTCAGTTTCCTTGTCTGTAAAATGAGGATGAAAATACCTGTTCTCCCTCCTACTTATAATGTGAACTCCCTGCCAGGGACTATGTTTATCTTAGATCCACCCCACTACTTAGAACAGTTCTTGGCACAGAGTCCATGACTAACACATGCAATAATAACAATAATAATAAATTTTCTGGGACTGGGATTTTACTCTCTTCAAGGAGAAAAATGAATGCAGAAAAAGTGAATTTGCCTCAAAATGGAAAGGGTTTTTTCCAAACAGTGATTCTATCTGACCTCTCTTCCATTTGGAAGATCTTAAGATGGACATACTTTTGCAGGGAGGGATCTTCTTCCTTCTCCTGAGATGTGCGGTTTGACCTGGGATTGGTGCCTCATTGTTAGTTGAGCACAGGCACACTGCACCCCTGTTTCAGAGAGAGAGAGAGTGCAGGAGAAACCTGCATGCACCTGAAAATACAGGCCCTATTTTTATTACTTGATGAGTTTTCATTTTTTTCTGCCCATCTCTCTCCCCTCAGCCTCTTGGACTACTACCACACCTTTTTTGCATTTGGTGGGGTCAGGGAAATGAGAGACAAATGTATTTTTAGTGGGTGTTTCAACCTACCCTCAGCCCCGCAGCATTTATGTACATAGCCATAATTTACTTAAATGTCTGTCTCCCCCTCTAGTCTCTAAGCTTCTTGTGGGTATGGAACACATCTACCAACTCTATTGTACTGTACTCTCCCAAGTGCTTACCACAGTGCTGTGCACACAGTAAGCACCCAGATCCAGTTGATTGATTGGAGACATAGCTGAGCTCATTGTGGCAGGGAACTTGTCTACCCAACTCTGTTCTACCATACTCTTCCAATCACTTAGTACAGTGCTCTGCACACAGTAAGCACTCAATAAATACAATTGATTGACTGTGAAGGGGCTGGGAAAGCTTTAAGATGGGGATCTGTTCAGCTGTTACCATTCCCCATGGAAGTATTTAACCTTGACTGGCCTAGGGCCATTTGAAATGGTGTTCCTCCCTTGTTAAGTTGTAACATTTGCAGATCTTGAGCTTGTGCTATTTTCTAGGGAACTGTACCACAGAGGAGTTTAAGCTTCATTTTATGAGAAATCAAATGATCTTTTCCCTTTCCGATCACTCTGACATCAAAAAACACCTATTAAATCCTTCTGTCAAGCCACTGCCAGGGATGCAGGTAAAGAGATGGCTGTTACCTTAAAGAGTTTACAGCCAAAAATGACAGGCAGGTCAGTCCAGGAAAAGATAGCAGGTGGGGAGAAGTACTTGGAATAGAAGCCTTAAACTGTGATTTTACTTTCGGCTAGAACTTTGGTTTCTGAAATGCTTTACAAAATGAATGTGAGACAGATATGATAACCCATTCTGCACTTTGAAGAATTAAGGCCCAGGTTATGTTGTTGGGTTTTTTTTAGGATATTTTTAAGTGTTTATTATGTGCTAGGCACCGTACTAAGCGCTGGGGTAGATCAAGCTAACCAGGTTGGACACAGTCCATGTCCCATATGAGGTTCACAATCTTAATCCCTATTTTATTGGACACAATTTCCTGTCCTGCATGGGGCTAACAGGCTAAATAGGAGGCAGAACAGGTATTTACTTAGCTCGTTGTGTTGTACTCTCCCAAGCACATTGTCCTGCACACAGTGAGTGTTCAATTAATATGATGGATTGGTTGATTTTACAGATGAAGTAAACTGAGCCACAGAGAAGTTGTGACTTGTCCAAGGTCACACAGCAGACAAGTGGCAGGGCCGGCATTAGAACTTAGGTTTTCTGGTTCCCAGGCCCATGCTCTAGCCACGACGGTTAGGGCAAGAAGTAACATGGCCTAGCCAAAAGAGCACAGGCCGGCTCTGCCAGTTACTTGCTGTGTGACCTTGGGTGTGTCACTTAACTTCTCTGTGCCTCAGTTTCCTCAACCCTAAAATGGGGATTGTTCTCCCTCCACCTTAGACCGTGGCCCCCATGCAGGATAGGGGACTGCTTTCGATCTAATTAACTTGAACCTATTCCAGCGCTTAGAACAGTGTCTGACATATGGTAAACACTTAGCAAATACCATAAAAAATGTTTTTAAATGTTTTTAAAGGGCTAACTTGGAGGCTTTCACTTGATTCTAAAAATCAGCCACTGGCTCATTCTCAGTCCCCTATGGTACATCTGTCTGCAGAATACTAGCGGGAGAAAGCCGTATTCTGTAGTGATGGAGCTGAGCAGGTAACCCGTGAGATCAACCACATAGGATCATTCAATTTACATTAATAATTTGCAGTTAAGATGGGTCGCTGTGTAGGGAGCTGAGCGGCGTAGCAGCGATAAAGGATAGTTACTGAAGGCCTCCCCAGCATGGCTGCAAGCTCTGTTGAAAAATTAAACAAACTTCCCCGGAAAAGAAAAGCCCGAGAAGAAGAGATTGTGGTGGGCGGGTCCAGAGCAAGCACCCTGAGCTCTGGTGGGGAGGAGAGAGAGACAGACGAGACAGACAGAGAGAGAGAGAGAGAGAGAGAGAGAAAATCGGGCAACTTTAGAAAATGTCACCTGATAGCCAAAGGCAAAACTATCCCTGGGGTCCCGGCAGATGATGGGAGAGCACGTACATCCCGGCCCCGGTGCCAGGAGCCAAACCACGGTCAGCTTCCCGGGCTACCAGGTCTGCCTGCCAGAAGCCCTGATCCACGCCACCCCCACCACCCACCTCCCGTCTGGAATGCTGGCATGTCCTCTTTCTTTGAGTGATCCTGGCCTCTATCCTGAAGTGAGCATCCTAGGCAGGTCATCATCATCATAATAGTGGAATTTGTTAAGTGCTTACTATGTATAAAGCACTGTTCTAAGCACTGGGGGAAGATAAAAGATAATCAGGTTGGACACAGTCCCTGTCCCACTCAGTTCTCACAGTCTAAATAGGGAGGAGGACAGGTATTGAATCCTCATTTTACAGATGGGGTAGCTGAGGCATAGAGAAGTGAAGTGGCTTGCCCAAGGTCACACAGCAGGCACGCGGTGGAACTGGGATTAGAACCAGTTAGAAGCACTCACTATGTCTCAGGCACTGTACTAAATGACAGGATAGATACAAGTTAATCAGGTTGGATACAGTCCCTGTTCTGCATAAGGCTCACAGTCTTAACCCCCGTTTTACAGATGTGGTTACTGAGGCACAGCGAAGAGAAGTGACTTGTCCAAGGTCACACAGCAGACAAGTGACAGAGCAGGGATTCGGATCCAGGTCCTCCTTTGACTCCCAAGCCTGTGCTCTTTCCACTAGGCCATGCTGCTTCTCAATGATAATAATAACAATAATTGAGAAGCAGCATGGCGTAGTGGATAGAGAATAGGCCTGGGAATCAGGAGGACCTGGGTCCGAATCCCTGCTCTGTCACTTGTCTGCTGTGTGACCTTGGACAAGTCACTTCTCTTCTCTGTGCCTCAGTAACCACATCTGTAAAACGGGGGGGTTAAGACTGTGAGACTTATGCGGAACAGGGACTGTATCCAACCTGATTAACTTGTATCTATCCTGTCATTTGGTACAGTGCCTGAGACATAGTGAGTGCTTAACAAATACCATTAAGAAAATTGTGGTATTTGTTAAGTGCTTACTATGTGCCAAGTGCTATACTAAATGCTGGAGTAGATACAGATAATCAGATCGACTCATGTCCCTCTCCCATAGGAGACAGAACCCGCATTGAATTCCCCTTTTACAGATTAGGAAACTAAGGCTCAGAGATGTAAAGTGACTTACCCAAGGCCACACAGCAGGCAAGTAGCAGTGTTGGGTCCTCTGACTCCCAAGCCCAGCTTTTCACTTGGCCATGGGAAGCTGAACACTAGCCCACCAGAATGGAGACGGAGAAGAAGGAGGAGAACCGTTTGTGAAGATCCCATTCCGGGATGGATTCACACTCCCCCTTTCGCTTCTCCAGGGCTCTAAAGATCCTCCTCGATTTGAACGGCCATGGGACCAGAGCTCTGAACTGCCCTCCCTCTTAAACAACAACTCCTCCCTCCTGGGCTGTTTCAGGGGAAATCTTGACTCCGCTTCTGAAGGCTTCTTATCGGTCGTTCTCCCTCACTTGTCCCTGGAGGATAAAAAGCGCCGTGTTTCGGAAGCGAGATCCAATGTCCTGAAGGGGCCGTCACCCTCCGCTGGGGCTGTATGCGTGAGAAAGGCAGAGCTCGGGTCCTGGCTCTACTACCGACCCAAGTGTCCAAGAATGGACTCGGACCTGACCTGGGGATCCAATTCTCATCCTCCGGGCCTCTGGGGAAGGAGGGGGCTTGTGAGGACAGGGTGTTGGAATGACAAGCTCGGATGATCCAGTTCGTGGCTGAGATGAGAGAAAATGTGGATGGCCAAATGGCCACAGGCTTTGGCCTCTCTGAATTGCCCCCACTGAGGGAAAAAAGTCGGTTCCAACTTGTCGAACTCATCCTGAGGAGTGATTGAATTGGCAGTTGAATCTTGGTTTGCGGGTAGGACATGCAGTGGCCTTTCAACTTACCAGAAGTTTCAGCTTGGTGGGCCTTGTGCACAATAAACCTGGCACTGAAGGCACTTATAATAAAAATAATTATGGTTCTTTTTAAGCGCTCACACTGTGCCAAGCACTGTACTACGCACTGGGGTTAGATACAAGCAGATCAGCTTGGACACAGTCCCTATCCCACGTGGGCTCAGAGTCTCAATCCCCATTCTACAGATGAGGTAACTGAGGCACAGAGAAGCGAAGTGACTTGTCCAAGGTCACACATGAGACGGGAGGAGGGGTAGAATTAGAACACATGACCTTCTGACTCCAGGCCTGTGGCCGTGCTCTATCCACTAGGCCACGTTGCTTCTCAGAGGTAAATGATGGGCAATAAATTCTGGGAGAAAATATGAAAGGAACTGGTATAATTCAGCCTGGGGAGGAGTAGGCCAAAGGGTAACTGACTTCAAGAATGAGGAGGTTTTTATTTGGAAGGTACTTCTTTGTTTACCTCATTAGCTCTTATGTACAGATGTGTATTTGTGTATTCAATTACTTGCTCCATCAAGCAATAGTAATGGTACAGTATTAGAGTGCTAAACACTGTACTAAGCACTTGGGAGAGTGCTGGAGTAACAGGGTATACATTCTCTGCCCCCCCAAAGCACTATTTACCCATAATGAAGGCAGGAGGAAGAAAGCAGGAGGCAGTATAAACACAGCAGGAACAAATAACTGAATGTGTTAACTAAATAAAGCATAAAATTTACCTATAGACACAAGAAATATAATGCACCAGGGCTAGTTAAACTATTTCATTTTTTCTTCTACTCACTCCCACTATTTGTTAATAGGTCTTGTCTGCCTTTATCCCCTATAGATTAGAAGTTTCCTGTGGGCAGGGAATGCATTTTCCTGCTTCTGTTCCTGGGTTCTAATCCTGGCTCTTCCACTTGTCTGCTGTGTGACCTCGGGCCAGTGTGACCTTGGGCAAGTCACTTAACTTCTCTGAGCCTCATCATCATCAATTGTATTTATTGAGCGCTTACTGTGTGCAGAGCACTGTACTAAGCGCTTAAGCTCAGTTACCTCATCTGTAAAAATGGGGATTAAGACTGTGAGCCCCACGTGGGACAACTTGATCACATTGTATCCCCCCCAGTGCTTAGAACAGTGCTTTGCACATAGTAAGCGCTTAACAGATGCCATTATTATTATTATTATTATTATTTAACTTCACGGTGCCTCAGTTCTCTCATCTGTAAAATGGGGATTCAATGCCTGTTCTCCCTCCCACTCAAACTGGGAGCCCCAAATGAGACTTGATTATCTTGACTCCACCCCAGGACAGTGCAAGCGCATAGAATACGCTTAACAAATTCCGCAATTATTATGATTATTATATTAAACTCTTCCCAATATTTAGTAGAGCGCTTTGCAGTCAGGAGACACCACCGCAGCCTGATGGACGGAGCCACGTCCCCAGAGAACTGAACCCAAGGAAAGGAACGGCCTTAAATTGCAGCAACAGTTCAGCTAGGCCAAAGGAGAAGCTTCCTATTGGGCGTGAGAAAATATTGGAATAGGCGACCGGGAGAGAGTACGTGGAATAGCCATCCCTGGAGAATCTTGACTCTTGTGTCCCTCACTTCCCCACAATCCCAAAGTGGCACAGCAAGCAGTGAGGAGCTGGAGGTGTGGACAGACAGATTCTGGGGACAGGGAGGCTGCCAAAGCCCGCGTTCCCTTCGGCATCTCGGCTCAGTATACTTGGTATGTGCCATCGTTTCTCCATGAGCCCACCCCACCCCTGGTGCATGTTCTGAACGTAGGGTTCAATCCTGAGGCAATATAGGCCCTCAAATTTCAACTCTCCCACCAGTGACACTTTCATCTCCTTTCATGCCCCTTTTATGGACTGGGTTAAAGTCTAGGACCGAGGGGCTGTGTGGGGAAGATAAGTCGTCCAGAAGGACTCTAGCCCAACCTTGTGAACCTCCCCTTTAATATTATTATTATCGTTGCTATTATCATTGTCTGTGATATTTTAGACTGTGAGCCCACTTTTAGACTGTGAGCCCACTGTTGGGTAGGGAGGGACTGTCTCCATATGTTGCCAATTTGTACTTCCCAAGCGCTTAGTACAGTGCTCTGCACATAGTAAGCGCTCAATAAATACGATTGATGATGATGATATTGATTAGGTGCTTACTATGTTCCAAGCCCTATACCATGCCCTGGAGCAGAGGCAAGATAATCGGATTGGACACAGTCCCTGTCCCCCACAACGTTCACAGTCTGAGGGAGAGCACAATCAATCAATCAATCAGTTGTATTTATTGAGCGCTTACTGGGTGCAGAGCACTGTACTAAGCACTTGGGAGGTACAAGTTGGCACGATTTGTGGAAAGCACAGATCTTATCTCCATTTTACAGATGAGGAAACTGAGGTGCATCCAGCCATGTATGGGCTGGAGCATGGCCAGCGTAGATCGCCTAGCATTTAGGGACTCAGTAATAATATTGAAAATAATGATGATGGCACTTAGTAAGCAATTACTATGCCTTAGACCTGCGGACAGGTACAAGATAATCAAATTGAACACATCTCCGATACCAAATGGAGCTCACAGTTGATGAGGGAAAGAGAGCAGGTATTTAATTCCCATTTTACAGGCGAGGAACCGAGGCACAGAGAGGTTAAGTGATTGGCCCAAGGTCACACAGCTGGGGACTGGCAGAGCTGGGATTAGAAGCCAGCTCTCCTGATTCCTAGTTCCATGCTCTTCCCACAAGAGGAAGAGCAGGGTTCATGTGGAAGTTCCGTGGCTCTGGCATTCAGGTGTGAAGCCCTGGCTTCCTACCACTTCCTTTTCCCACTCCAGGGCAAGAGCAGCAGAGGAAGGAGGAGTCAAATGGGGGAGGTTAAAGTTTCCTCCATTTGGGAGTGCTGCATTTCACAGAGGTAGCCTGGCATAATGGAAAGAACAGGGGTCTCCGAGAGGTCCCAGCTCTGCTGCTTGACTGCTGTGTGACCTTGGGCCAACACTTAACCTCTCTGTGCCTCGGTCCTTCGCCTGTAAAATGGGAATTAAATACCTGCTCTCTTTCCCTCTTCAACTGTGAGCTCCATTTGGTATGGGGGATGTGTCCAATTTGATTATCTTGTACCTGTCCGCAGGGTTAAGACATAGTAATTGCTTACTAAGTGCCATCATCATTATTTTCAACATTATTACCGAGTCCCTAAATGCTAGGCGACCTACGCTGGCCATGCTCCAGCCCATACATGGGGAAGCAGCCTGGTCTAGCAGAGAAAGCACAGGCCTGGGAGTTGGACGACTTGGGTTTTAATTCCAGCTCTGCCACTTGCCTGCTGTGCAACTTTAGGCAAGTCACTTAACTTCTCTGTGCTTCAGTCGCTTCACCTGCAAAATGGGGATTTGTCCTTTTATCCTTCCTATTTAGATGAGAGGCCCTGTGTGGGACAGGGACTGCATCCAACCTGATTTGCTTGTATCTACCTTATCATTTAGTATACTGCTTGGCACATAGTAAGCGCTTTACAAGTACCACAACTATCATACATGGAATCCCAGACTTTTAAAGTGATCAAGAGCGGGAAGCAACTGGTGCAGGCAGCCCCAATTTCAGCACTCTGTTATGTTGCTATATTGGACTCTCCCAAGCTCCTAGTACAGTGCTCAGCACACGGTAAGCGCTCAATAAATCCAGTTGACTGATTGATAAAATTGCCCAGCTCTGTACAGGCTAAAAGGGGACATCTGGTCACCCTAGGCACAAACGTCCCGGACAAATACTGCAGAGCCAAACTTTCATAGGCTTCAAAGTGGAGAGGGATCAAACTCCATCGACTAGAGCTCCAGTTTATGCTTAGGACCTGAATGACAATTTACTCTTTTACTTTGGCTTAAACCGTCTGGAATGGAATTTTGAGCTGTGATATTTTGTACTGCTTGTTCTTATCCTAATAAACTACTGCTACTAACTGGAGTTAGTAACAATTTCATTGGGCCCTGAGGCTTTTTCGTATAGGTCGATTTAAAAATTAAAAAAAATGTTAAAAAAACCCGAAAAACCTCTGGTTAAGAACAATGTCTTTGGCCCAGGGATACTGAAAGACTTGTTCAACAGCTGACAGATATCACAGGAACTGGAAATTCCTTCTCATTCTTTTCCCTGATGTTTGGCTTCAGTATTTGTGATTTTTTTTTTACAACAGTTTCTAGGACAGTTAGAAAGTGCAGTGATGAGAAATTTTTTGCGCAAGTGTACCCAAACTCAGACAGCTCCCCAGAGAGAAATGTATTTAGCCCAAAGAAGTTACTCTCTGTAGAGGTCAAAGGAAAAGGCTGAGAGACATAAGTCTTGGTTTTCTCTGGCTTAGCAGCTGTTTGTTTACATTGGGCAAATCCCTGCTCAATTTTCTTTGTGCCTCAATTTCTCTATCTGTGACACCCTCTTGGAGAAATGCTGCAAAATGACAAGGAGGCTATTTCTGTGAGGGTCCTCTACCACCTTTTTCCTGAAGAGATTGTTGGGAGTTACCATGCCGGTGAGATTTTTCTAACAGAGGATTGTTCCATAAGAGTTTTCATGAGATGTTGAGGCTTCTCAAAAAGGGAAGACCTCCCTGTGCTAACACAAGGCACGCTTCCTTAGAAAACAGCGGGGCCAAGCAGAAAGAGCCCGGGCCTGGGAATTCGGAGGACCTGGGTTCTATTCCTGGCTTTGTCTCTGGTCTGCTGTGTGACATTAGGCAAGACACCTCGCATCTCAGTGCCTTAGTTTCCTCACATGTAAAATGCAGATTAAATACCTGTTCTCCCTACTACTTAGACCGTGGGCTCCATGTGGGACAGGGACCATGTCCAACCTGATTATTTTGCAACTACCCCAGCGCTTAGTAGTGCTTGACACAAAGAAGCACTTAATACCACAATTATTCTTATTATGCTCATTGTTCTTAATAATAATGATTACCCAAAGAAGCCCAAAGTATTTAGCCCAAAGAAGTTACTGTCTGTAGAGGTCAAAGGAAAAGGCTGAGAGACACAAGTCTTGGTTTTCTCTGGCTTAGCAGCTGTTTGTTTACATTGGGCAAATCCCTGCTCAATTTTCTTTGTGCCTCAATTTCTCTATCTGTGACACCCTCTTGGAGAAATGCTGCAAAATGACAAGGAGGCTATTTCTGTGAGGGTCCTCTACCACCTTTTTCCTGAAGAGATTGTTGGGAGTTACCGTGCCGGTGAGATCTTTCTAACAGAGGATTGTTCCATAAGAGTTTTCATGAGATGTTGAGGCTTCTCAAAAAGGGAAGACCTCTCCTGTGCTAGCACAAGGCACACTTCCCTAGAAAGCAGCGGGGCCAAGCAGAAAGAGCCCGGGCCTGGGAATTCGGAGGACCTGGGTTCTATTCCTGGCTTTGTCTCTGGTCTGCTGTGTGACATTAGGCAAGACACTTCGCATCTCAGTGCCTTAGTTTCCTCACATGTAAAATGTGGATTAAATACCTGTTCTCCCTACTACTCAGACCATGGGACAGGGAGACATTAGGCAAGACACTTCGCATCTCAGTGCCTTAGTTTCCTCACATGTAAAATGCGGATTAAATACCTGTTCTCCCTACTACTCAGACCATGGGACAGGGAGACATTAGGCAAGACACTTCGCATCTCAGTGCCTTAGTTTCCTCACATGTAAAATGCGGATTAAATACCTGTTCTCCCTACTACTCAGACCGTGGGCTCCATGTGGGACAGGGACCGTGTCCAACCTGATTATTTTGCAATTACCCAGCACTTAGTTGTGCTTGACACAAAATAAGCACTTAATACCACATTTATTCTTATTCTCATTATTCTTAATAATAATGATTACCTAATGAGACAGATCTGGACCCCAGTTGTTGGGGTGGGATAGGCTCCCCTAATGCTGAAAGGCAGGGTTTCCCACAGAAGCCCTATTGTTCTCCTCCCTGTGTGTAAAACCAGTCATCAAGTGCCCACCCAGAGTCCACCAGGGTGAACAAGAGTGGTGAAGGCATGCAGTTTCAGCAGGATTTGTTGCCATCCAGTGGCAGTGGCATCTGGTGTCATGTTCCACACAAAAAGTGATATCTCCAGTAAGTGGCATCTCCCTACCCCAAGTGGGAATTTGACCGAAGGACCATGCCTATCAGCTGTTATTTCGTACTCACCCAAGTGCTTAGTACAGTGTTCCGCACACAGCAAGTGCTCAATAAATACCAACTATTGACTGATCGACAGTTGAGATAATTGCTAGGAGTCCATTGCTGAAAGGCACACCCTTCCCTCATCTGTAAAACAGGGTTTCACTACCTATTCTTCCTCCTTCCTACTTAGACTGTGAGTCCCTAGTGGGGCAGAGGCTGTGTCTGATTTGATTATCCTGCATCTCTCTTAGTGCTTAGTACAGTTCTTGGCACATAGTAAAATCTTAACAAACACCATAGTCATTAAAGGAAACCCTGGTTCTACCGTCCCACCAGCTAATATGGAGAGCTACTGTTTGCAGGTGACTGTGTTCTGGAGATGTACCAAGTAGTCAAACACAAAATCCCCTCCTTTGGAGCCCGCCTAAAAAAAAAAAAACCCGCTTCAGGAGACAATCCCTGATTAATCCCCAGCCTTTCTGGTCACTACAACTCAGCAACCACCTTATTTAGTTATGGTGTTTGCTAATCACTTATGTGCCAAGAACTGTGCGAAGCACGGGAATAGATACAAGAGAATCAGATCAGACACAGTCCTTGTCCCATATGGGGCTTATATTCTGAGTTGTGTGTGTGTGTGTTTACCTCAATCAATTCTATCATTTTGTATATTTTCTAATGTCCACTTATCTCCCCCATTAGACTGTAACTCCTTAGAGAGAGACTGAATCTCTTCAGCTTTTTGCTAGAGGCGTCTCCATCTAAGAGCTCAGTGAGTGATCTGCCTCCAGAAGATGCTCTGGCTAACGACAACGGCAAGGCTGTTTGACGTCGACAAGCCTGGAGACCAAGGTTAGGGTCCAGCCTGCCCCAGGGAAGCCACGCACACAACCATTTTCATTGTCAGTGCACTGAAATTCAGTCACTGAATTTTGCTCCCAAAGCTGTGCACTGTCTAGTGATGCGCAGACAGAGGAAGAGGTGGAAAGTCAAGTTAAGAAGGCTACCATGTCCACAGCAGGAGAGGGACAGGAGGTGTGGTCACCAAACTGAAGGCCTACCAGGCTGTGGAGGTGATCAGCCTTCAAAGGCTAAATTTCAAGCTCCTGGAGAACAAAGGAACATGCGAGGTACTCTGGGACCGCATCACAACATCTCTGTTGGAACAAGGAACCCCACCCACAACGCCAGCAAGAACAGCCACTGGGCGTTTCTCCAAAACCCTGTCTACCAGGCAGCCGGCAAGACTGTGGGTATGGCACGGAGACATTCCCAAGCCTGGCTAAATGAAAATGACTCAGCGGTGAAAAAACTACTTGCAACAAAGGACCAAATGTATCAGCGTACCCTGAAGCTCCTCCTCCTTCTAACAAAAAGGAGGCCTGTGAAAAAACTGTGATGGGTTGTGCCCAGCAAGGTAAGAAAGAAACATACGTGACTGGTGGTGGGTGCCAATGAATAATGTTTATTAAGCGCATCCATAGACCATTCACTTTGGGTTCTAATCCCGGCTCCGCCACTTGTCAGCTATGTGACTTTGGGCAAGTCACTTAACTTCTCTGGGCCTGTTACCTCATCTATAAAATGGGGATGAAAACTGTGAGCCCCACGTGGGACAACCTGATCACCTTGTACCCCCCCAGTGCTTAGAACAGTGCTTTGCACATAGTAAGTGCTTAACAAATGCCATTATTATTATATAATAATAATCTAATGATATATAATATATTTTATATTATATATTATATATTAAAATATCGATATAATATATTATATTGTATTATATATTATTAGGTTATTATATACATTATATAATATATGATATACTATATTGTGTTATATTATATATTATATAATATATGATATAATACATTATATCATATATTATATCATATATGTTATATATAATATATATAATAACCTAATAATAACCTAATATAATAATAACCTAACCTAAGAATAATACTAATTGTTGAGAAGGAAACAAGGACAGCAATTCAGACACTGTCCCACAAGGAGCTCCCTTTCTAAAAGTGGGTGGGGGGGAAATCAGTCAATCAATCCTATTTATTGAGCACTTACTATGTGCAGAGCACTGTCCTAAGCACTTGAGAGAGTACAACACAATTAGCAGATACAAGTAACAAGCTTACAGGGTAGAGAAATGAGGCAGAAACACTGGGGAAGAGAAGAAAAATAAAAGGGTTAAAATAAGCATATCAAAAGCTACAACAGTAATAATAACTTTATTCCTGGTTAACTCCTCTCTGCTCTAGAGAGGAGGTAATTGGCCTGGTCCAAATGGTCACAATCTGCCCCTATTCTCCATGTAGACATCTGGAAACTGCTAAGCAGAGTTGGCTGTCATGAGAAGTTCATCTCAGGACCATCAATGGTATGTTACCGACTTGTGCTTCCCAAGCGCTTAATACGGCGCTCTGCATACAGTAAGCGCTCAAATACGATTGATTGAATGAATGAATGGTATTTACTGAGCACTTACCATGTGCAGAGCACTGTACTAAGTGCTTGGGAGAATACAACATAACAGCGTTGGAAGACACTTACAGTTCGCTTACAGACTAGTCACTAAAACCCTAAATCTATCTTGGGCCGGGAGAACCACTCCAGTAAAAGTTGACGGTGCCCTGTCTGTTGCTTTCACCATCGTCACCAACACAGAGCTGCGTGATCAGTCCACTGTGGTTCGGTCTATCCTGTGGTGCCACTCTTGTAAATGCAACATGGGTCTGGGAAACCGGAGTCAAAATATTTTTCTGACCTCCTGGGAAATTCTTCCAACTCCACAGGGTAGGAGCATCATCAAGGAGCACGCTTCCAACCAACAGGGCCTGGAAGAGGCAAACATATCCGAGCAGGTGCACACGAGCTGAGCTGTGCATCGGTCCTGATAGCCACACCTGCACGTGTGGATAGGATTTTAGCTGAGAAACTGCACATCAGCGGGGACGGCAAGATTTCCAGCAACAAGGCCCTGGCAGGTGATCAGCTGGCCAGCCGCATTGAGGTACCACTCCTCCAAACACTAACCAATTTACTAGGTTGGACCAAGAAACGATTTCTTTCTCAATCAATCAATCAATGGTATTTAATGAGTACTTACTGTATGCAGAGCACTGTACTGAGCGCTTGGGAGAGTACAATATAATAGGATTGGCAGACCCATTCCCTGCCCACAAAGAGCTTACAGTCTAGAGGGGGAGACAGACATCAGTATAAATAAATAAATTATGGATATATACGTAAGTCCTATGGGGCTGAAAGTGGGGTGACTATCAAGGGCTTTAAAGGGCACAGATCTAAGACTGTAGTTGACGCAGAAGGGAGAGCGAGTAGGGGAAAAGAGGGCTTACCTGGGAAGGCCTCTTGGAGGAGGTGTGATTTTAATAAGGCTTTGATCTGTTGTTGATGGGGGTGGGGGGATTTCCAGTTCAGAGAGAGGATGTGGTAAAGGGGTAGAAGTGAGACATGGGATGGAAACAAAAAAAGTAAGCCGATGCTAGAGGAGTGAAATGTGTGGGCTGGGCTGAGGTAGGAAATCATTGAGTAGGTAGGAGGAGATGAACTGATAGAAAGATGATGGTAATGAGTTTCTGTTTCACACCGAGGTGGCAATGACTGGAGATTCTTATGGAGTGGGGAGTCGTGGAATGAACATTTTTTTAGAAAAATAATCCAGGCAACAGAGTGAAGTATGAAATATGGACCGGAGTAGGGAAAGACAGGAGGCAGGGAGGTCAGTGAGAAGTGGTTGGATCAGCGTAGTAGCAATTCGTATGGAGAGGAAAGGATGGATTTTAGTATGTTGTGAAGGTAGAACCAACAGGATTTGGTGACAGGTTGACTATGTGAGTTGAATGAGAGAGATGAGTTGAGGATGATGCCAAGTGGTAAGCTTGGGAGACAGGGAGGATAGTGGTGTTGTCTTCTGCGATGGGGAAAAAAGAGAGAGGATGGGGTTTGGATGGGAAGATGAGCTCTGTTTTGGACTTGTTTAGTTTGAGGTGTTGGGGAGAATCCAAGTAGAGAAGGAGGAAGGAGGGAGGTTAAGTTTAGAGAAGTAAATTTGGGAATCACAGTCATCATCGTCATCATTATCAAAGGTATTTGAGTGCCTACAGTGTGCATAGCACTACACTACATGCTCATTAGGGTGTTTGTTAAGCACTTATGTGTCAAGCACTCTTCTAAGTGCTGAAGTAGATACTAGTTATTCAGGTCAGATACAGTCCCTGTCCCCCACGGGACTCACATTCTAAGAAGGAAAGACAACAGGTACATTTCTTACAGAGGAGGAAGCTGAGGCACCAATAAATTAAGTGACTTGCAAACAAATGGCAGAATCGGGATTAGAACTCAAGTCCTCTGACTCACAGGCCCGTAGGCCATATTGCTTCTCAGTATGGGAGAAGAGCACTTGGGAGAGTATAATACAGGAGAGTTGGTAGATACATTCCCTGCCCACAATGAGCTTACAGCCTATCTATCTGTGTAAAGGAGGTAGTTGATGCCACGGGAGTGAATTAGTTCTCCAAGGGAGTGGGTGTAAATGGAGACTAGAAGGGGACCCAGAACTGAGCCCATGAGGGTTATCGTTTTATGGCCACATTGAACTTACAGTCTATCTATCTGTGTAAAGGCGGTAGTTGACGCCATGGGAGTGAATTAGTTCTCCAAGGGAGTGGGTGTAAATGGAGAACAGAAGGGGACCCAGAACTGAGCCCATGAGGGTTATCGTTTTATGGTACTCTCCCAAGCGCTTAGTATGTAGGAAGGGAAGGAGGGTGGGAGGGGTGAGTGGTTTCGGGCTCTTCCTCCCTCCTCCCGACCCCTTTGGAGCTTCCACCTGGGCTCCCGCTCCTCCTTCTCGGGAACCGGGGCGTTCCTTTCCAGGAAAGCCTGCTGGGGCCGCATTCCAAGGGAGAGGAGAGAGGAGGGGAGAGGAGAGGCGGGGCGGGATGGGGGAGCTGGTCCGCGCGGGGGCCCGCTCCCAGCCCTCCCCCGGCCCGGCCTGGCCCGGCCTTTCCCTTCTGTCCACGGGCTGCTCCGCCGCCGCCGCCGCCGCCGCCTCCGCTCTTTTGCCCGGAGCGCTTGTCGGCTGGCCCGCTGCCACTGCCATTCACCTTCTTGCCTGGATGTTGGACGCACTGAATTTAAAAAGTCACCTCTCCACTACCCACCCATCCTCCCCATATCCCGATTCTCTCCCCCACCCTCCTCATCCCCCCATCCTCTCCCCCACCCCATCCTCTCCCATCACCCCATCCTCTTCCATCACCCCATCCTCTCCCATCCCCCCATCCTCTCCCCCATCCTCTCCCATCCCCCCATCCTCTCCCCCACCCTCCCCCATCCCCCCACCCTCTCCCCCACCCTCCCCCATCCCCCCATCCTCTCCCCCACCCTCCCCCATCCCCCCACCCTCTCCCCCACCCTCCCCCATCCCCCCATCCTCTCCCCCACCCTCCCCCATCACCCCATCCTCTCCTCCATCCTCCCCCATCACCCCATCCTCTCCCCCACCCTCTCCCATCACCCCATCCTCTCCCCCACCTTCCCCCATCATCCCATCCTCCCCCCAGCCTCTCCCATCACCCACCCTCTCCCATCCCCTCATCCTCTCCCCCATCCCCTCATCCTCTCCCCCATCCCCTCATCCTCTCCCCCATCCCCCCATTCTCTCCCCCTCCCCCATTCTTTCCCCCATCCTGTCCCCCATCACCTCATTCTCTCCCCATCCTCCCCCCGCCCCCAACTCATCTCCCCGCTCCCCTCAATCTCACTATCCCCCATTCTCTCCCCATGCCCCCATTCTCTCCCCCCATCCCACTATCCATCACCCCGCCCTTATCCCCCCATCCTTCCCCCACCCCCAATCTCACCCCCCTCCCCCGCCCTCCCCACGTGGAGCTGGGCGGCGGGGCCCGAGGTTCAGCGCCGGGACAGCAGACGGAGCCGCTCCACCCGCGCCCTGCCGGCCGCCCGTTTCATCGAGCCATTACGGTAAAGGGGCGGGGCTTCGGGGGCGGGCGGGCTGGCGGGGGTCGGGGCTCGCCCAATGGGCGCCCCCCGCGGCCCCGGGGTCCCCGCCCCCGGGGCTCGGCTCCCGCGCGCTGGGTCCGTGCGCCCGCCGGATTCCGCTCCGGACGACGCCGACCGCCCCGGTTGAGGAGCTCAGTGGGCGGCCGCTCGCCGTTGCGTAGGGACCGTCTCTAAGGGGTGGCCGACTTGGACTTCCCAAGCGCTCAGTGCAGTGCTCTGCACACAATAAGCACGATTGATTGATTGCACCGCACCCAGGGGCGGGGGCATCCTCCTCCACCGGAGAGGGAATTTGGGAGTCATGGCCCCGGGGGGCCCCCCGGGGTGGCACTGACCCCCCTGGACCCCCGGGACCCCCGAGCCCCCCCCCGGGCCATGCCGCCGGACTTGGTGGACTGGCTGTACATGGGGCTGGAGCTGCTGATCGCCGCCCTGTCCATCGCCGGCAACGTGCTGGTGTGCTGGGCCGTGGCCACCAACAGCACGCTGAAGAACGCCACCAACTACTTCCTCGTGTCCCTGGCGGTGGCCGACATCGCCGTGGGGCTGCTGGCCATCCCCTTCGCCGTGGTCATCAGCGTCGGCCTCCGCACCGACTTCCGCAGCTGCCTCTTCCTCGCCTGCTTCGTGCTGGTGCTCACCCAGAGCTCCATCTTCAGCATGCTGGCCGTGGCCGTCGACAGGTACCTGGCCATCAGGTTCCCGCTCAGGTGAGACGGCCGACGGATACCGCTGCCCTCGGGCTACTTA
Source organism: Tachyglossus aculeatus (assembly GCF_015852505.1). Classification (NCBI taxonomy): domain Eukaryota; kingdom Metazoa; phylum Chordata; class Mammalia; order Monotremata; family Tachyglossidae; genus Tachyglossus; species Tachyglossus aculeatus. The sequence goes on from NC_052082.1 coordinate 50,943,067, forward strand.
TAAAAATTATAATAATGATGATGATGATGGAATTTGTCCAGCGCTTACTATGTGCGAAGCACCGTCCTGAGCGCCGGGGGGATGCAAGGTGATCTGGTTGGCCCACGCGTGGGGTTCACAGTCTTCATCCCCGTTTTATTAAAAATAATGACATTTATTAAGCACTTACTATGTGCGAAGGACCGTTCTGAGCGCCGGGGGGATGCAAGGTGATCAGGTTGGCCCACGTGGGGCTCACAGTCTTCGTCCCCGTTTTAATAATAATAATGGCATTTATTAAGCGCTTACTATGTGCAAAGCACTGTTCTGAGCGCTGGGGGGATGCAAGGTGATCAGGTTGGCCCACGCGTGGGGTTCACAGTCTTCAGCCCCGTTTTAATAATAATAATGGCATTTATTAAGCGCTTACTATGTGCGAAGCACCGTTCTGAGGGCTGGGGGGATGCAAGGCGATCAGGTTGGCCCACGCGTGGGGCTCACAGTCTTCAGCCCCGTTTTAATAATAATAATGGCATTTATTAAGCGCTTACTATGTGCAAAGCACTGTTCTGAGCGCTGGGGGGATGCAAGGTGATCAGGTTGGCCCACGTGGGGCTCACAGTCTTCGTCCCCGTTTTATTAATAATAATGGCATTTATTAAGCGCTTACTATGTGCAAAGCACTGTTCTAAGCGCTGGGGGGATACAAGGTGATCAGGTTGGCCCACGAGTGGGATTCACAGTCTTCATCCCCGTTTTATTAATAATAATGGCATTTATTAAGCGCTTACTATGTGCGAAGCACTGTTCTAAGCGCTGGGGGGATGCAAGGTGATCAGGTTGGCCCACAGTCTTCATCCCCGTTTTAATAATGATGATAATAATGGCATTTATTAAGCACTTACTATGTGCGAAGCACCGTTCTAAGCGCTGGGGGGAAGCAAGGTGATCAGGTTGGCCCACGCGTGGGGTTCACAGTCTTCATCCCCGTTTTATTAATAATAATGGCATTTATTAAGCGCTTACTATGTGCAAAGCACCGTTCTAAGTGCTGGGGGGATGCAAGGTGATCAGGTTGGCCCACGCGTGGGGTTCACAGTCTTCATCCCCGTTTTAATAGTGATAATAACAATGGCATTTATTAAGCGCTTACTATGTGCGAAGCACCGTTCTAAGCGCTGGGGGGATGCAAGGTGATCAGGTTGGCCCACGCTTGGGGCTCACAGTCTTCATCCCCGTTTTATTAATGATAATGGCATTTATTAAGCGCTTACTATGTGCGAAGCACCGTTCTAAGCGCTGGGGGGATGCAAGGTGATCAGGTTGGCCCACGTGGGGCTCACAGACTTCAGCCCCGTTTTAATAATGATAATAATAATGGCATTTATTAAGCACTTACTATGTGCAAAGCACCATTCTAAGCGCTGGGGGATACAGGGTGATCAGGTTGGCCCACGTGGGGCTCACATACTTCAGCCCCGTTTTAATAATGATAATAATGCATTTATCAAGCACTTACTATGTGCAAAGCACCATTCTAAGCGCTGGGGGGATGCAAGGCGATCAGGTTGGCCCACGTGGGGCTCACAGTCTTCAGCCCCATTTTATTAATAATAATAATAATGGCATTTATTAAGCGCCTACTATGTGCAAATCACTGTACCAAACGCAGGGGAGGTTACAAGGTGATCAGGTTGTCCCACGGGGGGTTCACAATCTTAATCCCCATTTTACAGATGAGGTCACTGTGGCCCAGAGAAGTTAAATATAGTGCCCTGCACACAGTAAGACCTCAATAAATACGATTGATTGATTGATTGATTAAGTGACTTGCCCAAGGTCACACAGCTGACAAGTGGCGGAGCTGGGATTCGAACCCATGACCTCTGACTCCCAAGCCCACGGTCTTTCCACTGAGCCACGCTGCTTTGTATGGGGGGTGGGACACCCCTTCCCTCTCCCAGCCCCAGCACTCACCCGACCCCAGGCAAATCCAAGGTCTTAATAATAATGATGGTACTGGGTTAAGCCTGGAACAACACTTAGAACAGTGCTTGGCACATAGTAAGCGCTTAACAAACACCATCATTATTATTAAGCATTTTCTGCGTACCAAGCACTGCCCTAAATGCTGGGAGGCAGATACGAGGAAAGCAGGTTGTCCCACGAAGGGGCTCACAGTCTTCATCCCCATTTTACAGATGAGGTCCCTGAGGCACAGAGATGTTAAGTGGCTTGCCCGAGGTCACACAGCAGGCAAGTGGCGGAGGCGGGATTAAAACCCACGTCCTCTGACTCCCAAGCCCGGGTTCTTGCCACTAAGCCAGGCCGAGTCTTTAGTTCTCTTCTCCTCTGCCTCCTCTCCAACGCACGCCTTGCACACACACAACAAACACACTGAGGGAAAACGCCACAACTTCCCGTTGAGGCCTGCCACACAAGCACACCCAAATCCCCCGGCCGAACGGGGTCCAGCTCATTAGTGACGTGAAGCGATGAAGGCTACCGCGGTCCTGGGGCTGATCCCTCGCCTGTCCGAAGGACCTGAGCCATCTGCCTGGATTAGCCAGATAATTCCCTCCGTTTTCCACCTTGCTTTATTCGGAAACCTTGCCCATCCGCCTTCTTCAGACACAGATGGCCGGCTCTGGGCAGCCCAGGTTTGCGGGTGAGCGTGGACAGGGCAGGAGGGGTCTGCCCAAGCTGAGGGAACAAACACACACACAAACACGGGAGGGACAGTGCTGTGTCAAGTCAGCTGCCCCCTCACCTGACCGAATAAGCGACCCCAGGAATGCCCAGGTGACCTGTGATCACCTGCGACTTCTCAGGATTTACCTCCAAAGTACACCTCCAGATAAAGCAGCCAGACAGGCGTTAGATTTCAAGGCTTAAGGTGAGGCGCTTCAGAGGAAACTCCGGAGTTTAAAAGGAGGCGTGTGTTTGGGTAGCGATTTTCCCATAAACGGACCATGCCGGAGGTGAGGTGGATGGCCTGGGAGCCTTACTGGCCCTAATCTGACCGGTTTCTCACCGCCCCTGACTCCGGTTTAAACGGGAAACAGAGAAGTCCCTCAGAGGGGCTCATGGAGCCAAAGGCCGGGGCTGGGCCAGGGCTGTGAACGTGGTCTGCCTGCCCACCCCCCAATAAATAAACCCCCTCCCCAACCCAGGCCTGATTCTGTAGCCCTCCCCTCCCTCGGGGCTGCCCCGGGTGGATCAGGAGCCAGCCACCCCATTGTTCTCCCAGGCATCATCCTGATTTGGGTATTTAAGTGCTCCCCCTTTTAGACTGTGAGCCCACTGTTGGGTAGGGACTGTCTCTATATGTTGCCAACTTGGACTTCCCAAGCGCTTAGTACAGTGCTCTGCACACAGTAAGCGCTCAATAAACATGATTGATTGATTACCATGTGCCAAGCACTGGGGTAGGTACCACATAATCAAGTTGGACCCAATCTCTGTCCCGCTTGGGAGTCGAGGGGGCAGTCTGATGGAGAGGGAGAAAAGATACTTAATCTCCTTTTTTCAGAGAGGGGAACTAAGGCACAGAGAAGTGAAATGGCTCGCCCCAGTCACGGCAGCCAAGTGGTGGAGTCGGATTAGAACCCAGGGCCTCCGGCTTCCACTCTGCTGTCTGCGGCCGTTTCCCCTCCCCGCAGTCAGGCACCGATGGACCCTCCACTGGCCCAAAAGTAGCCGGCTTGTCGTTCCTGAGTCAAATATGACCCAAATGGCCAGAACTAGACTGATGTTGTCTCCGGGACACCTTTATTTTCTTTTTTAGAGTTGTGGGGTTATTCTGTTCCATGAGGTGATAACATTATTCTAGTGGAAATGTGGAGAGGAAATGAAATCTTAATATTTATAATGGCCAAAGGACAGTATTGAAAGCTTAGGGCTGGTGTACGGCTTCTAAGAGAAGGGAACCCACTCTCTAGCATTTATGAAAATGGTTAAGAATTCACCGTCTCCCCATTCACCATTGAGGAGTGGTGAGACTTGTTTTTAGTGGTTGGGAAATTAAGGTTTAATCTTGCACCACTGGGGAGTGGCCCTGCTGATGTGGATTTGAAATCAGTTGCTGCCTTAATGAGCCCAGGTGGAAAAAAGTCGTAGCGAATCTTAGAACTTGGTTGGCACCTGAATGCTGAATCTCAAAAGCAGTAGGCAGAAGGGGAAATTTTCTGCCCGTTGTTAACTAAAATATTTCCATCCCTTTTCTTTGAGCCAGGGCTGTGTTTTTACATTTAAGTGGGCAGGGATGAGCTAGCTTTTGCTGAGGGCAGTACTTGGCACATTTTCAGCACTTAACAAATACCATTATTATTATTATTATGAACTTGAAGCCAGTTTGCTGCTATTTTTGGAAGAAAATGGTGTTTGGGAAAAGGGAATTCATTCTTTGTAATCATTGTGTAATCAAATGTGTCCTGGTGGGCTTTTTGGTAAAGGATCTGATTATTTTGTATATATCCCAGGGCTTGACACACAGTGTATACATCCTATTATTATCATGCATAATAATAATAATGCATTCTAACTCATTGCAGTCTATGATAAGCAGCATGGTGTAGTGCATAGCGCACGGGCTTGGGAGTCTGAAGGTCTTGTGCTCTAATTCCGGCTCCTCCACTTTGCTGTGTGACCATGGGCGAGTCACTTCACTTTTCTGTGCTTCAGTTTTCTCATCTATAAAATTGGGATTATGACTATGCGCCCCATGTTGGACATGGACTGTGTCCAACTTGATTAGTATGGCTTAGTACAGTGCCTGGCGTATAGTAAGTGCTTAACAAATTCCGTTAAAAAAAAACAGTGAAAGGCCATGTGGTGGTGTTCCATTAGGCAGAATTTATTTCCGTTTAGGGAGGATTTGGGGTCAATAGGGATGTGGGGGGAGATTGGTCATTGGAATGGAAGGGGGAGTGAAAGGGAGGGGGTCAAGCCCATGGGTTACGTGTGCTCGTTGGGCCAGGCACCCCACACCTGGCTCTGACCTCGCAATCCCAAACAAGCTTGTGGGTCTTCCCTGACCAATGTCTACTTGGGCCTGAATTGAGGCTTTGGGAGTCTTTTGGGGAGAGAGGCAAGGAGGGAAGAGTTGGGGCAGGAGACGAGAGAAAAGAAGAAGAGAGGATGGGCAGGAGACGAGAGAAAAGAAGAAGAGAGGATGGGCAGGAGACGAGAGAAAAGAAGAAGAGAAGATGGTCTGTGCCACTGTTGCTGTGGCTACCACTGCCACTTCCAGCCCCGCAGCAGTGGCCGGGGCCTCCGTCCCAGAGGCAGGCAGCTGAGCCGGGATCAGTTTCCCCGCCTGCACAAGGCCAACAGCGGTTGAGTAGACACGCTCCCCCTACCCCACCCCGGGTTGAAAGGAGCCAGAGCAGCTCCGACCTCTGTGAGCCCACTGTTGGGTAGGGACTGTCTCTCTATGTTGCCAACTTGTACTTCCCAAGCGCTTAGTACAGTGCTCTGCACACAGTAAGCGCTCAATAAATACGATTGATGATGATGCCCCACCCAACCCCCCACAGAACCACCCACTGTCCTCTCTGGGTGGGCTGGGGGGTGAGATGGGACCCGTATATATGTTTGTACATATTTATTACTCTATTGTACTTGTACATATCTATTCTATTTATTTTATTTTGTTAGTATGTTTGGTTTTGTTCTCTGTCTCCCCCTTTTAGACTGTGAGCCCACTGTTGGGTAGGGACTGTCTCTATATGTTGCCAACTTGTACTTCCCAAGCGCTTAGTCCAGTGCTCTGCACACAGTAAGCGCTCAATAAATACGATTGATTGATTAATTGACCCCAGCTTGGGCTCTGGGAACAGGGGGGAAGAGCAGCATGGTGTAGTGGATAAAACGTGGGCCTGGGAGTCAATCCTATTTATTGAGCACTTACTGTGTGCAGAGCACTGTACTAAGCGCTTGGGAAGTACAAGTTGGCAACATATAGAGACAGTCCCTACCCAACAGTGGGCTCACAGTCAATCAATCAATCAATCGTATTTATTGAGCGCTTACTGTGTGCAGAGCACTGTACTAAGAGCTTGGGAAGTACAAGTTGGCAACATATAGAGGCAGTCCCTACCCAACAGTGGGCTCACAGTCTAGAAGGGGGAGACAGAGAACAAAACCAAACATATTGACAAAATAAAATAAATAGCATAGTTATGTACAAGTAAAATAAATAAATAAATAGAGTAATAAATATGTACAAACATATATACATATATACAGGTGCTGTGTGGAAGGGAAGGAGGTAAGGCGGGGGGATGAGGGGGAGAGGAAGGAAGGGGCTCAGTCTGGGAAGGCTTCCTGGAGGAGGTGAGCTCTCAGTAAGGCCTTGAAGGGAGGAAGAGAGCTAGCTTGGCGGATGTGCGGAGGGAGGGCATTCCTGGCCAGGGGGGTGACGTGGGCCGGGGGTCGATGGCGGGACAGGCGAGAACGAGGCCTAACGGTGAGGAGATTAGCGGCAGAGGAGCGGAGGGTGCGGGCTGGGCTGGAGAAGGAGAGAAGGGAGGTGAGGTAGGAGGGGGCGAGGTGATGGACAGCCTTGAAGCCCAGGGTGAGGAGTTTCTGCCTGATATGTAGGGTGATTGGTAGCCACTGGAGATTTTTGAGTCAGAAGGATCTGGGTTCTAATTCTGGGTCTTCCACCTGTCTGCTGTGTGACCTTGGACAAGTCACTTCACCTCTCTGTGCCTCGGTTAATCATCTGTAAAATGGGGATTAAGACTATGAGCCCAATGTGGGACAGAGACTGTGTCCAGCCTGATTACCTTGTATCTATCCCAGTGCTTAGACTAGTGCTTGGCACATTGTAAACACTTAATGAATACTATTATTATTATTATTATTACTACTATCATTAAGCCCTGTTGTGGTCTGGGCGAGGCAGCTGCAGTCTGCTGGCAGGAGGTGTGATCTCTGGCTTCAGGGGCGGCTCTCCACGGAGGCGATGGCATGGGCCGGGCCAGGGGAGGATGTGGTCCTGCCCCCGTGGGGCTGCCACTCTCGCTCAGAGGTCACCCTGCGATGGGGCCCTGTATCCCTGCCCGGCAGCCACTCCTGCTGATCGGATGGGCTGGCAACAGGACCGAGCCTGAGACTTCCCCATTGTCTACCACCTGGCCAAGCACACCCCGGTGTTTTCTCTGCCTTCTTGTTTTGTTTTCCTGTTTGTTTTCCAGTTATTATAGTGTCTTCTCATCAGCGTTAGCGAGGACCACAGACACTTCTGTGGTAGTGGGACAAATCATCTTCTCTTTTCCCCTCTTAGACACTTCTGTGGTAGTGGGACAAATCGTTTTCTCTTTTCCCCTCTGTCATGACATTTAGCACGATTTATTGCAGTTCCTCTAGGCTTCTTGATAAGGGTCTTAAGCATCCTAGCTTCTCGGTAAACATCCCAAGCGGTGCCTTAAACATCCCAAGCGGTGCACTCGCTCCCTGCCCTGCCGAGCGGTCTGCCAAGCCTCCAGCCGAACCAGAGCCAAATAATAATGATAATCGTGGTATTTGTTAAGTGCTTACAGTGTGCCAGGCACTGTATAAGCACAGAGGTGGATACAGGCAAATTAGATTGGACAGTCCCGGTCCCACATGGGGATCACAGTCTTCATCCCCATCTTACTGAGGCACAGAGAAGTGAGGTGACATGCCTAAAGTCACAGAGCCAACTCGTGGTGGAGCCGGAATTAGAACCCAGGACCTTCTGACTCCCTGGACGCTGCTGTATCCACTAGGCCAAGTTGCTTCCCAAATGGGCAGGGTGGGTGGAGCACGGGTCCGGGCCAGCCTTTCCCTGGGCTGAGCCCACCACAAGGAGAGTAACGGATGATCAGTTTTAGACTGTGAGCCCGCTGTTGGGTAGGGACTGTCTCTATATGTTGCCAACTTGTACTTCCCAAGCGCTTAGTACAGTGCTCTGCACACAGTAAGTGCTCAATAAATACGATTGATTGATTGATTAAGCCTACAGCTGGCCCCTGTAGGACTTCTGCTATGCATGAAAACTGCAGAGGTGGGGGGATAGGCAAGGAGGCCATGCCATCTTAAGTTCCCCTTGCTCAAGCTTTAAGACGCCGTGGCAGTTTCTAAGGCTCTAACTGGGAGGTTGAAGCAATAAAATGGGATGTGTGAAGTACAACCATACGTTTGTGGACTCTGGACAGAGGCTCCAAGAACTACTTCCAGCCGCAGTCTTCCCTCCTTTCTGATCATCATCATCATCATCAATCGTATTTATTGAGCGCTTACTGTGTGCAGAGCACTGTACTAAGCGCTTGGGAAGTACAAGTTTGCAACATATAGAGACAGTCCCTACCTAACAGTGGGCTCACAGTCTAAAAGGGGGAGACAGAGAACAGAAACCAAACATACTAACAAAATAAAATAAATAGAATAGATATGTACAAATAAAATAAATAGAGTAATAAATATGTACAAACATATATACAGGTGCTGTGGGGAAGGGAAGGAGGTAAGATGGGGGGGATGGAGAGGGGGACGAGGGGGAGAGGAAGGAAGGGGCTCAGTCTGGGAAGGCCTCCTGGAGGAGGTGAGCTCTCAGCAGGGCCTTGAAGGGAGGAAGAGAGCTAGCTTGGCGGATGGGCAGAGGGAGGGCATTCCAGGCCCGGGGGATGACGTGGGCCGGGGGTCGATGGCGGGATGGGCGAGAGCGAGGTACGGTGAGGAGAGTAGCGCCGGAGGAGCGGAGGGTGCGGGCTGGGCTGGAGAAGGAGAGAAGGGAGGTGAGGTAGGAGGGGGCGAGGTGATGGACAGCCTTGAAGCCCAGGGTGAGGAGTTTCTGCCTGATGCGCAGATTGATTGGTAGCCACTGGAGATCATCATCATCATCAATCGTATTTATTGAGCGCTTACTGTGTGCAGAGCACTGTACTAAGCGCTTGGGAAGTACAAGTTGGCAACATATAGAGACAGTCCCTACCCAACAGTGGGCTCATAGTCTAAAAGGGGGAGAGATGATGGGAAGAACACCTGATCTGGGGGAGGAACGAGGGTACAGATGAGTTTTGTGTTCTCCCGCCTGGTGCACGAACAGCGGGGCTTGCCGAGGGTGGTACTGGTGGGAAGCAGAGCTCCCCTCCCTGCGCGGCGGGAACCAGCCTTCCTGGAGCCTGGAGGCTCTTTGGTGGTGGCGGCAGCAGCAGCCCCTTAGCCAAAAACCCCATTCCAGCCAACGCAGAGAGCGGCACCCCGCCAGGCAGGGCAGGCTGCAGGGCCAACAGCCAAGGGATGGATGGATGGATGGATGGATGGATGGATGGATGGATGGATGGATGGGTGGGTGTGCGTGTGCGTCATAAAAGTGTCCATTATTTCCGTGTACTCTGTTTCTGAATGAAATCATCCCTGAGAGCAGGCCCCATCTAGCAGGTGCTTCAGGGCCCAATTGCAGAAAACCACGTGAATTTCTTTTTCCAGCGCCAGACCCTGGGTGGCTGAAATCTCTGCCGTCCAGGTTTGAACTGTATTTGCGCTAGGAGAATGAGTGGGTCAGTCAGGACAGGTAAATAACGTATCCCAGCAGGGAAAGGACAGGCTTTCCACTCCAGGAAACTCTCCTCTGATCACTGGAACCGGAGGCAGTGATCACTATCAGCGAATTGCAGGCCCTCTCAGTGATGGGGGAGCAGTTTGACCTAGAGGAAAAAGCACAGGACTGGGAGTTGGAGGACAGGGGTTCTAATGCCAGCTTTAGCTCCTTCTTTTACTAATGGTATTTAAATGTTTAATGTGTGTCGAACACTGTTCTAAGCGCTGGGATCGAGGCAAATTAATTAAGTTGGGTGCAGTCCCTGTCCTGCATGAGACTTGCAATCTAAGACACACTTGTGATCTTGTGACCACTGTGTGATCTTGGGTGAATCGTGTGATTTCCCTGGGCCTCGAGTTCCCCATCTGCCAAATGAGGATTAAGTATCTGTTCTCCCTCCTACTTTGCCTGTGAGTCCCGTGTAGGACAAGCAATGTATCTCCCCTAGTGTTTAGTACAGTGTTTGGCACATAGTGCTTCAGTACCATCATTATCACTGTTTGCTACAACCAGCCCCATGATGCCCGATGGCTTCCTGGTGTGCTCGGGGCAGGCGGGGAGTAGCTGACTGGTTTTGCCCCAGACGTCTGGGGTCAAAGGCAGAGCCACTCTGCTCCTCCGCCTCGGCTTCCGAGCCGTAGCCCGGGGTGAGCGTCTGCCCGGAGTGGGCGGGCCTGGCCCGGCCCAGCGGCCAGAGACGAAGCGTGTAATTTGGTGAGTTAGAGGAGAACTGACCGAGGTTCCCTGCGGCAGGCCAAAACGGACATCGTTTGGACCAAGGCAGATGGTGGCATCAATGGCCGCGAGCTGTCAGTACGATGGGTGGCGTGGAGACAGAGACCCCGCGGTGCCGGGGGGGGGGTGGTGACCGGGCTCCTCCACCTGCAGTCTGGGCAGCGGGCAGCCCGGGGCTGCCATTTCTAAAGCTGGGCAGAAATTTGCATCCTCCTGCCTTTCTGCCCCGTGCTTGGAGCAGAGCTCGATCTCAGCTGTAAATGGTGTAATCCCTGGGGATGCTAAGAGAGAGTCTGGATCCCTGGCTTAATGGGTTAGAAGCCCTCTCCCCCCAACACACACACTCTCTCTCTCTCTCTCTCCCTCCCCCTCTCCGGGTCCCTTTGCTGGCCGAGAGCGGGCTTTCCAAGCCCCTGGCTGGCCCGGCTGCTTCCACCTACCGCCCTGTCAAGGAAACCAAACAAGTGACTAGGCCCCCAGCTTTTGGCATCTCCCCAGGGGCTGAGCGTCCCCCACGTAGCCTTCCTACTGCAGAGACTGGTGAGATGCTGGTGCCCGATCCTGCATCTGGAAGCCTGTCTTGGCTGCAGCGAGGCTGGTCCTTCTGAGTTTGGCTACTCTTGGGCTTCCAGAGGCAGGCAGCTCTGCGGAGGGCTGAGTGAGGGGGAAACCGGGCCTAGACTTGAAATTCCGTTCCATTCCCTGAAGTGGTGGTCGGGAGCCCACCTGACCCAGATACCACCTCTCCCTCATTCTGGCCGGGCGGAGCCATACAGGCTTTTCTCCCTCAGCTCTTGACTGAGTGTACAGTAGAACCAATTCCCCTCTATCAATCAACTAAGCAGTGGCATTTATTGAGCACTTACTGTGTGCAGAGCACTGTACTAAGCGCTTGGGAAAGTACAATCCAACAGAGTTGGTAGGCACATTCCCAGCCCATTAGGAGCGGCTCTTCACTACTTTCCCTTTCAGGCCTGGCTGAACCTGCCAACTCCTGTGGTCTAGCCAAGGCTGACTTCGGCGGGGCAGTGGCTTGAAGGAGCACTGTTGGAGAGGGCGGCTGTGAAGGTGAGAAAGCACCCAGACTCCCTCCACCCATTAAAGGCCACACCTAGCCTAACCAGACCTGGATGAGAACACAGTGGCTTTTAGGGCAAGTCAGGGAGGTCAAGGATCCCCCCCAGAAAACTCTGAAGGTTCCCACAAAATGCCCATAAAATGGTGCCTGTGATGTCACTACGTTAATGCTGCCTGTACAGAACAGTGGGGTGGGCAAATGTCTGAAGCGTCCCTAATCTCTGGTCTTGGCTGAGTTATTCTGCAGCTGTTGCTGTCCTCTGCCCGGCGTTCTTGGCTCCCCTGGGTCCCCTCTGGGGCTGTGAAGTCCAGGCCGTCCATAGTCAGCAGCCCAGCTGCAGAGCGGTCTGTGTTCCGGCCAGAGCTGGCATATACATCATCATCAATCGTATTTATTGAGCGCTTACTGTGTGCAGAGCACTGTATTAAGCGCTTGGGAAGTACAAGTTGGCAACATATAGAGACAGTCCCTACCCAACAGTGGGCTCACAGTCTAAAAGTACAGAAGTACAGAAGTAGAAGCCGCAGTTCTGGGCCAGGCATCTCTGCTGCCGTGCGGGGAGACAGATTCCTGGCCACCCTCTTTTGCGGCCCTGCTCAGAAGTGGGAAGCCCCTCTGGCTCGTGACCATCCCACGGCGGCGTGAGTGATAGGTCGGGGGATGGGGAAACTGTGTCCCGTGCTTTTGGCCAACTTCCCAAGTACTTTGTACTCTGCACTCAGGCTCTCAAACACCATTACAATCAATTGAAAGTGTTTATTGAGCACTAGATTAAAAAAGGTGCTCAATTAACACTACCTTCGAACTCTAATAATAATAATAATGGCATTTATTAAGCCCTTACTATGTGCAAAGCACTGTTCTAAGCGCTGGGGAGGTTACAAGGTAATCAGGGTGTCCCACTGGGGGCTCACAGTTTTAATCCCCATTTTACAGACGAGGTAACTGAGGCCCAGAGAAGTGAAGTGACTTGCCCAAAGTCACACAGCTGACAATTGGTGGAGCCAGGATTTGAACCCATGGCCTCTGACTCCAAAGCCCGGGCTCTTTCTCCACTGAGCCACGCTGCTTCTCTAACAGCGTTAACTCTAATACTAAGTACTCAGCATAGTACAATACGCTAGGGTTAGTAGACCCAAGTTGGTTACAGTCGAGAGGGGGAGGCAGATGCTAAAATAAATTACTGGTAGGAGGAAGCAACAGGGTATAAAGACATAAATGTAATAGCTGTGTGAGAGGAGAGTGGGCTCAGTACCTAAATGCGTAGGGGTATGGACTCAATTGCTTAGGTGACACAGTAGGGAGAGAAATAGGATTCATTCACTGAATCATATTTATTGAGCACTTGCTGTTTGTAAAGAACTGTACTAAGTGCTTGGGAAAATACACTACAACAACGATAAACAGACACAGTCCCGGCCCACAACTAGCTAACAGTCTAGAGGGGGATGTGAGTAGAGCTGTATCAATCGACGGTCCTTTTTGAATACCTACTGTGTGCAGAGTGCTAAAGTAAGCCCTTGGGAGAGTGGAATAGGAAAAGACATTATCACTGCCCACAGAGAACTTACAGATTAGTCAGAAAGAGAGAGATGATGTAAAATGTATGTAAACATATGTAAAACGGCACAAACAAAAGTGTAAGGAAAAGTAGGAAGTGCAGAAGTGCTTTATTCCTACGGTTAGCACGCTGGGTCACTCTCCCAGCTAGGGTTGTGGTGAGATTTAAGCTGGAGGGTGGGTGGGAGGGTCTCAACCCTGCACGGGATGGGGTGGGGAGGGGAGTGCCAGAACAAGCACATATGCTGGGCAGTCAGGGGGATGAAGGGGTGTAGAACAGGTGCACCCCGGTTATGGGAGAGGTTCCTAAAGCAAGCCCAAGGCCACGGTATGGATTGAGTGCCTGTGCTATTTTAGTGACCAGATTCTGGGGCCCAAGGGGCCACTGAAAAGGCTTGGAGGATGGGAAGATGGGAGGCGAGGGAAGGGGAAGATTATGGGGAGACCCAGAGAGGGAGAGAGGTGTGGTGAGGGGAGGCGTGCATTCTGCTGACAGCACTGGTGAGGGATGTTGGACCCCTGCTCCCCTTCCTCCCCCCCCAGCCGGCTAGGGGCCTGAGGTCCAGTGGTCTGGTTGCTATGACCTGGGTGACAGTGGCAGTAGCACTGGCCATTCATTCATCCAATCGTATTTATTGAGCGCTTACTGTGTGCACAGCACTGTACCAAGAGCTTGGGAAGTACAAGTCGGCAACATATAGAGACGGTCCCTACGCAACAGTGTCCTCACAGCCTAGAAGGGGGAGACAGACAACAAAACAAAACATGTAGACAGGTGTCAAAACCGTCAGAGCAAATAGAATTAAAGCTATGTGCACATCATTAACAAAATAAATAGAAGAGTAAATATGTACAAGTAAAATCAATAGAGTAATAAATCTGTAAAAATATATATGCAGGTGATGGGAGGGGAAGGAGGTAGGGCGGGGGGGTGGGGAGGAGGAGAGGAAAAAGGGGGCTCAGCCTGGGAAGGCCTCCTGGAGAAGGTGACCTCTAAGTAGGGCTTTGAAGAGAGGAAGAGAGCTAGCTTGGCGGATGTGTGGAGGGAGAGCATTCCAGGCCAGGGGAAGGACGTGGGCCGGGGGCCGACCGAGCTAGTTCTTGGAATTTCCAACGGAACTAGGGTCGCGTAACCCTGCCCAAATCAGAAACTACAGAAAAGTTCAGGAAGAAGGGCTAGTTCAACTGTGGCGATGGCAGAGGCTGCCTCTAAGGGGGATGAGGAGGAGTTGGTTGCCAACTCCTCTCACCACCCGAATTGAAAGCAAGGCTGTGGTGGAGACAGAGCCCAGAAATCCGGGTCCGGTGCTGCCCGTTGCAGGACACCCGGTCACATGGAGCCCCGGAACCGGCTCCCAGGCCTCCCGGCCGATGGCGGGGACTTGGCCTCATTCTCTCGCCTTTGTCATTCCCGTAGCCCCCAGTTCAGTATTCTCCCCACGGTGGAGGCACAGTAAAAGTTGTTGAATGCTTGGCAGAGATTGGCTTTGGGCTGGGGCACCAGCCTGCCATGGTGAGCCAGGGGAGGAGGGGGTGGGCTGGAAGGCGGGTTGGATAAGGAGATGGGGAAGGGTGGGGGGCTGCCAGAGCCATCCCTCCAACTCCTCTACCGCCTCTTTTCAGGTGGTCACTGGTGCCAGGCCCAGGGAACTTCCTGTGCCTCACTCAGAGAAGCTGCCCACCCCAGAGGGCAGTCACCTAGGGGTTCTGCTGGGCTCCCTCTGGGGATGGCCTGGCCCTGCCACCTCTGCTGTGGTGTCTGACCCAAGAGCAGCCGCCCGTGGGTGGCCCCACGGGCTAAGGCCCCCATGGCCCCGGGGAAGTTGCTGCCTATGGATTAGGAAGGCTGGAAAGGGTTAATTCCAGGTCTTTGCCGCTTGGTGTTGAGAGTGTGCAAATGTTTTTGTTTGTGGTGTGCATACACATATCATCATCAATCGTATTTATTGAGCGCTTACTATGTGCAGAGCACTGTACTAAGCGCTTGGGAAGTACAAATTGGCAACATATAGAGACAGTCCCTACCCAACAGTGGGCTCACAGTCTAAAAGCTACACATATGCAGCTCAACAGCTACCCTGCCAGAAAGCTTCCTTTTGGATGACTTTCCTGGGTAGAACAGAATAACAATGATAATATTTATGGTATTTTCTGCTGGGATCGATGCTGTACAACTCTGAGGTTCAGTCCCTGTCCCACATGGGGCTCAGGATAATAATAATAATAATAATAATAATAATAATAATAATAATAATAATGGCATTTGTTAAGCGCTTACTATGTGCAAAGCACTGTACTAAGCGCTGGGGAGGTTACAAGGTGATCAGGTTGTCCCATGTGGGGCTCACAGTCTTAATCCCCATTTTACAGATGAGGTAACTGAGGCTCAGAGAAGTTAAGTGACTTGCCCAAGGTTACACAGCGGACATGTGGCAGAGCCGGGATTCAAACCCATGACCTCTGACTCCAAAGCCCGGGCTCTTTCCCCTGAGCCACGAGGGTCTAAGTAGAAGGGAGAACAGGCATTGAATCCCCATTTTACAAATGAGGAAACTGAGGCACAGAGCAGTAAATCACATAGCAGGCAAGTGGTAGCTTCAGGACTTAGAACCCAGGTCCCCTTACTCTCCAGGGACATTCTCTGTCCGTGAGACCATGTTCCATCTCAAGCTTCAGAAACTCAGATCCTCCCAGAACAGGGTGAATTTTCAGTCAGAGAGGGGAAACCCTGAGGGCGGCTTTCCTGCCGGTACTTCCCCTTTGGAGTTTGGGCCAAAGCTAAGGTCACTGCAGACAGGTAAACTGAGGAGTTTGGGAGCACTCTTTTGGGACGAGGACCCTGTGGACGGGCTGAGTCGGAGTCGGCTGAGGGGTGCAGCCAGTTCCAATTTAGTGGGCAGACCTGCTTGGGGCTTGCAACCAAAAGCATTTTTCTTCCTCAACCTCTGGGTCAGCCAGGGCCAGTGCAGCCAGGAGAGGACTGTAGGTAGGGCAGGGTCTGAGAGGGGAGACCCCGGCCCTCAGGTCTGGGCTGCGCCGGGGAAGTGGGGGGGCTCTGCTAGCTTAATTTTGCAGAGGAGGAAACTGAAGCCCTGAGAAGTCGTGATTTGCCCAAAGTCACACAGCATCAGTTGTCCTTTGTGCTCAAAGAAGATGCCACTGATGGTGAAATTCACCAATAGGTGCGTGTGGGGCGGGATCCCCTATTGATGCACTATGTCCGTGTGTGTGTGGGTATGTTCTTCTGTCCTTCACGTTTAAAGATAAAGACATTTACTGGCCGTGAAATCCCAGCCATGGGTGGTTGTGGCTGAAGCAGCAGTGACCGCCCCCCCTGCTATTTGCTGGGCTGATGACTTTGCCTGTTGTTGTGCCTTTTACTGTTTTGAATCTGCCTTGGATTCTCTCAGTCTTCTCAGAGCTCCTGCTGGGGGAGAGCAAGCCTTCTCCTGCCTGCTGCGCTGTTTGAGACAGAGTCTTGCTAGAGGTTCGAAATGTCTGTTCTGCTTTCCCTGCTTACTTATGCCCCATTTCGTAAGAACACAAGCAATCCTATTACTAGACTGGCCCATTCAGCCACTGACCGTGGTGTTGGGATGCTTGGAGGAACAGTTAACTGGCTACTCTCCTTGACATCCGTCCGGATGTACCATCTAATAATAGTAATAATTGGAGTGTTTAAGGGCCTGCTGTGTGCTAAGATACAGTTCAATTAGATCAGACATAGTCCCTGGCCCATATGGAGCTCACAATCTAAGTGGGAACAATAACAGGTGTTTATTTCTCATTTTACAGATGAGGAAACTGAAGCACAGAGAAGTTAAATGACTTGTCAAAGGTCACACAGTAGGCAAGTGGTGGGGCAAGGATTGGAACCCAGGTCCCCTGACTCCCAGTCTCCTGCATTCTCTCTACTATGCCATGCTGCTCTCCAGCTATCAATCAATCAATCAATCGTATTGATTGAGCGCTTACTGTGTGCAGAGCACTGTACTAAGCGCTCGGGAAGTACAAGTTGGCAACATATAGAGACAATCCCTACCCAACAGTGGGCTCACAGTCTAAAAGGGGGAGACAGAGAACAAAACCAAACATACTAACAAAATAAAATAAATAGAATAGATATGTACAAGTAAAACTAATAGAGTAATAAATATGTACAAACATATATGCATATATACAGGTGCTGTGGGGAAGGGAAGGAGGTAAGATGGGGGGATGGAGAGGGGGACGAGGGGGAGAGGAAGGAGGGGGCTCAGTCTGGGAGGGCTCCCTGGAGGAGGTGAGCTCTCAGTAGGGCCTTGAAGGGAGGAAGAGAGCTAGCTTGGCGGATGGGCAGAGGGAGGGCATTCCAGGCCCGGGGGATGACGTGGGCCGGGGGTCGATGGCGGGACAGGCGAGAACGGACAGGCTAGTGTTACTGGTGTTCGGGAAAGGCAGAATCTCCTGGTGAGCTGGAAGGAGGAGCACATTAATATGCCTGGTGTTTGGCCATAGCTTCTGGTGGAGCTTTGGAGCCCCTCTCTCCTCCACAACTTGTCACTGGGACCAGGGTGTCCAAAGGGTTAGCGTGGGGTCCCCTGCAGTCCCCTGAATTGCCCAAGTGAGTCTGACAGTTTAAGCCTTATGTTTAGCTGGAGGTGGGACACTGCCTTGGCCTGGGTTTCTCAGGATCAGGTAGGGCCTTGGCTTTAGCAAAGGCAGTGTCGGTCATGCAGTCAGCTGGGTTCCTGTTTCCCCATCTGTAAAATGAGAAGAAAATACTTGCTTTCCCCACCTCTTGGACTGTGAGCCTCAGCTGGGGCAGGGACTGTGCCCGACCTGCTTGTTTAACGCAGGGCTTCAGCACACTGTAAGCAATAGCACCAAGTTATCGGAGCTGTATCAGGGGCTAAGTTGTGAGAGATATAAAGGAAAATGGAGTCCCACAGAGAGACTAAGGCTGTGACTTACATCTGCCCACTCAGAGATCGCAGTGATGATAGCAATAATAACAACGGTATTTGTTAAGTGCTTACTATGTGCTCAGCACTGTTTTAAGCGCTGGATCCTTGCAGAGACTGGGGACTCAGAGACTGGGCTGGAGGGGGCACAATTATCTCATATCGGTCATAGAGCAGGACCAGTGCTAAACTTGGGCTTGTGGATGGCCACGGTTGCCTTCAATCAATCAGTCGTATTTATTGAGCGCTTACTGTGTGCAGAGCACTGTACTAAGCGGTTGGGGAAGTACAAGTTGGCAACATATAGAGACAGTCCCTACCCCTCAGTGCCAGTACCAAACCCATCCTTTGAGCCAGCTGTCAGGTGCCCAGGGTGGAATGGGGCCCTCTGGGTCCCCTTGGCCCACTTGCATCTTCCTCCCAGCAAGGGTAGCTGTCTGTAGAGAATGGCACCACCCTGAGATTCTCTTCCTCAAAGCCCCAGCAGGCTCTCTCCTGTCTGCAGGCCATGCTCTGTCCCGCCCAGGCGCTCTGACCCGGGGACCGTCCATCACCCTGCCAGGCAGCATCTGTTAGCAGAGAATCGCCTCATTTATCACCAGAGCTTTCGTCAAGTTTGCCCAGTCTCGTAAATCCTCGGGAGGGGACTGGCTGGCTGACCTCTCGGCCGCAGTCTGCCAGTGGCTCGAGGCAAGGTTGCTCGGGCGGGTAAATCCGGCTCGATGATGGAGCGGGGTGCTCCAACCCCAGCCCCGAAGCAAACACCGGCCTAGCGCCCAGAGCTGTTCCTTTCCTTCCCACCCCGGAGGCTGTTGGGGATCAGGAGCATCGGTGCCAACTCCAAGGGATGAAGGGAGGATGTTGTCCTTCGCAGGTTGGGTGAGTGGACTCCCAGCCTCATCCGAACCTGGTTTTTAAAGAGAACTGAGTGTTTCCAGTCAGGGCTGAAAAGGCACGAAAAGGTGGCTTTCCGGACTGTTTGCCCTATTTTCTTCCCCTCCTCCCCCTCCCCCCACTTGAAAATCTTTGTCCCTTTGTTGGTCCCTTCCACTCCCGACTTGTGGTCCCTGGAATCTGGGGCTTTACAAGCTGTGAAAATAGAAACCCTTCTTCACGGATGGGGCAGAACCTTGAATTGAAACCGCTGGCTTATTTTTAGAGGTAGATTAAATGCTCGGGCTGTTTTAGAGTGAACCGATCAGCTCAAGGCAACCAGCCTGTGACCGGGTCCAACCCAGAAACGAGGCACTTCCCTACTGGGTTTGGTTTAGATCCCAGGGGTCTGGGTGGGCCCCTTGTGACAGATTGCCATGCCTCTCTACCCCAGGGTGGGGTGAGTGGACGTTGGGAGCATTTAGGAAACATCTCTGACCCCCGCTGCCATCCTGCTAGCTTGCTAGATAGAGAGCCAGGGTGGGGGGAGTTAGGGGCTGGCACGTGGACCCTTATTTCCATTGAGACTAAAGGTTATTTCTGCCTTTACTGGAAGGAGAGAACTTGGGGTCCCTGGGGGCAGAGCCTGTTTCCCTGGAAGAATCAGGAGCTATGAAAACCGCTGGATTTGCAGCTGGAAATACTACCTTGGCTCTGTAGGCCTCAAATCAAGTTTGCTCAAACTGCCTTGAGTCTTCACATGGGAGAAGGGGAGGAGGAAAAGGAAATCAATCAATCAATCAGTGGTATTTATTGAGCGCTTACTTTGTGCAGAGCACTGTACTAAGCGCTTGGGAAGTCCCAAGTTGGCAACATAGAGAGACTGTCCCTACCCAACAGTGGGCTCACAGTCTAAAAGGGGGAGACAGAGAACAAAACCAAACATACTAACAAAATAAAATAGAATAGATATGTACAAGTAAAATAAATAAATAAATAGGTGAAAGCGAGCCTAAGGACCTCACTACTCCAGGGTGGCATGGAGAAAAAATGGCCCAGTCCTTTTTCCATAAACCAGACAGGACTAATGGCCCTGGGAAGGGTTAAAACTGCACAGGTTATTCAATCAATCATAGTCATTGTGCCCAAACTATATGTAGAGCACTGAACCAAGTACTTGGGAAAATAGAATATGGTAGAATTGGTTGACAGACTCCTTAACCACAAGGAACTTACAAGTCCACATGGGGAGACAGACATGAAAATATATTGCAGATAGAGGAGATAGTATAAGGATATGTATGTAAGGGCCACGGGGCTGGAGGTGAGGATCAAAACTGGTTAAGGGGTACACAGCCAAGTTCATAGTTGACAGAGGGGAGGGCAGATAGGGGAAATGATTTTAGAAGGTTACTGAAAGGTTCACAAATTTGCCTGGGTAAAATTTAACAACTAATTTTAGGAGCTGTAGTCAGATAAAAGAAATAAACCTTCTGTTTAATAACCAGCTGCTGATTATGTCCAAACAGTTTCAAAATACATTTCTGGGCTAATTAATTAAGAAAATTTAAATATTTTGCTTGGGTGTATTTACGTGGGATGTTTTTCAACAAATACATTTAAAGAAGGTTTGGAAAAACAAAACTTTTGAGGATGGTGGCCTTCTTTTTCTCTTAAACTTCAAGCAGAAAGCTGTTTCTCTGAAACACTGAATGATTTGCATTTGAAACCAAAGGGCACAAGCCCAACCACCTTGCTCTCTCTCTTTCCCACCCACAGTTAGGTTCAGGAAGGTGTTACTTTGACACAGAGTTCATGATTACTGTGGCTTTTGAAATTGAATTAGGAGCAGTGTTATAATTGTGGGGGGGATTGGTTCGTTCAGTCACTCAGTGGTATTTATTGAATGCTTACTTTGTGCAGAGCGCTGTACTAAGTTCTTGGGAAAGTACAATAGAATTGATCCCTGCCCACAATCAAAGTTGAATATCTGGTTTTACCCAAATCACCCCAACTTGTGCACTCCATCAATGATATGTAAACAATAGTTTCATGAAGTAGGACCGGTTGACTGACTTTTACTTTATTGGAAGAAAAATGGATTTTCCACCCTCCCTGGTGACCCCATGGTGACATGGTAAGGTATCCCTTCTTTCCCAGCCAGCCTCTCCCACTCCACCAGATCAGAGTTTACAGACGTTTCCCATTTCCTGCTGGCTCCTGTGCACCCCTTCCCTCATCCTCGGGGGTTGGTGCTGTAAAGCTGAAACAAGGTATAAATTTAGAAACCTAAGTGCTGGCTTCTGGAGCTTCTTCGCAGCCTGTTTTCTACGAGCACAGAGTTGTGCAAATGTTACCCTACATTGCTGTGTTAAATGTTTCGTCTTAACACTGTCCTGGAGTGAGGTTTTAAAAATGCAAGCGACTTGAGTATATTTTACAAATGAAAGGCTTTTGAGTGACCAAGGTTGGCAGTAACAACGAGTTGTCTGACATATTTGATTTTCTTAACCGACAAGGGAAACGAGCTTCCCTGTGGCTAGTGTCCCAGCTGTCTTCAGGATTCCCTCCTTGCCTCCCAAGCCCCTTCCCCTGGCGCGCCACACACACACACACACACACACACACACACACACACACACACACACACGTATTGATTAGTACAGACAAACATGGTTTGATCTGATAATAATGATTATAGTACTCGTTAAGCATTTACTCTGTGCCAAGCACTGTTCTAAACACTGGGATAGATACAAGGTAATCAGGTTGGACACAGTCTCTCTCCCACATGGGGCTCAGTCAATCAATCAATCAATCGTATTTATTGAGCGCTTACTATGTGCAGAGCACTGTACTAAGCACTTGGGAAGTACAAGTTGGCAACATATAGACGGCCCCTACCCAACAGTGGGCTCACAGTCTAGTCTAGTCTTAATCTCCATTTTACAGATGAGGTAACTGAAGCACAGAGAACTTAGGTGACTTGCCCAAGGTCACACAGCTGAGAAGTGGTGGAGCTGGGATTAGAACCCACGTCCTCTGCCTCTCAAGCCCGTGCTCTTGCCTCTAGGCCGTGCTCCTTCTCTAACAACAACATGCCTTTTGGAAAAGTTCTTTTGGAAAAGTGGCTGGGATTATTGGTTTTCTGGTGAGACCTTAGTTGCTTGTGCTGGAGAAATAAGGGAGCTTCGTGGTTAAAGACACTTTGCTGGGCGGTCCTGAAAATTCAAGTAAAGGACTGTGCCTTGCCAGAGCGGGTGGAGGGGCAATCCTGCCTCTCCCTGCCCCAAATTCGGACTGTAGAGTGATTAAGTCCTATATTGAGGCTCTCACTGGCCCCACCTCCCTCTGATGGAAGCCCAGGGCCGTTTTCCTCTGCAGTTTCTGGTAGTTGAAGGAAATTTGGAGTTTAGGCTGGTGTTGAGTCAAGTCACTGGATCTTTGTGCTGGATTCTGGCTCCAGGGGGATGGAGGTAGTTCTCCCCCTCTGTGTTCCAACTTATCGCGACTAAAATGTTCTTACATCAGTCAATGGTATTTTTTTTCAATAATATCTGTTTAGCATTTACTCTGGGCCAGGTACTGAACTAAGCAGTGGGGTACGTACAATGGGGTTGGGGACAGTCCTGTCCCACATAGGATTCACAGCTTTAATCCCCACTTTACAGGTAAGGTAACTGGGGCACAGAGAAGTGGCTTACCCAAGGTCATACAGCAGAGAAGTGGCAGAGCTGGGATTATTATCTGGACCCTCTGACTCCCAAGCCCCTGCTCTAGCCATTAGGGCAGGATTATACTATGGGTTTGGGAGAGTACAATACCAAAGTTGTAAGTCATGTTCCCTGCCCTCCAGGAGCATACAGTCTGGAAGGGGAGACAAACATTAATATAAAGGATTTATAGCTATGAACCTAAGTGCTGTGGGGTTGAGGTGACTAGCAAATGCCCAAAGGTCACAGATAATGATGACACTTGTTAAGCGCTTACTCTGTGCAAGGCACTGTTCTAAGTGCTGGGGGCAGAGACCATATAGAAGGGAGATCTCGTCATAATATAATTACTCTTATTGTATTTGTTAAACACTTACTATGTGTCAAGGACTGTCTGAGTGTTGGAATGGATACAGAGTTAACCAGGTCGGACTCAGTCCCTGCCCCGCATGGGGCTCGCTGTGTAAGTACAAGGGAAACCAGGGATTGAATCCCCATTTTACAGGTGAGGATTTCCCATTTATAGAAGAAACTGCATACTGGAAAGTGCATCAGATGATGAGTTGTGATGTATAGTAATAACAATTGTGGTACTTAGGCAATTAATATGTGCCAAGCACTGTACTAAGAGCTCAGGTCCACAGTTCAGACATAGTTCCTGTCCCACAAGGAACTCCGTTTAAGGGAGAAGGAGGACAGGTATTCAATCCCCATTTTACAGATGAGTAAACAAAGGCATAGCAGTGAAATGACTTACCCAGGGTTATGCAGCAGGGAAGTGGCAGAGATGGGAATAGAACCCAGGTCTCCCGACTCATTCAATCGTATTTATTTAGCGCTTACTGTGTGCAGGGCACTGTACTAAGCTCTTGACTCCGAAGCCCATGGTCTTTGCACTAGGCCACACTGCTTCCAGTGTCTCATTTTTGGCCTTAGAGGGGAATAGATTAATCTGCTGCCTGTTTGTCTAATCTTCCTGTCAGAAGCCACACTCCTTTAAAGATGGAAAGAAGCAGTCTGCACCCCTAATCTTTACCTCATCTGTAAAATGGGAATTAAAACTGTGAGTCCCCCCAGGGACAGCCTGATCACCTTGTAACCTCCCCAGCGCTTAGAACAGTGCTTTGCCCATAGTAAGCGCTTAAGAAATGCCATTATTATTATAATCTCTTGCAATTGCTTCATGATTAAGGGGCTGTAAAAACTCATTAAAAGGCAAAAAGCTTTCCGTTTCAACGGTGAGCATGTAGTCCAGAACACCCCCGTCTGTGTGCTCCAAGTGGTGTGTGGTTATTGCCCAGGAAACAGCATTAAGCAGAGGACCCCATGGGCCAACTTAGCAGGACCCTCAGGGCTCTGGGAGTCCTAACTCCAAGAAGAAAAATGGCTCTGGCTCTAGCCACATGGCTGGCCAGGCTGCTTTGTCACCTTAAGAGAATCCCACTTGAGGCAGGCGCTCCCTCCCTCCTTCCCCTAGCTTATTATGCAGCCAGCTGCCCATGGCATTCTTACTCTCATCATGGAGCTTCAGAGGCTGAAGCATCTTCCAAGCCGGCTCCCGCTTGTTTTTTTGGTAACGACTGCTAGAAATAATGAGTGAAGTACTGAGATGGTTCTGAATGTCGTGGAGGGGGTGGCGGGGAGGGGCTTGTCTGTCATTATTAAATTTCTGGCACAGTTCAGGTTTCCAGCTCTGTCTGAAATGATCAAAATTTAAGCTGTAAGCTTGAAGCCATTAGAAGAATAAAACTCTCAGGCCCCCCCATTCTCTCCTCTTGGATTTTCTTAGCACAGCCTAAACCTCCAACTTTTGATGATTGTTTTCAGATCACCAAAAGAAAAACACCATTCAACTACCTCAACTAGGAGGAGGGCAGGTTGGGTTTGAGAGTTTCTGATGTGGCTGCCTTTTCTCACTTCCTCCCTATAAAGGTGCACCTTGCAGTGTTGTTCCACATTGATCTGTTTCCTGTAATGGCAGCTTTGATGTTGAGCCAGTGAAAGAACGGTTGAGCATTGTGCAATCAAGTGCCAGGTATCAGACATACAGAATAATGCAGGGTTTTTGCAAGAACACAACCCTTGCATGATAGAACTGGGTTTGGGAGGAAAAACAGGGAGGGGGAAACTAACTCATTAGCCAAAGGTAAGTGAGCTAAGATTTAGGATTTAATTGTGGACATAATAGGCTCATTTATATTGACTGCATTTCTCCCAGGACCTAAGGTCATCCTTTAGTATGAAGTCGTGCACTTGAGGAAAAGGAGAGGCAGTCACTTAGACCAGGGGGAGATAGTTTCGTGTGCCATTTCAGTGTACACAGGCCATGTTGGTCGCCATACATGCTGTGGTCCCAAGTGACCTGAAAGAGCCACTGCTTTTTCCAAGGGAGGGGTCCGGTTTCCTTAGAAGTGGTAATTGTTCTTTGGCACTGTGCCATGCAAGTCCTGGAGGTGGGGTAAATAGAAAGATTGGATCAGGCACAGTCCGCCCCACAAGAGGCTTGCCATCTCAGTCTAAGGATGGCTTTCTGCTGAGGCTCAAAGTGAAGTGACTTGCTTATCTCAAGAACAGGTATTTTAACCCTATTTTATGTGTTTACCTCAGGGCTGCACAGCAGCCAAGCGGCAAAGCCAGGGTAGAACCTGGGTCTTGGCACCTGGTCCTCAGCTCTTTCCACTCCATCAGGGGGTCTCCCCAAGTGATTTGCCCTTGACTTTCCATGTTTGTGAACTGAATTGGTAAAATCCCAGGCTGATGCCCAGCATGGCTTTCCTAGCCTGTCCCCAGCCACTGCAGGGAAGTCCAGAGTCCTGGGTTCTAACTCCTCTGTTAAGTGGACTGTTAAGTCACTGCATAAGGTGACTGTTTTCCCCAGCTCTTAATTGTACGCCGTGTCAAGTACCAAAAATCTCTTTGGTAGGATCAGAATTTGGAAAGGATAGAGTTGTGGTTACTTGTCCATATGCCATTGTATTTTTGTCATCTTATACTGTCAAGTCATCTCTGACCCATAGGACACCATGGACACACCACTCCCAGAGCACCCCACCTCATCTGCAATAGTTCTGGTAGTGTATCCATAGAGTTTTCTTGGTAAAAATATGGAAGCGGTTTACCACTGCTTCCTTCCGCTCAGTAAACCTAAGTCTCTGCCCTCGATTCTCTCCCATGCCGCTGCTGCCCAGAACAGGTGAGTTTTGACTTGTAGCGGCTTGCCTTCCACTCGCTAACAACTGCCCAAGCTAGGAATGGAATAGATATGCCTCTGCTTAGCTCTCCCTCCTGTAGTCGAGACCGATAGAGTACTGGAAACTCTCCAGGTGTGAACCTGGGATGGGAGCCTTTGTATTAGCAGAGAAGAAAAGGACTGTAAGGATCTTTCCTGAGTAGGTCAAAGAAATATTTATGAGACTGGTGAAGCTTTTAGGCACTTAGGTTTGGAACGAGCTCCTGCCAACATTGCCTGTAGACAGCTCCCTTAGTGGAAAAATGGTTATCTATTCCTTCTCAAAACTTCTACAGATAAGGAGAAATTAAATCTCATCCTTGCAATAGGTAGGATTTTTCCAGTCTATTACCTTGTATCTGCATCTTGTATCTACCCCAGCACTTGGTACAGTGCCTGGCACATAGTAAGCATTTAACAAGCTCTGTGTGTGTGGGCAGGAATGTTTCTGTTTGTTATTATGTTGTACTCATCCAAATGTTTAGTATAGTGCTTTGTACACAATAAGCGCTCAATAAATGCAATTGACTAAATGAAATACCATAAAAAAACCATCCTTATACTAATTAGGTGGGGGATGGCAGGGTCCAGAATGCGTAATTATGGATGATTGAGTGGAATAATTCTCTATCTCTTTGATAGGTACAAGGGTTTGGTGACTGGGAGGAGAGCAAGGAGCGTCATAGCTCTGCTTTGGATTCTCTCCTTTGGCATTGGCTTGACTCCACTCATGGGGTGGCACAAAAGCTTCGGAAATGCTACCCAAAACTGCTCCAATACTACAGGGCAGCTGAGGGATTCTACCTGCGACACGGAGGTTGAATGTCTCTTTGAGAATGTTGTCACCATGAGCTACATGGTCTATTTCAACTTCTTCGGGTGCGTTTTACCGCCGCTCATCATCATGCTGGGAATCTACATCAAGATATTCATGGTGGCCTGCAAGCAGTTTCGGCGCATAGAGCTGATGGACAATTCACGGACCATCCTCCAAAGGGAGGTCAATGCAGCCAAGTCCCTGGCTATCATTGTGGGGATTTTCGCCATGTGTTGGCTGCCCCTCCACACCATGAACTGTATCACTTTCTTCCACTCTAAAATTCAGCAGAAATGGGTCTTCTATGTGCCTATCATCTTGTCCCACGCCAACTCAGTCATCAACCCCATTATCTATGCTTACCGGATCAGAGACTTTCGCTGCACCTTCCGTAAAATCATTTCCAAGTACATCCTCTGTAGGAAGGATGACTTTCCCAAGTGCAGCAATGAACACTCCAGGAAGTCCCACATCAGCAATGTGGACAACTGCCATGCCTGCGTGTAACCGTCCCATCCCTCCACCACAAGGACACAGGTGACATCACCATCACTCCCAGATGAGCCTGAGAGAGGACAGCTTCCATCTCAATGCCTCAGCAGATGGAATTACTGGGCACATCTGCATGCTTTAAGTGAGGCTGAAGGTTGAAGAGGGAAATCTACCACTGTGGTATTAACTTCTGTTGTGGGGTGAATTTTGATGCCCTTAAGTTTGTTCAGAAGTTAACTTGGCATACATTGTACAAGTACTCAGCAATGACTTGCAGGTAGTGCCTTATGTTCTTCACCAATTATCTGGTGCAGTGTGTATTCTCAAATGGGAGAGACTTTGGGGCCAGTGTTACTGTGCAACCACAATGGTTTCAGCCCAGAGTTCTTGGCCTATGTTAAAAAAAAATTGTGAAACTTGGATCCTGACAGATGTGAACTTGCTCCAGGAAGGAAGTCTGGTTTGGAGGAAATGGGAGCTAACTGTAAGAGTCCGTGTGTGATTGACGCCTATGATGATATAAAACCTGTTTACAAATGGAGCTGAGGGAAAGGTCAAAGAAAGCAGGGTTTGCTCCCAGTTCACAATATGGTTACCTTACCTTGAATAAACTTCAAGGTCTTGCCTAACCCAGAAAAACAGGTAAGGTGGGAGGAGAGGGTGTGAGGATGAGAGCAGCAGCTGCCTTAGAAACAAGCATAAACAGAGCACGATTCATCTGTAAATACATTGAACCACTAACATAACTAGACAAAGGCAATTCATTTTCATTAATATAACATAAGACTGTCACTAAGTTTCAATTCTCCCATTGACAGCAGTGAATAATGGATGTGAATCCTTCACCACCTTCTGCTGACATGCTTGCTGGGCCTGCACTGGGGATTAGCCCATGATGAGGTAAATTAAGCTTTTAAAGTAGCGTTTGGCAAAAGGCACTGTTCAAAACTGTGAGAGATTTTCTGATTTTGCAATGTTTGTTAGCTTAAGGCTTACGCTAATTTAAGACTAAATTAAAACTTTTTTTTTTTTTTAGCTATGTGTGTTGTTGTTTCACTGTGTCTAAATCTGTTCCTCCTAACCCCACTACTCTTGTAAAGATCATCTTGGGGATCCACCCGAAGTACTCTTTCAAGCTGAGGCACTGAAACCTAAGGTAGGTGGTGGTTTCTATCTTTTCTTAAACTATTTTTTTAAATGGCATTTACTCCGCACTTCCTATGAGCCAGGCATTGTTCTAAGCGCTGGAGTAGATACGAGGTAATCAGGTCGGACACAGTCCCACATGGGACTCAGTCTTAATCCCCATTTTACAAATGAGGGAACTGAGGCACAGAGAAGTGACAAGCCCAAGGTCACGCCACAGACAGATGGCGGAACTGAAACTAGAACTTGGGTCCTTCTGACTCCAGGCCCTTGCTCTCTCCCCTAGGCCATGCTGCTTTACAAGTATATCATTAAGCTAGTGAAATATTTTAGAACATAGACACACCTAATTTAAATGGTACAGTTTATGAAGCTGAGAAACTACATGTGAGTTTTCAAAGTCAGCCATGCATAAGCCCTCTGAAGCTGGTACCAGGGGACAATCTGAATAAGATGATCTGCAACACAACTGGCTCTGGGCTTAATATTTTTCTCCTCCTGAACAATCGTGAATACAGTAAAGTCATGCATTCAGTCTTCACCTGAAGAGGCCCAGACTTACCTGGCCTGCCTCCACCCCAGGCCTTCTCGCTATGGATAATCAGGATTTCTTACTGGATAGAATTTGCTGCTCTAGATGACATTTAGACGTTCTGGACCGTTACCAACTAAATGCCTTGAAGACAAGCTCTCGTCCCCTACTCCATCGTACCTTATCTGCTTCATCGGGAAAGGGCTTCCTGATATCTTTGACAAAGGAAAATAATATCTAGGTTAGTTCATCTCCTTCCATTTAAGGAGAGGGGTGGGGGAAGGAGGCGAAAGCAGGACTGGAATTCAGAGCTGAAAAGGCAGTTTCTCCCTCACATAAGCTACAAGTTGTTGGGGGGGGCGGGGCTTGAGAAGCAGCATGGCTGAGTGGAAAGAGCCCGGGCTTGGGAGTGAGAGGTCGTGGGTTCTAATCCTGGGGTTCCACCACTTGTCACCTGTGTGACTTTGGGCAAGTCACTTAACTTTTCTGGGCTTCAGTTACCCATCTGTAAAATGGGGATTAAGACTGTGAGCCCCACGTGGGACAACCTGATCACCTTGTATCTACCCCAGTGCTTAGAACAGTGCTTTGCATATAGTAAGCATTTAACAAATACCATTATTATTATTATTGGCAAAAGGAGAAAATGCTTCCCTACTTCCTGCCTTTAACCGTGTATATCACATGTTTCTACTGACAACAACAAAGGGTTCAGAGCCTCTGAAAGCCTCTTAGCTGAGACTTCCTGAAGCTATAATTACAAAAAGGATTTATAGTTCATTACAGCCAAATCCTCCTACAGGTATTTAACTAAAAAATACTGACAACAACCCCTCCAAAATAATGCATTCATGATTAGAATGAATTCCACAAGGACAGGATCCTGTCACCTGTTGCTCTTGTGCTCACATTGCTTGTGCTAGTTGGTAATATGCTCAGAGTGAAACAAAGCTCAGTGGGGGCTCCCTTGGTGGCTAGAGTAATTAGAGGACTGTACAGCTCTAGTGGCATTTTTATTTACCTGACTATTTCTAAACAAGCTGCTCTTTGAATACTTTCCCAAAGGAGGCCACACCTTTTGGGAAGAAGAATAAAATAAAACCAAAAGGAGAAAAAGATCAACTATATCAAGGTACACTGGAGGTAAGAAATGGAATACTGCACCAAGCACATATGGCATTAGCTGGTAACTCATCCTGGAATTCCTCTGATAACTATAATTCACTTCTTCCACTATACAGATCTTTCCCACCTTACACAGCCATGAATTTTCACTACTTCTTCTTGCCAGACACGAACCCAACAAGGCCAAGTCAACAAACGCGGTTACTGAGATGTCTGCAGACCTAGAACTTAGGGGCCTAAAGTCCAACAAACTTAAAATCAGAAATAGCTGCTGAAATAACCCAGAGTAAGTTTAAAACTTGGTGGGGGGGGGCGGGTCACATCTCCCATATCTGCTCTCCCTGGCATCAACACCTTAAGGTCATTTTGCTTACCTCAGACTTGACTATAATTGTGGTATTTGTTATGAGCTTACTATGTGCCAAGCACTGTACTAAGCGCTGGGATAGATACAAGGTAATCAGGTCCCACATGGGCCTCACAGTCTAAATAGGAGTGACTTTGATCCATGATATTCACTGAGCTTCCTGTGTGCACAGCACTGTCCAGAGTGCTTGGGAAATTGCAACAAAGAGATGGATCCTCACTTTACCATTAAGCTTTAGAAACTGCCAGCTCACATTTTTTTGCTCCTCCCAAGCTAAATTTCACAATGGACTTTTGTTCTTAACTCTCCCGCTTGGTCCCTTTATTCACATAATAACCACAACTGGCTCGGAGAAGCAGCGTGGCCTAATGGATGGCGCAAAGGCATAGGAGGCAGAAGGACCTGGGTTCTAATTTGACTCTGCCACCTGTCTGCTGTGCAATGTGCAAGTCGCTTCACTTCTCCGTGCCTCAGTACCCTCATCTGTAAAATGGGGCTTAAGATTGTGAGCTCCATGTGAGACAGGGACTGTGTCCAACCTGATTTGCTTGGATCCACCCCAGCTTAGAACAGTGCCTGACAAATACCACTATTATTATCATTACTACTACTGTTTTCCCTCCTGCATCAAATCCCCATCTTCCAAGCCCTTCTAAAAATTCTACCTCCAGGAAGCCTTCCCCAATTCATTCCAGCCACTTTAGCACTTCTGTATTTATGCCCATCTGGGTCAGTGCATAAATTTACCAACCTTCACCAGTTTGGTTGGTTTGGCAGGTTTGGTTAGTGATTAGTAAATCACTCCTTCAGTTTTTACGTTCATGACTAATGCGTTTAGTTGACTTTAAACAGCTGGCAGTCAGGGCCAGGTATATTTGCCCCATCACGGTATCTCTTTACATACATGTTACTGGTGGAGAAGAGGCATGAGGAAACTATCAGCCTTACAGATTTACCTTTCCTATCGCTGAGTTCCCACTCTGTAGCTGAGACTCCCAAATCCCCCTTTAAGGTGGGAAACTAAAGAAGAGCATTTCCTGTACCTTCTGAAGTGTTAGGATACTACTATTAGGAGGCATTGCGTTTTCCTTACCTTTCCATTCACCCAAGAGTCAAAATGATATCCGTCACTCACAAAGTGCATCAGATGGACAGATGTGTAACTTTTGGTTTTCCTAAGGGAGACAAATACTTCAGTCCCGGTTGTAAGGTTACCTTTAGAAAGGGGTGTATCAACTAGCAGAGACCTTTTATCCAGCCCCTGGTGCACCGGACCTATTGACCCAGACTCAGTGCTCCTCTTACCTTAGCACATATAAACACACCCCAGCAACATACCAAACATGCACAAGGCCAGCTCTCAAATACCACTGATTGATCCTTTCTGGAGAACGGAAAGATGTTACACCCCATGTAAAATGGCAGGAAGGTGACAAAATAGATAGGCCTCAGTAAATCTTTCAGGCTGAATAAATATTACCTTTATCTACAAGAGTTATCATAGAGGTCAATCCAAATTTTGTTTCTTCCAACAGTCAAGTGGTAAACAGACACAGCGGTCCTGAAGAAAATAAGGGAATCTGTAAGACAGTAACTGTCCCTGCCTGGTTTCCATTTTTATCGTTCCCGATCCTCGTCCATCAATAGGATACTGGTCATTTGCTTGTCTGAGACGTTGAGTTCTTGGGACATCCCCATTGCCTGGCTGAGGTAGACCGCGAGGAGATGCTTGCACTGCAGGGCACAAGGAATGAGAAAATTACAGAAGGTTGTGGGTTGGGACTGGTGAATGCCCCTGAAAAACTTGAGAAAGGCCGGGTAATGCTAGGTCTCCTGAGATTCCTATGAATGAATGAAAAAGGCTAGCACTAGGGTATCTTGTTGCAGCTAGCAAGATATGCCCTAATTATGGTGAATACAACTTAGGGTTACCGAGTGGCATAAATATTAGCGCAGCTAACAAATGCAAAGGTATCTGGTGCTGCACCAGATCACTCCGGTTTCAAATGAGACAAAAATAGCAACACAAAGACCCGCAACTCCTATAGTATTAAAAACTAAGCCATCCCAGGCAATATACCCACACGATGCAGGCAATATATCCACACGATGCAGGCAATATAACCACACGATGACAAATGATGCTGTTCTAATAGCCTAAGGGAAAACAAAACCCACAATACCCTTAGCTTCTGAGTCATAGGTCAGCATTCCTTCCCAATTTCACATTTAGGGAATGGATTGGTACTGCATGAGAACTGAGCAAAAACACTTATTAATTTCCTTTATAATTGCAACTGTCAACAGGACTAACTCCTCCAGCCAGGAAAATTGTTTATTTACCACCTCAAGGGACTGGACTTTACCCTCTTAAATGCATAAATAGTCTTCATTTGGGGCTTCATTTCTCCTTTTCAGTTCCAGAAAGTTTCATATAATAGAAATACAACATTTTTAGCCAAAGGTTTAGAACCCCTTACAGGCAGCCTCCAAAAAAAGAAAAAAGTCCCCACCCTCATTCTGAAAAATGAGACAAATGAACAAAACACAAGCCTACACATGCCAAACATCTCATCACATTTGTGGATCAAAGCACATGGCTAGAATAGTCACTTGTGAATATAACACTAGTTATCTCAAGCCCAAAAGGCCTCTGAGCTCATGTCCAATTCAGAGGAAGTGAATCACTTGTTTCCAGAAAGTGGAAGAGAGGAGAAGGCAGATGGGTTCTCTGTGTGAAAGCTTCTTCTGCCAATCCTCGATTTTGTTGGGAAAATATGACCTCCAGCTCATTACTGGAGACAGCACACTTAGACTGAACTGTTTGAAGGAAACAGAAATGACTATGCCTGCCTCCTCTGCTGGGGTCCCATTTCCTGTCCCAACAGTGGCCAACAGAGTCATCCTGGGTGGTGGACAGATTGGGCCTGGGTGAACCCTCTCATCATCATCAATCGTATTTATTGAGCGCTTACTATGTGCAGAGCACTGTACTAAGCACTTGGGAAGTACATATTGGCAACATATAGAGACAGTACCTACCCAACAGTGGGCTCACAGTCTAAAAGTGGGGGACAGAGAACAAAATCAAACCCTCAGGGACTGCATAAATGCTACAAGATGTAATGGCCCCACTTCCCTAGAAGAAAAGCTGGGCTCAATGAGGCACTAGGCTTGGCCTGAGTCCTAAACATCTGGAGTTTGACTAGAACTGGGCCGGGATTGACCAAAACAAACTTCGGATTTTCAGTTCTCCAAGTTGTCTCC
The DNA here is from genome assembly GCF_015852505.1 of Tachyglossus aculeatus. NCBI lineage: Eukaryota > Metazoa > Chordata > Mammalia > Monotremata > Tachyglossidae > Tachyglossus > Tachyglossus aculeatus. The sequence continues at coordinate 50,976,494 of NC_052082.1, forward strand.
AGGGAGGAAAAGGAGTTGGTAAGCTTCTGGGCCCTTTGTGGAAAGGGGCCAAGAATAAATGCCAAAGGAATTATTATGTGGAGTAACAGGAGGGCAACAAGCACTAGGGACTTCTTGGCAGGAGGAGTTGAGGGGGCCTCAGAGCCACTACTGGACATGACAGAGAAGAGAATGCTATGCAACAAAGCAGAAAATTATTGGTACTGAATTTCAGACACTGGCAACCAACGGCCCTTTATTTTATACTGATGTTCAGTATTATGCACCACAGAGGAGACCCTCTTGTTAGAGGAAACATATGGCCCCCATTATTTTTAGTGAGAAACTATTCTTTCGGAGTGCTCCGACAAAAGTGGGGCACAATCCTAAACTTGGCCTGGAGGGGAAAGCAAACCCTAAAGCAAATGACTGAGCTTAAGTTAGCTTTAAGAAACTACTGTTCATTTCAACACTTGGTTCGGATCATTGTTTTCAAAACCCACATAATGAGCAGCAACATTTACAACTTCTCTCTTAACAGATACTTGCTCCTTACCAGCAGGGTGTCACTTTTCCGAAGCACAGAGAAGGCGAAGGCAGGGCACGAGCAGTAATGGCAGGAATTAAAGCAGGTATACAATTTGCCAGAACTTCCAACCACCTGCAAAAAAACCCAACACCACAAAAAACAAAGACTACAAAATTAGACCTAAAAAAAGTGGGGATGGAAAACAGTTTCACTGTTCTTTACAATTCATCTTCCCAATCATTCAGAGTTGCATCAAAAGGGAAAGTTGCAGTGCCATCATGTGACTGGGGAAACTGCCACCTTCCCCCCACCTCCCAACTCCCACCCAGGAGGGAATTGTGCTATTCATTCCCCTGGGAACCGGCTTCTCCAAGTCCTTAGGAATATGAGGATAAGTTGCCTAGGACTCCACAACAGATAACCTTGGGTACTCAATACAAAGCGTTTTAGAGCAACACATATGCCTCATTTTTTTTTCTGAGCTTTAACAATTCAGAAGCCAGGAGGTACCTTCAGAGGCTACACAAGAGGTGCAAGCAAAGGTAGACTCATTTTGAAGGTTTTTCTTCTAAGTCACATCAGTACTCAAGTTTAAGCTTGCCAATCCTGCTCCTGAATATACCTACTTTGGAAGTTTCTACTCTAAGGGAATAGTTACGGGCCCTGAACCCCCACTTCATTGGGGCACCCCTTAGGGTGGGGCTCTGTAGCCTGATCTGCTCAAGAACGAGGGCTCATGAACCAACCTGAAATCCTTGCCACCTGCAAGTGGAGCAGAAGAGAGATTTAAATCTGAAAACTTTAAATGAATGACATGTACCTGGAGCGCTTATGAGATTTCCCAACGATAGAAATTTGGGATGCTCTGTACTTAATGGGAAAGGTGGGCTGGAGACAGTGGGAATGACTAATCCTCTCTGACCAGTCCAGTGTGTAATCTGAAGTACCTACATCATTTGGCAACCCTTCACATAAACTGAGCCCTATTAAACAGAACCATATGTCTAATCCCAGGAGTAGAAGATGTTTCTATATCTGTTTTAATGAAGTTACAGAATTTGGCTGGCTGCCACATAGTTCTAGGAAGTTAACATTTTTAAACCGAGGCAAACCTAATACAGGATGTGAACAGTGAAAACTAAATAAACAAGTCAAAATAACTACTGGGAAGACCAAAAGCCAACTTGGACGCGAAGCACAGAGTAAGCGCTTAACAAATACCATTAAAAAAACCCTTCTGAAGCCATCAATAAAATCATATCTAATAGCTGTGCAGTTAGAGACTAAAGAGTGTCAAGTTAACTGAAATCCTTTTCAAGTGACAGATTTATAAACTACACATTTTGATCCAAGGGAGGAGCTGGGGACCCTTTTCATTTTAGGATAAAGACTAGTTGAGAGTGACCACTCTGCATGGCTCTGTCCAACTCCACCCCCCACCCCCCCACTACATCCCCCCAAAAAGTTTAGGTCACTAAATCTCCAAAAGATGCAAAGAAAAATCCAATCTTAGCCATAGCAAGAAAAAAGGAACAAATTCATAAATACCAAACCCTAAAATTTCCAGAAGATAGCTGACAATCCCAGCTCCACCGATTGTCAGCTGTGTGACTATGGGCAAGTCACTTAACTTCTCTGTGCCTCAGTTACCTCATCTGTAAAATGGGGATTAAGACTGTGAGCCCCACGAGGGACAACCTGATCACCCTGTAACCTCCCCAATGCTTAGAACAGTGCTTTGCACATAGTAAGCACTTAATAAATGCCATTATTATTATTATACCATCTCTTCATCCGTGAGAGATGACTTTGGGCTGGCAACCTGTGGAGACTACACCAAAGCTCAAACAGCTCAGCCGTTTAATGGGTATAATTTAATCAAAGCAGATTACACCAGTGTGGAATCTGAATTTACTTCTCAGTTGAATTCACCATCATTTATCAGATTTTTAAAACTACCCACTTTGCTTCAAAAACATATCAGAGGAAAATAAAATGATTAAAACATTTAAATCAAGTAACAGCACAACTAGAAACTTTAGGGTCTTCAGGAATTTATGGACTCTAAGTTCTTCTAAAGAAGGGCCTATAGATTCTTCTCTTTTGTCTGCTTGCCCTTTGGTCATCTTTTCCCTCAACACTTCCACTAAGCCAACTACAGCAAACGGAGAAGTGACATGCAAATCAAATATTTTTTTTACTTGCTAAAAGTTTTGAGAAAAACCTAGGGAGGGGTGAAAGGAGAAACTCCTGGCTAAGTCAATCAATCAATCAATCGTATTTATTGAGCGTTTACTGTGTGCAGAGCACTGTACTAAGCGCTTGGGAAGTACAAGTTGGCAACATATAGAGACAGTCCCTACCCAACAGTAGGCTCACAGTCTAAAAGAAGTGAAGACTTCAATCCCTGTGCCCTATTATCATGGCAGTTGATTTAGAACCACAAAATAAAAGGTTAAAAACCAACTCATTAAAAGATCATTTCTACCATGCCTTTTGAGATAAAAAGCACAAAATCTATAGAAATGATGGGAATATGGAATATTTGTAGCTTTCAAGCAAAGTATGTGATACCACGTTTAAATGGAAAGCAAACCGTTTATCTTGGCTAATGGCAAAAGTATGACACTATGAATCAGCCCCTGACAAAAACTGAATATTCGTGCATATATTCCAAATATTTAAGATTATACTCATATATTGAAATCAACACTCCTCCCTGCCAAAAAAGCCAAAAAAAATTGCCCTGCCCACACAATCTGCAACACTCAAAAACGTAAGGGAAACATTCTCCATTTTTGCACAGGAAGAGGGGGTGGAAATGACCAATACAGAAAGATTCAGTTCAAGAGTTCAAAAGTCTAAACTACAGCTCCCCATTTTGTCATTTGGTAGCATGAATAAGTCTCAAGCCTGTACTTTCCTTACATCGCCAGGATGACTCATTAGAGGGGCTCTCCAGACTTAGATGCAGCTGCAAGGGGAATTTCAAAACAGGGGACTACAGAAGGGTGTGCTACATATGACAATGAAGTAAAAAGATAATACCTCCTCCCCTTCCCCACAGCACCTGTATATATGTATATATGTTTGTACATCTTTATTACTCTATTTTACTTGTACATATCTATTCTATTTATTTTATTTTGTTAGTATGTTTGGTTTTGTTCTCTGTCTCCCCCTTTTAGACTGTGAGCCCACTGTTGGGTAGGGACTGTCTCTATATGTTGCCAATTTGTACTTCCCAAGCGCTTAGTACAGTGCTCTGCACATAGTAAGTGCTCAATAAATACGATTGATGATGATGATGATGATAATAAGCAATGTGACACCAGATAGCTCAGCTCTATGAAAGGGCACTTACCCTCAGGTTTATAAAGGGAATGGAGTTTTCATAGGGGGGAAAATCTATTGCCTTACATGAAATATATCCTACCCTTTTCTCATCTTTTGCTCTGGTGATGCAGCTTAGGATACATTACTTATGGTCTTCAGTGGCAAGAGGCCTGAAGAGCTAAAAATCCCTCACTTCCAATCCTACATCCAAACCAGTGGGTAATGTTAATTCTAAGCATGCGCCCTTGTAATGATGACATTAATTGCTCTGTGCTAGGTACAAAATAATCAGATTGGACTCAGTCCCTGTCCCAAGTGAGGCTGACAGTCTAAAAGGGAAGGACAGCAGGTACTTTAACCCATTTTCCAGATGCGGAAACTGAGGCACAGAAAAGGTAAGTAACTTGCCCAAGGTCCCTTAGCAGGTAAGTGGCAGAACCAGGACTAGAACTTGGGTTTCCTGACTCCCAAGACTGGGTCCTTTCCACTAGGAAAGCTCTGTGACTCAAAAGGAATGCTTATTTTTTTAAAATCATTTTTAAACACAACTGTATTAAGTCCAAGGGACAGAATCTGAAGCAGCATGGTACAGTGGATAGAGCACTACAAGCCTGGGACTCAGAAAGTCATGAGTTCTAATCCCAGCTCTGCCACTTGTCTGCTGTGTGGCTTTGGGCAAGTCACTTCATTTCTCTGTGCCTCAGCTTCCTCATCTGAGGTACCAAAGACACAATTTTGTTGTAGCCACCCCAGTGCTTAGTACAGTGCCTGGCACATAGTAAGCACTTAAATACCAATTATTATTATTATTAATATTATGAAGTGGGGGTTAGTAGGATATATTACTAAGGACCTTAGTAGCAAAAGGCTTGCTGAGTTTAGTATGCTTGTGAAAGCTGCAAGCCTACCCTATTGGAGGGTCTAAAATGAGAAGAGTTACCTCAGTAATATACACTCAATTTTGTTAACACCCTCCCTCCTACAAAAGGATCAAAAAAACTGAAGGAGGTGGGGGGTGCATTTGTATTCGTACCAATATTTTTTCTACAATTAGTATCAAATATTTAAAGAAACTCAAAAAAACTAAAAACCCTGTAGAAGGAGTTGGGGATGGGGAGGAGAAGTGTTCGAGTTGGAATTGAATATTCTTTCCTATAGAAATATTGCTCAGATCATTAAAACTCATAAAAGAGGAAAAGAATTCTGCACCAATGGTCCTCACAAGCAACAGATTAACAGTGAGGGCAAAATAATTACCACTTTTCCTGGAGAAAAGTCAAATGTATAATACTGTGTTTCCTGGAAGCAGAAAGAGAAAGACAAGTCTTCCTTTTGAGGTGATTTTTCCTGTTGAGAAATGCTGCCTGAGGCCATCAAAAGCTGCCAGCTAATACGCTCCTTTCACTCAATAAGCAGATCATTTCAAAATACCCGTACACAGTAAACAATTTCAGTGCTTCTGCAGAGTCCAACTACAGGACAACTCTGCAGAGACTAGAGGTCAAAGGAAGGTAGCAGCATGGCTCAGTGGAAAGAGCACAGGCTTTGGAGTCGGAGGTCATGGGTTCAAATCCCGGCTCCGCCAATTGTCACCTGTGTGACTTTGGGCAAGTCACAACTTCTCTGTGCCTCAGTTACCTCATCTGTAAAATGGGGGTTAAGACTATGAGCCCCCCGTGGGATAACCTGATCACCTTGTAACCTCCCCAGTGCTTAGAATAGTGCTTTGCACATAGTAAGCGATTAACAAATACCATTATTATTATTATTAAGGTAGAGATTAAAGCAGACTGTGGAAATGGCACCCACACAGGAGAAGCAGCGTGGCTCAGTGGAAAGAGCCCGGGCTTTGGAGTCAGAGGTCATGGGTTCGAATTCCGGCTCCACCACAAGTCTGCTGTGTGACCTTGGACAAATCACTTAACGTCTCTGAGCCTCAGTTACCTCATCTGTAAAAATGGGGATTAAGACTGTGAGCCCCACGTGGGACAACTTGATCACACTGTATCCCCCCAGCGCTTAGAACAGTGCTTTGCACATAGTAAGCGCTTAACAAATGCCATCATTATTTATTACAAATTTTTTGCGGTCCCCTGCCCAAAAGCAAAGTATGAGAAGTGTTAACACACTATGGATGATCCCGGTGAATTGATTAGTTGATGCCTCACACGCTTCTTTGAGCTGATTAGTGATTTGCATTACAAAGTGTTGAGTTAATCTAGCTAAACTTTACTATCTTATTTTGCATGTATTTGGATGTACAGTACAATTCTAAAGCAGAATGTTTTTTGCCTTCTCCAAAAATTCCTTGCATTTTCTACCACTGCCTCCTTCTCCCTCCATTTTCTCCCTTTCTCTACCAGAGACCCAATCCAAGACTAACCCCAGCCCATGCCTAATATGAAAAAGGCAGCACCTTAAATATTTGCCACATCCTATTCTGAAGAGGGAGTTAGCTGTATGGGGAACATCACGCTTGCTAATCCATTGTGATTAAGAGTCAATGTTGTAACCTAGAGATACTGCATCCACTCAGTCCAAATGCTTTCAACAATCCAGGTGATGGTGAAAACTTCTATTTATCAGCATTTATACCTTTATATTGCATCTGATACATTTCTACTGAGGACACATCTAAATTTTTAAATGTATTTTTGTAATTTGCCCTTATTCTTGTGACTTACTGTTTTGAGGATGCGATCTTAATGGCTGTCCACACATGTCTTGACTTTCAGAGTATTCTCCTTACTCTATGAAGAGTACTCTGGATTTTTTTTTTGAGTTTAGAACTATTCGTACAGGTGGCACATTAAAAAAAAAAAGAGCCAAATATGTAGGAGAAGGCATGTGCGCAGCTTTTATTACTTACTGCTTTCAGTTTAATGCTACAGCACTTCCACGCTGCATGTTTTGCAAAGAACCACATATGCCAAGCAAAATACAGAGAGTCAAGGGAACACTTAAATCAGAAACGCAAAAGTGTAATGTTTACCTGGTATACTACTCTTCCACTAGGAGACAAGACTCGAGTGACAGAACGCTGATCGACTAAATCCAAAGCCTGGACAGCGGATGAGCCGAACACAAACTTCAGCCTAGGAAACAGAAAGTCTCCAGATTAGGTCATGTGGCCTGCAATCCATCTCAGTGACCTGAGGTTAATGTTCTTAAATTTAAAAAAGCACTAAATGAGAATATAACGATCAAAAGCAGAAAAGGAGTTCCAACTATTCCCCCAGCAACGGTGAAAGTTTTTGTACTGGCACCTTGCCCTTCAATTCCTCCTTTTCTCTTTCCTTCCTGCAAATTATTTCCTATAATCAGTAAGTAAAAGCTTTTCCCTGGAAACACAAGGTTTCAAATCCATAGAAACAATAAAGCACCCATGTCCTTAGGACTATAGAGAATCAGAGTCCTTATTCCTAGGTCTTAGCAAAATGCATGGTAAAAATATATTTTAACATGATCCTCTAGACTGAAAGTTCACTGTGGGCAGGGAATGTGTCTGTTTATTGTTGTACTGTACTCTCCCAAGTGTTTAGTACAGTGTTGTGCACACAGCAAGCATTCAATAAATACGACTGAATGAACTGAACGAATGCCTACGAACTCGTAGTGCCTCAAGAACTTAATTCAGTAGTCTGCACATTGTAAGCACTCAATAGATTCCTCTGCTTGATTGCTTAAACATATAATGCCAAGTAATAGCTCCGATTAGCTATCTCCTTAGGGAGATGAAGGCAACATGTAAGTAGAAGCTGTTTGAAGGTTGAGAGCACAAACCCTATGTTTTCCCCAATAATTAAGCAGCTTGGAAAAAATGTAGTTTCTTGTAAGCACATAAGACTTTATCAGAGGGAACGGCCAACCTATTTTTCCAACCAAGTTTAAAGAAAAAGAAAACCCAAACTAGGAGAAAATTTGGAGAAAGGGAGTTTCCCACCTTGTACAGCCAAGACCCATTTTAAACAAATGGTTGCCTTTTCCAAGACTTCTCATGATTTCTGCCAAGTCTCCCCGGTGGAGCATGTTTCCAAGGACGTAAACAGAAAGCAGAATTTATAACCCTCCCAATAATGCTTGCAAATATCTTGCTTAATGAAAACTCTACTGTTCTTATTTGCAAATATCGAGGGGCCCGATGTCAACTGCAATAGCTCTTGAAAACAGCACCAACATGTATCTTTTGGTAAAGCTCTCAAATCTCGAGATAACCAGCTGAATCCCCAGCCTATTTTCAACTGAGACTAGAGGAAGGAAGGCAGGTTAAAACTTGCTGACTGGGATATGTTCTTAGATAAGCCTCACTCTGTGGGCGCGCTCTCTTTTGCGATATTAAATGATTTTTTTAAAAAGAGGGAACTACTCTGGCTAAGATAGTTAAGAAAATGGTTAATCAATTATTTTAGGAAGAATGCTGCTAATTTTGAGCATGTCTAGTAACACACAACAAAGCTGTAAACAGAGAGCCTGACAGCCTTAGTAATTAGAATTTTCATCCTGCTGTTTGATCTCTCAGCATGTCAGACACATCTCTTCATTCTGAAACCTTTGTAGTCAATAGGGAGGTATTCTAGCCAAAGCTGGAAATGCTGGTAGCCTAGAGGAGGGAGGAGAAAGGTGTTACCCTGACCTACTTCTTAATGGGGCTTCAGATCAGCAGAGGACAAAAAAAAAAAGAAAAAGCTAATAAGGACATACTAGACACTTCTCTTATCTAATACCCATATCAAGAAAAAAAACTCACTTACAATTAATAAAGTGATAAGGGGATATGATACCACCCCAATAATCTGATAATAAATCCCCCAAGTCCTATGATATGAGCTATGACACTTCCAAAATATCATATCTGTGTTCTTTTGCTCAGTCTAATGGCTACTGTGGAGGGGAAAGCTCCAAACAAGGCTGAAGTAGGAATCAATCTTGTCTTCACCTTGTTCACTGTGTGAGCATTCTTGAATGTACTCTTAAAACAAAATTAATTTTTAATGTCAAAGTTATTTTATGATATATACCTGAGAAGCAAAAGTTTAGGATCCTTGATGGATCTACCAAATTATTATATTTAAAATTACACTTCGTACTTCTGAACTGCTGTTAATAGTATTTTAAAGACTATAAGCAAAACAAATGGGACCAACATTCATTTATATCCAGCATTCTCAGTTTCATGTCATCTTTCCATTGTTCGTAATACTTCTCAGAACCTGGAAAACAAAGACTTTGCTAGTGGTTTTGTCCATCTGGCAAACGTTATGTTCATTCCTTTGCCTTTCTTAAAAGGACTGGAAAGAACAATACTCTCTTGCATCTATTTAGCGGTCTAGCACTGTGGTTGATATTACTGGACATTAGCTGTAGAAACAGCAGAGGTATTACACCAACATTTTCAAAGATAATTTTCCTTGAGGCAACAACAGGGGGAACAGCCCATATCTCCTGGACATTTCCCCAGTGTCAATCAATCAATCGTATGTATTGAGCACTTACTGTGTGCAGAGCACTGTACTAAGCGCTTGGGAAGTACAAGTTGGCAACATAGAGAGACAGTCCCTACCCAACAGTGGGCTCACAGTCTAGAAGGGGGAGACAGAGAACAAAACATATTAACAAAATAAAACAAATAGAATAGATATGTACAAGTAAAATAAATAGAGTAATAAATACGTACCCTCCTTCCCCCGATCCTCAAGCCTGGGAGGTGAGTCAGGTGGGGCCAAATCAGAACTGTGACTGATTTAGAGATGGGAGGAGGGAAAAGCCCCCCTTTTCCTCTTGCTCTTCCTCCCCTCACTATTGCCCCGACTTGCTCCCTCTGCTCTACCCCTCACAGCACTTGTGAATATATGTACACATTATTCTATTAACTTTATTATTGATATGTACATATCTGTAACTTTATTTATTTATATTGATGCTGTTGATGCCTGTTTACTTGTTCTGATGTCTGTCTCCCCACTTTTAGACTGTGAGCCGCTGCTGGGCAGGGATTCTCTCTATTGCTGAATTGTACTTTCCAAGTGCTTAGTACCGTGCTCTGCACACAGTAAGCACTCAAAAAATACGACTGAATGAAAGGGTCCCGAGAGTCGGGCTACTGCTGGGTATGCACAGGGCATGTGCACCCGGCCATGGGCTACTGGGATCTTTCGGGGCCAATACACACGTGAGGCACCACCTCTTGGATGTGAGACCAGATTCCCAATTGCTAATGACTCAGTCAAGCAGGCTGGGTTGAAGAATGCCAGTCCACGAAAGACTCTACCTTAGAGGAGCCAAAGACCGTAGCCACCACTTGAGAAGGACAAGTAAGAAACATATTCAAAGAGACAAAAGAGAAGAAGTACTCACGCCAATAACAGCTCATCGGGAACTGCAATAAATGAGAAAATGTACGGTCACCTCTAAATTAAGATCAAAGCACGAACATCTATAGCCTTCATTGACTCCCACCCAGAAATCAGGATCTCAAGAGATATGATCCGCTGGAACATTAGTCGAAAGACATAAACAGCCCAGTAGCACAGTAAACTGATGATCCCAAGAAGGTTTGTTCCAACAATTTGTTTTCTTTCTACTTTGGCTTCTCCCTAAAATAAACATGAATATTGTTGAAAAAGAAAGCTAGTATCCAACAGAATAAAAAGTGTGATGGAAATATGTAATGGTAACATTTCAACTAAAGGAGAATGAGGAGATTTAATACAAAACAACAGAAAGCACATTCAGTTGTCCTACTGCACAGTGGTTACTTTCTGGATGAACTCCACGTACAGGAAAGCTTGCATTACGGTAGGTATGCTGTGACCGATGCTGCTGAATGTGCACAACCATTTCTTCCATCACCGCACTGTGCTCACAATGTCAGCCAATTCATCAACGGTATTTATTGAGCACTTACTTTATGCAGAGCACTGGACTAAGTGCTTGGGAGAATACCATGCAAGAGAATTGGTAGACACAATCCTTGCCCACAAGGAGCTTACAGTGTACAAGGGGAGAGAGGCACTTTGTCAAAAGAATGTTCTCTAATTCCCTAACTTCATTTCATCCAAAATGCCAATCACGGAAGAATCATATACTCACATAATCTTCTAATGGACAGTAACAAGTCCATTAAATTAGAATAACCCCAGAGAAAGAAACACTAGTTAAAAAACTTCTCACCCATTAGAGAATACCACTTACCTTTGACAGCATCAATCTTACCCTGAACACTGATTTTCATATTAAATATCTTTTTAGGATTCCCCTCATCATCTGAACTTAATAATGCACTCCTAGAGGGGTAATCTTTCACTCTGTTCAACACCCACTGGTGGACCCACCATCATCCAGGAAATGGCTTTCATTTTTTTTCTTTACTTGCAGTGACCTCTGCCCACTTTTTCTTGCTCTCCCCATCCCCTGCTCTCTTAAATCTCCATTCTGGAGGCTTTCCCCCTCCTTCCCCTCATAATTTTTTTTTAAACTGTGTTCCACTGTGGTTGCCCCATCCCTTCCTACTAAAGTCCCTCGCAACCTGCTCCACTTGAGACCTCCAAAGTTGCAGGGAAGGTACTGATGCTCTCGCTCCCCTCAACCAACTCCTGGCCCTGGGAGTCTAAGGCAGTGGAGGCTCTAAAGGATCTGTGAGCGATAAAAAACAAACCCAGAGTAGGTTTAGGTTTACAGGGTGCAGGAATTAGGCTATCACTGGAAAACCCTAGAGAAGGGGCAAGAAGAGCAAGTCTAATAAAAGGGCTTCCTTTTATTTATTATTTATTAACATTCATATATTTATTTATATTTAATATAAATATTTATAAATATTTATTTATATTTATATATTTAATAATATTTATTAATAAAAGGGCTTCCTTTTGCTTTGGAGAAGCAGCGTGGCTCAGTGGAGAAGAGCACGGGCTTTGGAGTCAGAGGTCATGGGTTCAAACCCCGGCTCCGCCAATTGTCAGCTGTGTGACTTTGGGTAAGTCACTTAACTTCTCTGTGCCTCAGTTACCTCATCTGTAAAATGGGGATTGAAACTGTGAGCCCCACGTGGGATAACCTGATCACCTTGTAACATCCCCAGCGCTTAGAACAGTGCTTTGCACATAGTAAGCGCTTAATAAATGCCATCATTATTATTCCTAGGCACCAGGAGGGACTGCAATGTACAATCACATCCAGTGTACAATGACTGGCTGTTTTGGAACCCTTATAAAAAGGTTAGCTGCCAGCCTTATCAAATCACACATGGAGCCCTAATTAAACTATTGTTTTAAGGAAAAATCACCTAAAATTCATATTTTTCGGATTGCAGACCAGGGGAATAAGTTCATTGTTTGATTGCTCCTGACTGCACAAGGTACTTCAAAATTACGATTTGAAGGAATATTTAGGGTAAGAGTTTTAGGTCTTGGTTGAGCTTGAAGATCTAAAGTTTAGCACGCTACTGAGCTACTGAGGAGCTACTGAGAAGCAGCACGCTACTAGAGAAGCAGCATGGCTCAGTGGAAAGAGCCCGGGCTTTGGAGTCAGAGGTCATGGGTTCGAATCCCGGCTCCACCACGTCTGCTGTGTGACCTTGGGTGAGTCACTTAACTTCTCTGAGCCTCAGTTCCCTCATCTGTAAAATGGGGATTAAGACTGTGAGCCCCAAGTGGGACAACTTGATCACCTTGTATCCCCCCCAGCACTTAGAACAGTGCTCTGCACATTGTAAGCGCTTGACAAATGTCATCATTATTATTATTATTACTGATAAGCACAGTATAAATGGACATTACACAGCTAAATTGGGCTTGGCAGCACCTTGGCATTCAATTTCTTTTATCCCAAACTCTCCCAATATATTTTATGACCAACCTGTATCACAACTCTCATTTGAACACGTAGTAAGTGCATTATACGGACTCCTGAACAACTGTGTTAATTTATAGAAGAATGACAACCAAGGTGGGGGGAAGAGAAACCTGTATATATATATATATCTATATCTATATATCTATATATATATATATATGTTTACCTCCTCCAGGAGGCCTTCCCAGACTGAGCCCCTTCCTTCCTCTCCCCCTCGTCCCCCTCTCCATCCCCCCCATCTTACCTCCTTCCCTTCCCCACACTACCTGTATATATGTATATATGTTTGTACATATTTATTACTCTATTTATTTTATTTGCACATATCTATTACTATTTATTTTATTTTGTTATTATGTTTGGTTTTGTTCTCTGTCTCCCCCTTTTAGACTGTGAGCCCACTGTTGGGTAGGGACTGTCTCTATATGTTGCCAATTTGTACTTCCCAAGCGCTTAGCACAGTGCTCTGCACATAGTAAGCGCTCAATAAATACGATTGATGATGATTTAATACTAGCTGCCAGATTTAGGCATTTCCTTTTGTGATGTCTTTTGTCACTGGTAAAACAGCTCCCTCTCCTGGTCTGTGATGAAATGTTTCCTTCAGAATAACAGGTGGAAGACGGAAAAAAAAATACAATTCTTTGCTAGGAAGGCTTACCCACACTTCTTTTTATCTTTACCTCTAGATCAATGATCTCACTTCACTTCTAAAATTCAAACCCCCCAACAGTCACCAAAGCTACCGGTGAAAAACCAAGCAGACGTCTGAGTTTCCTCTCTACCTCCTAGCGGAGACAGGCAAGACTAGTGAATCAAATAATCTATTAAACCGTACTCCCTCAAGCGCTTAGTACAGAGTAAGTGCTCAATAATTTCAACTGATTGATTGATTCAGAGAGCACAACAGTGTCAGTAGGCAATTCGTACTCTCAAGGAGTTTACCCATGAAGTTATGTTTTACTGGTTCTTCTCCTCTATCCCCACTGGAGGCTCTTAAGTGGGGAGATGTGGACTGAATTTTTTTTTTTAGAAAAATGACCTAGGCAGCAGAGTGAAGAATGAACTGAATTGGGGAGAGACTACAAGGGTTTGTGGGCACCTCAATTCAGCTCTCAATTTAAAAGCTATTTCTCTAATCATTATCCAATCTCTTCACCTATCTTGCTTAGTGACGGCGTGTTACAACGAATACTGCTTCAGTACTGTGCTCCAGGACCTCATTTTCAGTGGTCCTAACTTGCCCTTTAATGTCAAATGAAATTTAAGACAATGTAGATGAAACTATTCAAGCTGAATATTAAGTTTGGAAATGACCAGTCTTGAAAATTTTCTATTGGGTCATTTATATATTGGTATCATGATGTCAGGCTCTAATAGTGCACTGACAGCAACCTGCTTCGGCAGCAAAATACTAAAAGACGTTCTTCAGCTCTATTGCTCATTAAAATATTTGTACACTGTGTTTCCTTTTGTGAAGAACAGAACTTAACTGTGATCTTCGTCAAGCTTATCATCAAATAAAACCATGCTAAATTTGGGAACTGGTTTCTAAAAATCTGCTTTTCTTACATTAGTGCTTCTAAACCTCTTCTAAGACCCAGTCAAGGGTGATCAGGTCAAACATGTACCCACAAATTCACCTTTAACCCTGAAATTAAACACCAAGAAACTATATTTCACATACTTTGTGACGTCTCCTTAAAAGCAGAACTTATCTCATTCAGAAGTTCCTCAGCAACAGCAGGCAGAGTAGCATCCATGTAGTCCTAGGATTATAAACAGTAGCAGTTAAGATATTACTCGTTTAAGTAATATTAAATATCTCATGACTTAAAACATTTGAGGGCACCGAAACCAAAGATGTTGCTTCAAATTATTTGGGACACCCAGGACTGGAGCAGATGTGATTAGTGGGGATGGGGGTAAACAGGCCCACTTATTGTCATGAGAAAAAGGCTGATGAGCCAGGAGCCCAAATTCTCTAACTTACCCAAGGGACCTTACCAACTCTATAATTATAATATTTATGGTACCAGTTAAGTGTTTACTGTGTGCGAAGCACTGTACTAGATATAAGCTAACTAGGTTGAACATGGCCCCTGTCTTATTCATTCAATCGTATTTATTAAGCGCTTACTGTGTGCAGAGCACTGTACTAAGCGCTTGGGAAGGACAAGTCAGCAACATAGAGAGACAATCCCTACCTAACAACGGGCTCACAGTCTAAAAGGGGGAGACAGACAACAAACCAAAACAGCTCACGCAGAGCTCACAGTGTAAGTAGGAAGGAATAGATTTAATCCCCATTTTACAGTTGAGGCAACTAAGGCATGGAGAAGTTAAATGACTTGCCAAATCCTATACGAGACAATCAATCAGTTGTATTTACTGAGAGCTTATCGTGTGCAGAGAGCACCTAGTACAGTGTCTGGCACATAGTAAGTGCTTAACAAATACCATTATTATTATTACCATTATTACCATTATTAGGGTAATAATAATTATGGTAATAATAAATAATAAATATGGTAATAATTATGGTAATAATAATAATCTCCCCCTCATCCCCCTCTCCATCCCCCCATCTTACCTCCTTCCCTTCCCCACAGCACTGGTATATATGTATATATGTTTGTACATATTTATTACTCTATTTATTTATTTATTTTACTTGTACATATCTATTCTATTTATTTCATTTTGTTAGTATGTTTGGTTTTGTTCTCTGTCTCCCCTTTTTAGACTGTGAGCCCACTGTTGGGTAGGGACTGTCTCTCTATGTTGCCAACTTGGACTTCCCAAGCACTTAGTACAGTGCTCTGCACACAGTAAGTGCTCAATAAATACGATTGATTGACTGATTGATTATTATTATATGCTTGGGAAAGTACAATGCAACAGAATTGCTAGACATGTTCCCTGCCCACAATGAGCTTACAGTCTACAGGGGGAGACCGACAATAATATAAATATTACAGATATGTACATAAGTGTTTGTGGGGCAGAGGGTAGGGTAAATAAAGGGTGGCAGAGTCAGGATTAGAATCCCAGGTCCTCCAACTCCCATGTCCATGCTCCTTCCACTAAGCCATGCTACTTCTCTAAATGTTAAAACTTGGAGTAATCTCCCCACACTCCAAAATGTTGCAGTGGAATCAAGAAAGGGGGCATTCCTTAGAATTAGCCCCATAAGACCAGTGGGAAGGAAAAACAAGACAGCAAAACAATATTTGGGTGTACAAACTGGGGGTCTTTTCAGTCTTTCATGCATCCTGAGATGAACTTTACCACCAATGGCATCTTTTTGGGGCACAAATGACAACTACATGTATACACAGATAGAAAAGCAGAAAAGCCTGTGTCGGCTGGGAAAGCTTTACTGCCATACTCCACCCAATCAAAGCCCAACTGGGCATCTTTTCCACAACACTATCTTTCGTTTCCACAAAATTCACTGCAGCACTAACGGTTTCAGACTCACTACTCACCATGACACCCAAGAATACCTGAAACACTCCTTTGCTCACCCTTCCTCCCTCTAATACCACACTTGCTAAACACAGGAGAGGGGTCAGCCTATTTAACCAAATTCCCTGTGGCTCTTGGCAGGCCTCAAGGGCTGATGGAAAAATGAGATTTAAATGCCACAGTTCATGGATTGTGGATTAGAGCGCAGGCCTGGAAGTCAGAAGGATCTAGGTTATTATTATTACTACTGTATTTATTAAGCATTTATTTCATGCCAGGCACTGTACTAACTGTTCTAAATGTTGTCTGTCTCCCCCTTCTACACTGTGAGCCGGTTGTTGGGCAGGGACTGTCTCCATCTTTTGCCGAATTGTACTTTCCAAGCATTTAGAACAGGGCTCTGCACACAGTAAGTGCTCAATAAATACGATTGAATTAATCTCCCCTCTGCCACTTGTCTGCTGTGTGACTTGGAGCAATTCACTTCACTCCCCTGTATTTCAGTTACCTCAGCTGTAAAGTGGGGATTGATCCTGTGAGCCCCACGTGGGACCTGGTCTGTGTGCAACTTTCATTCATTCAATCGTATTTATTGAGCTCTTACTGTGTGCAGAGCACCGTACTAAGCGCTTGGGAAGTACAAGTCGGCAACATATAGAGACGGTCCCTACCCAACAACAGGCTCACAGTCTAGAAGAGGGAGACAGACAAAACAAAACATGTACATAGGTGTCAAAATCGTCAGAACAAAACAACTTGATTATCTTGTATCTATTCCGGTGCTCAGTACATTGCCTGGTACATAGTAGGTGCTTAACAAATACCATCATTATTTATTACTATTAGATAGATACAAGTCCCTGTCCTACGTAGGGCTCATAGGCTCAATTCCCATTTTACAGATGAGGTAACTGACACAGAAGTGACTTAATAATAATAATGAGGGCAGTTATTAAGGGCTTACTATGTGCAAAGCACCATTCTAAGCGCTGGGGAGGTTACAAGGTGATCAGGTTGTCCCACGGGGGGCTCACAGCCTTAATCCCCATTTTACAGGTGAGGGAACTGAGGCACGGAGAAGTGACTTGCCCAAAGTCACCCAGCTGACAATTGGTGGCTCCGAGATTAGAACCCATGACCTCTGACTCCAAAATCCGTGCTCTTTCCACTGAACCACACTGCGTCTCCAAGCAGACAAGATTAGAACCCAATCATTCATTCGATCGTATTTATTGAGCGCTTACTGTGTGCAGAGCACTGTACTAAGCGCTTGGGAAGTACAAGTTGGCAACATGTAGAGACGGTCCCTACCCAACAATGGGCTCACAGTCTAGAAGGGGGAGACAGAAAACAAAACAAAACAAGTGGAGGGGTGTCAAGATGTCAGAACAAACAGAATTAAAGCTAAATGCACATCATTAACAAAATAAATAGAATAGTAAATATGTACAAATAAAATAAATAGAGTAATAAATCTGTAGAAACATATATACAGGTGCTGTGGGGAGGGGAAGGGTGGGGGGGATGGGGAGGAGGAGAGGAAAAAGGGGGCTCAGTCTGGGAAGGCCCCATTCATTCGTATTTATTGAGCTCTTACTGTGTGGAGCGCACTGTACTAAGCGCTTGGGAAGTACAAGTTGGCAACATATAGAGACGGTCCCTACCCAACAGCGGGCTCACAGTCTAGAAGGGGGAGCCCCATGACCCGTGGGGCTCACAGGCTCAATCCCCACTTTACAGCTGAGGTAACTGAGGTACAGGGAATCAATCAATCGTATTTATTGAGCGCTTACTGTGTGCAGAGCACTGGACTAAGCGCTTGGGAAGTACAAGTTGGCAACATATAGAGACAGTCCCTACCCAACAGTGGGCTCACAGTCTAAAAGGGGGAGACAGAGAACAAAACCAAACATACTAACAAAATAAAAAAAAAATAAAATAGATATGTACAAGTCAAATTAATAAATAGAGTAATAAATATGTACAAACATATATACATATATACAGGTGCTATAGGGAGTGAAGTGACTTGCTTAAAGTCACGCAGCTGACAAGTGGCAGAGGGGAGATTCATTCAGTCGTATTTATTGGGCGCTTACTGTGTGCAGAGCCCTGTATTAAACGCTTGGAAAGTACCGTGGCTCAATGGAAAAGAGCCCGGGCTTTGGAGTCAGAGGTCATGGGTTCAAATCCCGCCTCCGCCAATTGTCAGCTGCGTGACTCTGGGCAAGTCACTTCCCTTCTCTGTGCCTTAGTTCCCTCATCTGTAAAATGGGGATTAAGACTGTGAGCCCCCCGTGATGATGATGATGGTATTTATTAAGCGCTTACTATGTGCAAAGCACAGTTCTAAGCGCTGGGGAGGATACAAGGTGATCAGGTTGTCCCACGGGGGGCTCACAACCCCAATCCCCATTTTCCAGATGAGGTAACTGAGGCCCAGAGAAGTGAAGCAACTTGCTCAAAGTCACACAGCTGACAAGTGGCGGGGTCGGAATTTGAACCCACGACCTCCGACTCCAAAGGCCGGGTTCTTTCCACCGAGCCACGCTGCTTCAGTGGCTTGCCCAGAGTCACACAGCTGACTTTGCCGGCGGAGGCGGAATTTGTTTCTTTCCGTGGGACAGTCTCATCACCTTGCAACCTCCCCAGCGCTTAGAACGGTGCTTTGCACATATAGTAAGCGCTTAATAAATGCTATCGTTATTACTATTATTATTACCGGGGGGCCAAGCTGGGGCTGGGGAGCGTTTACCTTGAGGCCGGTCCTCAGCGGGGCTGGTCGGGCCGTTTAAGTGGCAGTTGCTGAGGAAGAGACATTCGGCTTCGTGGTGGGAGAGCGAGGCCTTGGCCACGACAGGGGTGGCCAGGCCGGGGGCTAGGACTAGCCCCTTTTGGCTACTTCAGGAGGCCCAGCCGCCACGCTCAACCCTCTGGGAGTTGTAGGCCGAACCCCCTTTCTCCTCACGTGGCTTTCCCCGACCAGCCATGGGAGCCCCCTCCCATTGACCTCGGAGGGAGGCGTGGCCGCCCTTTTCCCGGAATCCCTGTACACGGGATCCCTGTAAATACAGCCTACTAGGAAAAACATCAATTCCCATCCTCCCGGTTTCACGTGGTCCGCCGGTCCTTCCTTCCCCGGGGCAGGAGCGGGAGGATGATGGGGACCCTGAGGCGGGGGCTGGGCCTGTTGGTGGCCCGGCGACGACGATGGAGGAGCTGGTCGGGGCTACCACCGCCGGGCCCCGGGCCTGCCCCGCCGAGGCCCCGGGGCTACAGCCTACTGCCCCTGGCCGGTGAGTGCGAGGCGAGGCCGGGATAATAATAATAATAATAATAATGATGGCATTTATTAAGCGCTTACTATGTGCAAAGCACTGTTCTAAGCGTGGGGGAGGTTACAAGGTGATCAGGTTGCCCCACAGTCTTCATCCCCATTTTACAGATGAGGGAACTGAGGCCCAGTGAAGTGACTTGCCCAGAGTCACACAGCGGACAGTTGGCGGAGCCGGGATTTGAACCCATGACCTCCGACTCCACAGCCCGTGCTCTTAACACTGAGCCACGCTGCTTCTCATCGCCCCCCTGTGTCCTTTGGGAAGCCGGTTCCTTTGGGAAGCAGCGGGGCTCTGGTGGAAATAGTAATCATCACGGGCTTTGGAGTCAGAGGTCATAGGTTCACATCCCGGCTCCGCCAACTGTCAGCTGTGTGACTTTGGGCAAGTCACTTAACCTCTCTAAGCCTGTTACCTCATCTGTAAAATGGGGATTAAGACTGTGAGTCCCGCGTGGGACAACCTGATCAGCTTGTATCCCCCCACCCCCAGCGCTTAAAACAGTGCGGCTCAGCGGAATAGAACACGGGCTTTGGAATCAGAGGTCATAGGTTCACATCCCGGCTCCGCTAATTGTCAGCTGTGTGACTTTGGGCAAGTCACTTAATTTCTCTAAACCGCAGTTAACTCATCTGTAAAATGGGGATTAAGACTGTGAGTCCCGCGTGGGACAACCTGATCAGCTTGTATCCCCCCCCCCCCCCCCCAGCGCTTAAAACAGTGCGGCTCAGTGGAAAGAACACGGGCTTTGGAGTCAGAGGTCATAGGTTCCCATCCCGGCCCCGCCAATTGTCAGCTGTGTGACTTTGGGCAAGTCACTTAACCTCGCTAAGGCTCAGTTATCTCATCTGTGAAATGGGGATTTAGACTGTGAGTCCCACGTGGGACAACCTGATCAGCTTGTATCTTCCCCCCCCAGCGCTTAAAACAGTGCGGCTCAGCGGAAAGAACACCGGCTTTGGAGTCACAGGTCATAGGTTCACATCCCGGCCCTGCCAATTGTCAGCTGTGTGACTTTGGGCAAGTCACTTAACCTCGCTAAGGCTCAGTTATCTCATCTGTGAAATGGGGAATGGGGATTAAGACTGTAAGTCCCGCGTGGGACAACCTTATCAGCTTGTATCCCCCCCCAACGCTTAGAACAGTGCTTTGCATATAGTAAGCACTTAACAAATGCCATTATTATTAGAGAAGCAGCGTGGCTCAGTGGAAAGAACACGGGCTTTGGAGTCAGAGGTCATAGGTTCACATCCTGGCTCCGCTAATTGTAAACTGTGTGACTTTGGGCAAGTCACTTAACTTCTCTAAGCCTGTTACCTCATCTGTAAAATGGGGATTTAGACTGTGAGTCCCGCGTGGGACAACCTGATCAGCTTGTATTCCACCCCGCACCAGCGCTTAGAACAGTGCTTTGCATATAGTAAGCACTTAACAAATGCCATTGTTATTAGAGAAGCACAGTGGCCCAGTGGAAAGAGCACGGGCTTTGGAGTCAAAGGTCATAGGTTCACATCCGGTCTCCACTAATTGTCAGCTGTGTGACTTTGGGCAAGTCACTTAACTTCTCTAAGCCTGTTACCTTATCTGTAAAATGGGGATTAAGACTGAGTCCCACGTGGGACAACCTGATCAGCCTGTATCCCCCCCATCTTACCTCCTTCCCTTCCCCACAGCACCTGTATATATGTTTGTACATATTTCTCTATTTATTTATTTTGCTTGTACATATCTATTCTATTTTATTTTGTTAGGTTTGGTTTTGTTCTGTCTCCCCCTTTTAGACTGTGAGCCCACTGTTGGGTAAGGACTGTCTCTATATGTTGCCAACTTGGACTTCCCAAGCGCTTAGTACAGTGCTCTGCACACAGTAAGCTTTCAATAAATACGATTGATTGATTAGAACAGTGCTTTACATATAGTAAGCACTTAACAAATGCCATTATTATTAGAGAAGCAGCGTGGCTCAGTGGAAGGAACACGGGCTTTGGAGTCAGAGGTCAGAGGTTCACATCCCGGCTCCGCTAATTGTCAGCTGTGTGACTTTGGGCAAGTCACTTAACCTCTCTAAGCCTGTTACCTCATCTGTAAAATGGGGATTTAGACTGTAAATCCCGCGTGGGACAACCTGATCAGCTTGCATCCCCCCCACCCCAGCGCTTAGAACAGTGCTTTGCATATAGTAAGCACTTAACAAATGCCATTATTAGTAGAGAAGCAGCGTGGCTCAGTGGAAAGAACACAGGCTTTGGAGTCAGAGGTCATAGGTTCACATCCCGGCTCTGCTAATTGTCAGCTGTGTGACTTTGGGCAAGTCACTTAATTTCTCTAAGCCTGTTACCTCATCTGTAAAATGGGGATTAAGACTGTGAGTCCCACGTGGGACAACCTGATCAGCTTGTATCCCCCCGCCCCCTACTTCCAGCGCTTAAAACAGTGCTTTGCATATAGTAAGCACTTAACAAATGCCTTAGTATTAGAGAAGCACCATGGCTCAGTGGAAAGAGCACGGGCTTTGAAGTCAGAGGTCATAGGTCCACATCCTGGCCCTGCCAATTGTCAGCTGTGTGACTTTGGGCAAGTCACTTAACCTCTCTAAGCCTGTTACCTCATCTGTAAAATGGGGACTTAGACTGTGAGTCCCACATGGGACAACCTGATCAGCTTGTATCCCCCCCATCTTACCTCCTTCCCTTCCCCACAGCACCTGTATATATGTTTGTATATATTTCTCTATTTATTTATTTTACTTGTACATATCTATTCTATTTTATTTAGTATGTTTAGTTTTGTTCTCTGTCTCCCCCTTTTAGACTGTGAGCCCACTGTTGGGTAGGGACTGTTTCTATATGTTGCCAACTTGGACTTCCCAAGCGCTTAGTACAGTGCTCTGCACACAGTAAGCGCTCAATACGATTGATTGATTAGAACAGTGCTTTGCATACAATAAGCACTTAACAAATGCCATTATTATTAGAGAAGCAGCGTAGCTCAGTGGAAAGAGCACGGGCTTTGGAGTCAGAGGTCATAGGTTCACATCCCGGCTTTGCTAATGCTGTGTGACTTTGGGCAAGTCACTTAACTTCTCTAAGCCTGTTACCTCATCTGTAAAATGGGGATTAAGACTGTGAGCCCCACGTGGGACAACCTGATCAGCTTGTGTCTCCTCCAGTGGCTCAGTGGAAAGAGCACGGGCTTTGAAGTCAGAGGTCATAGGTTCACATTAGAACAGTGCTTTGCACATAGTAAGCACTTAACAAATACCATTATTATTATAGAAGCAGCGTGGCTCAGTGGAAGGAGCATGGGCTTTGGAGTCAGAGGTCATGGGTTCAAATGCCGGCTCCGCCAATTGTCAGCTGGGTGACTTTGGGCTCTGGGCCTCAGTGACCTCATCTGTAAAATGGGGATTAAGACTGTGAGCCCCCTGTGGGACAACCCGATCACCTTGTAACCTCCCCAGCGCTTAGAACAGTGCTTTGCACATAGCAAGCTCTTAATAAATGCCATCATCATCATCCTCTTCCCCCCGCTCTCAGCGTTCACGTGGTTCTCCAAACCTGCCACCCAAGAGAAGGAAGAAGAAGAGGAGAAGGAGGGGGCCGACGAAAAACCAAGCGAGCACTCGGACGCGGAGGCCAACATCATTTTGATGCTGAAACGGGCCAAGGTGAGACGACGGGCGCCGCAGGTCGGAGCTTCGGCCGCAGTTTCCCCTCCCACCCCCAGTCCTGCCGTTTGCAAGTCCTTCCCCCGTTTCAAACTCGTAAGACATGAGAAGCAGCCTGGCCCGGTGGCAAGGGCACGGGACTGGGGTTCTAATGTCAGCCCTGCCCCTTGTCTGCTGGGTGACCTTGGGCGAGTTACCTAACGTCTCTGTGCCTGTTACCTCATCTGTAAAATGGGCTGTAAAACCATGAACCCCATGTGAGTCATAGACTGTGTCCAACCTGATTTGCTTGTAATCACCCCAGTGCCTGGCACATATTACAGTACAGTGAGTCACTTAACTTCTCTGGGCTTCAGTTACCTCATCTGTGAAATGGGGATTAAAACTGTGAACTCCCTGTGAGACAACCTGAGCACCTTGTAACCTTTGCGCATTCAATCATTCATTCATTCAATCGTATTTATTGAGCACTTACTGTGTGCAGAGCACTGTATGTGCAGAGCACTGTACTAAGCGCTTGAAGTACAAGTTGGCAACACATAGAGACAGTCCCTACCCAACAGCGGGCTCACAGTCTAGAAGGGGGATACAGACCACAAAACAAAACATCTTAACAAAATAAAATAGAATAAATATGTACCGGTTAGAGTAATAAATATGTACAAACATATATATATATATATATATATATATATATATATATATATATATATATATATATATATATATATACAGGTGCTGTGGGGAGGGGAAGGAGGTAAGGCAGGGGGATGGGGAGGGGAGAGGGGTAGAGGAAGGAGAGCGCTCAGTCTGGGAGTAAGTGCTTAACAAATACCATCGTTATTATTATATTAAGCACATAAATGCCTTAAAAAACACTGAGAGTTGGTGCAGAGGGTTGGAAAGTTTTGGCAGATACAACCTCCAGGTTTTTATCTCCGTGACCTCTCGATATCGAATTCTTATTTCTGACCTCCGGGGTGTAAGTTATGCACAGATTTTTTTCTACATCAATTATTTTGTACCCTATATCTTTATTAGATTGAAAGATTCTCAAGATTAGGTACCTTGTCTTGTTTAGCCTCTTGTAAATCCCCTTAGCAAGTACTTGAGTGTTTGGCACACAGTGAGAGTTTAGTAACTGTAGGTAGTTGACTGAAAACCTTTCCCTTATCTGCCCCCTATCAAATGGCATGGTACAAAAATAGCGCATGTCACTCCAGAAAGGAATGACTCTGAGACAAGGAGGCAAAAGAGAAAACAGCACAGGGTGCTGAAAACATTAAGTACAGTAACACAAGGGACAGCCTTTTCAGTCACACTTGTACTTCCAGGTGAAGTCATCATCTGAGAAGGGGAATACAAAAGACAACTATACTTATTATATTTATTACTCTATTTATTTTACTTGTACATATTTACTATTCTATTTAATTTTGTTAATATGTTTTGTTTTCTTTTGTTGTCTGTCTCCCCCTTCTAGACTGTGAGCCCGCTGTTGGGTAGGGACTGTCTCTGTATGTTGCCAACTTGTACTTCCCAAGTGCTTAGTACAGTGCTCCGCACACAGTAAGCGCTCAATAAATGATTGAATGAATGAATGAACTATACTGGACCTGTTAGTCAGGGCCTGGCTTTTAATCCCAGCTCCACCACGTACCTGCTGTGTGCTACTGAGTAATTCACTTAACTTGTCTGTGCCTCAGTTCCCTCATCTGCAGAATGGAGATTCTATACCTGATCTCCCTCCTACGTAGACTGTGAGCGCCATGTGGGACCTATCTTGTAATAATAATAGCATTTATTAAGTGCTTACTATGTGCAAAGCACTGTTCTAAGTGCTGGGGAGGTTACAAGGTGATCAGGTTGTCCCACGTAAAGCTCACAGTCTTAATCCCCATTTTACAGATGAGCCAACTGAGGCACGGAGAAGTGAAGTGACTTGCCCAAAGTCACACAGCTGACAGTTGGCGGAGCCGGGATTTGAACCCATGACCTCTGACTCCAAAGCCTGGGCTCTTGACGCTGAGCCACGCTGCTTCTAGTGCTTAGAGAAGCAGCGTGGCTCAGTGGAAAGAGCCCAGGCTTGGGAGCCAGAGGTTCTAATCCCGGCTCTGCCACTTGTCAGCTGGGTGACTTTGGGCAAGTCACTCAACTTCTCTGGGCCTCAGTTACCTCATCTGTAAACTGGGGATTAAGCCCGTGAGCTTTACGTGGGACAACCTGATCACCTTGTATCCCCCACCTCCAGCGTTTAGAACAGTGCTTCGCACATAGTGTTTAACAAATGCCATCATTATTATTAGTAGTAGTGGTAGAGTGCTTAGCACATAGTAAGTGCTTAACAGTTAACCACAATTATCATCATCTGTAGGGGTCTGTCCCATTCCTTCATCTGCTACTTCCTCTTGTTCTCTCCTTAGTTGTACATCATGAAAGAGGAGCCAGAAGAGGCTGAGCGGATTTTGCATGAGGCCCTTCGTCTTGCTCACCAGTCGGGTAACACGCAGGCCATCATCTACACCTATGACTTGGTAACCTTCCCAATCAATCAATCAATCATATTTATTGAGCGCTTACTGTGTGCAGAGGACTGTACTAAGCGCTTGGGAAGTACAAGTTGGCAACATATAGAGACAGTCCCTACCCAACAGCAGGCTCAGTCTAAAAGGGGGAGACAGAGAACAAAATCAAACATACTAACAAAATAAATAGAATAGATATGTACAAGTAAAATAAATGGAGTAATAAGTATGTACAAACATATATACACATATACAGGTGCTGTGGGGAAGGGAAGGAGGTAGGATGGGGGGATGGAGACAGCTGTGTGTAAGGCCAGAGTGTTCAGAAGCCCAGCCATCAAGGGGGGCTGGAGGCTGAAGCCAGAGCTGACTCCTGAGCAGTTAACCGAGCAGTTAACTTGGCTTTCTTGTACCGTGCCTCAGCTCCTCTCTTAGCAAAATGGACTTAATCTTTAATCTTAAAAATACCTTATGATGGTGTACTAGTTAATTCTTGAAAATTGGCTCGCTTTTTGGGCAAGGAGGAAGCAATAGATTATCCTCAAACTTTGCTTCTCGTTTGCCCAGAACCCTTAGCAATTAACTATGCCAATATTTGCATTTAGAATCATCACTAAATAGTATATATCCTATTCCTATACTCTAACTTGCCTGTATTGTAATAAGTTAACAGCACCCTTCATAGCCATTCTTGGTTTTTACAAGATGCAAGTTCTTCTGAATTTCAGAGTATAAAGATTATACTGACTGTATAGTAATTCACAGGTTCTCTTCTCTTCCCCTGTAGATGGCTAACTTAGCATTCCTGAGGGGTCAGCTTGGCAATGTAAGTATCTATATAAATGGGTAAAATACATTCCTACAATCTACAAACTTGAGTAGTAACCTGTGCTCAGTTTCAGTAAACACATCAGGGTCACCAAGACTGAACTGCACAGGAAAACACTAGTAAGGCCTACTGCATTGTTCTGATGCTAAAGCAGTAGTTGCACAGACCTGAGATGTGCTCATTCTTTTCCTTTTTAGCTTAAAGATGGTAAACTGCAAGTCTCCTGGGCTTTCTGTTGTTAATCTTCACTTTATTCTGACTCCTGTAAAGCATTCTGTGGAATCATTGGGCTCAAGTAAAATTATATTATTTCTGTTTAAGGCCGAAAAGCTTTTCAAAGCAGCAATGAGTTATCTGCTGGCTGGAGGCATGAAGCAGGTAAGAGTAGCAGCAGCAGCAGCAGGTACTTTGGCTACTAACAAATTATTCCTTAATTCAGAAAAAGAGACTCTTCCTTCTCAGTTACCCATCACTTCTAGTACGAGCTTGGCTAAACTCGGGAGGTATGTGGGTAATAATCAGTGGGAAATGAGGCCTCACAGCGGCAAAGCCACAAGGCACATTTGGGTGCACAGCCGAGCTAAGGGGACCCCCTCTGTGACAGTTGTGATCTAAATTTCCTAGGAGGGCATTTGCTGATAGGTAGACACTGCATCACTTAAATGTTTCTTTTTCTCAAACAGGAGGACAATGCAATCATTGAAATATCTCTTAAGTTGGCCAGCATCTATGCTGCTCAGAACCAGTAAGTTGTAACTGGCAATCAGATCCACTAATAGCTTCCAGGAAGAGAATTCAGAATCTTATTTTAGGGGAAAATGCCAACTTTTCATTTTGAGCCCCCCAGCATGAATTTGGGGCCCAAACATTGAGGGAGTAGAGCAGTGGAAATCAGTGGTATTTATTACGCACTTACTGTTCGCCAAGCATTGTACTAAATGCTTGGGAGAGTTCATTGCAGTGGAGTTGGTAGACTTGTTCCCTGCCACATGGGGCTTACAGTCTAGGGAAATCAAGGAATAAAAGGGAGAAAAGCAGAGGAGGAAGACTGATTGGGAGGGAGGTAAGAAAGAGAAGATGACTGCAAGTGAAGATAAACTTCCTCTTCATCTTCTTACTTTTTCTCCTTAATGTCTTAGCTTCATAGGCAGCACAAAGGGGACATACCCTAAATTTGCCCCAAATGCCCCAGGCAGCAGAAATACTACCCTAACATCATCTGTAAATGAAATGTCAAATACTTATCACTTCTCACCATATTTAAAGGTCATCTAGAATAAGGTAGTTAAAGCTAGGTTGTTGTTTCAATAGAAGCCCACCTTCTGGGGTTCTTTGTGTCTTTGCTAGGGATTTGTAAGGATGCAACTTGGGTAACCTGCCCAGTTAAATCGCTGTAGCACCTCATCTAGGAACTAGAAAAGGCCTGCCCACCATTCCTTAAAGTTTATGGAGCAACTAAGTATGCGGTTTTATCTCCTCTAAGGGGACAAATTCTCTTACCTTTATGGTGATCATTCAATTGCTGTTGTATGTCAAAGAAGCAGATAACCTCTTTTAATAAAGTTTTAAACAGCTGTGCAGCAGTCCTCTTATCAAATTTGTAATTATCAAATTGTTGGTGCTCAATCATTATGAGATTCTTAAGGAAGTCCTGTGAAGTCTTCATCTGTGGCTCATTTTTTTTTAAAGACCTGAAAATTTTTCACAGATGTCCTTTAGCTTCACAACAGACCTATCTTACCTGTCTTAGTTACATAAACTGAAGCATCAAAACACTGTGTCTTCTGCAAGATATGACATGGTTACCAATGGCAAAGCAAGATTGCTAGTCATTTCATTGCTGGAAATTAACATATCCCCAAATCCTTCTTAACTCTCTCCTTCCTACTTTATCCACTTTTGTTCTCCTGCTACCCTGAAAGAATTTTTTGAGCACCAGTTGTGCAGAGTGACACATTACAAACTTGGGAGAATACAATAAAATCCAGGTGCATGATCCCTGCCCTTGAATTTACAATCTAACGGGGAGGCTTACACCAAAATAAATTACAGATAGGGAGATCAGGGTATATGAGATACATATTTAAGTGCTACAACGGTTGTGAGTGCTGAGGGGGCACTTGCAGAACGAAAAGTTACACATACCATTCCTCTCGAGCTAACTTACTGTGCTGTGTTCACTGTGCTATGTTTAGACTGTGAGCCCACTGTTGGGTAGGGACTGTATATGTTGCCAACTTGTACTTCCCAAGTGCTTAGTACAGTGCTCTGCACACAGTAAGTGCTCAATAAATACGATTGATGATGATGATGATGACGTTCACATCTTTCCTGCTGCTGACCCACTTCCTGCTCCCCTATGACTCCTGCAGTCCACGGTTCTCCCTATCTAAAAAGGATGCCCAAAATTCCCTTCTCTAAGAAAATTTCCTTAATTAATTTCTAGTCTTCCCAAGTGATGATATCCCTATTAACTGCCACCTCAGCACTACTGCAACAACTAAGCACTAGGGCCCTCCCAACCTCCTGAAGACTTTTGTACATCTCTTATGCAGCCTTAAGCACTAACTCACCTCCCTTGCCTTCTTTCCTCCTGTAAGAGACTTCAGTGTCCACCTCCCCTGCTAGACTGCAGACTCCTTGAGGTCAGAATCCACGTCAAATTCAGAGAAGCAGCGTGGCTTAGTGGAAAGAGCCCAGGCTTGGGAGTCAGAGGTCTTGGGTTCTAATCCCAGCTCCGCCACTGATCAGCTATGTGACTTTGGACAAGTCACTTGACTTCTCTGTGCCTCAGTTACCTCATCTGTAAAATGGGGATGAAGATTGTGAGCCCCACATGGGACAACCTAATTACCTTATGTCGACCCCAGCACTTAGAACAGTGCTTGGCACATAGCGCTTATCAAATGCCATTATTATTATTATTAAATTCAATGAAGCTCTCTCAAGGGCTTTGTATAGTGCTAGTACACAGTAGGTGCTCAGTAAATTCTACTACTGACTGATCTCCCTTAGAGATAATGCAAATACATTGGAGGGCCTTATAGGCTTTATTACCCTCTTCCTCCTTCATCTAATCCTTTTTATGAGTAACTGAGCTAGAAAGATAGAGTTCCAAGGCAGTTTCCTGAAACCTACATTTTCCTTTATAGACATGAATTTGCTCTCCCTGGATACGAGTTCTGCATTTCAACTCTAGAGAAAAAAATTGAGAGAGAGAGGGAATTAACAGAAGACGACATACCAGGTAGGAAAACATTCTCCAGTTATGCTTTTACAAGGGCTTATGTAGAGTTGTCTTTTTTAGTTGAAGACACTGCCTCTGGTGTTGAAATTCACCTGTGTATGCATGTGTGGCTGAAAGAACCAATGTGGGCCCCACAGTCCTGATCAATCTGAAGGGATAGTATAATCTAGAAAAATAAGGCATAAAGATATTTTGAAGACTTTTTAAACTTAAACCTTTAAGTGCTGCATAACACTGTTTCTGCATACTGCCATGTTTTGTTTGCTGCCTAAAACTCATCCCTAAAACTCATCTTTTAGACTGTGAGCCACTGTTGGGTAGGGACTGTGTCTCTATATGCTGCCAACTTGTACTTCCCAAGCGCTTAGTACAGTGCTCTGCGCTCAAATACGATTGGTGATGATCCCATTCTCTGGAATTCAGCATTCCATTGGAGAAGCAGCGTGGCTCAGTGGAAAGAGCACGGGCTTTGGAGTCAGAGGTCATGGGTTCAAATCCCGGCTCCGCCACATGTCTGCTCTGTGACCTTAGGCAAGTCACTTAACTTCTCTAAGCCTCAGTTACCTCATCTGTAAAATGGGGATTCAGACTGTGAGCCCCATGTGGGACAACCTGATCACCTTGTATCCCCCCCAACGCTTAGAACAGTACTTTGCACATAGTGCTTAATAAATGCCCTCATTATTATTATTATTATCTTTATGCCCTTAAGTAGTTGACCAGGATTGTTAATCAATCAATCAATCGTATTTATTGAGTGCTTACTATGTGCAGAGCACTGTACTAAGCGCTTGGGAAGTACAAATTGGCATCACATAGAGACAGTCCCTACCCAACAGTGGGCTCACAGTCTAAAAGGGGGAGACAGAGAACAGAACCAAACATACCAACAAAATAAAATAAGTAGGATAGAAATGTACAAGCAAAATAAATAAATAAATAAATAAATAGAGTAATAAATATGTACAACCATATATACATATATACAGGTGCTGTGGGGAAGGGAAGGAGGTAAGACGGGGGGATGGAGAGGGGGACGAGGGGGAGAGGAAAGAAGGGGCTCAGTCTGGGAAGGCCTCCTGGAGGAGGTGAGCTCTCAGCAGGGCCTTGAAGGGAGGAAGAGAGCTAGCTTGGCGGATGGGCAGAGGGAGGGCATTCCAGGCCCGGGGGATGACGTGGGCCGGGGGTCGATGGCGGGACAGGCGAGAGCGAGGTACAGTGAGGAGATTAGTGGTGGAGGAGTGGAGGGTGCGGGCTGGGCAGTAGAAGGAGAGAAGGGAGTTAACTCTTTTCCCTACAGGTAACAAATTAACTTTTATAGGCTGATCCAGAGAACTTGGTTCTTTCTGAAGCACTATTCATTACAGTTGTTGTACAAAAATAGAAGTGACCATTGGAAAAGTTCAGAGATAAAAGCAGGCAGTTTACTGAAGAAGAGCTATCCATTCATTGCTGTTACATTCAATTGTGTATGCAGTATACCAATATTATTCTTTTTTGGCTTTTAGCAGAAGAGAAAGCCAATACCCACCTCTTGCTGGGCATGTGCTTAGACTCCTATGCTCGCTACCTCCTCACCCGCAAGCAGCTGCCCCTGGCCCAAAAGATGTATGAAAAAGCTCTGCAGATTTCCAGGGATGTACAGGGAGAAAGGCATCCACAGGTGAGCAAAATCATCTGCTGTCACCAAGGCCCTCAGCTAGACTGGACATCCCTCCAAAAGAAAAAGCCTCTTACTCTTACGTTTCCTTTAATTCAGACGGTAGTGCTGATGAACGACCTGGCAACTACCCTTGATGCACAGGGCCATTATGATGATGCATATAATTATGTGAAGAGGGCCTCTGATCTGGCGAAGCAGACAGAGCACCCGGAGATGCACATGGTGCTCAGTAACCTGGCTGGAATCCTGATGCATAAAGGTAACAATGTAAATTACATTTGCAGAGATAGGATTAATGAATAATGTGGAGGTGGCGGGGCAAAAGGATGAGTGTAGCTGTCAAACTCAGTGGACTAATGAGCACCCAAGGATTTTGGATGAGTTTAGCCTGGTGGCTTACTGATGAGACTGAAGAAGAGATAGAGCATACTGGGTTGGCAGTACTTATATGAGTTGTTCCTAGGCTGCTGTCACAACAGACTGAGACACTAGTTGAGGGGAGTCAGTAAAAACAAATGTGTATCAGGTCGATTTAAAGTTATTTCAAGTTCAATTTTTAAAAAAATCACAGGTTGCAGCAAGTGTTGATAGTTTCAGGTTTTTCGGCCCTTCAGATTGATGGGAAAACATTATCACTGAAGTGTGGATTTGGGGGGGTTTAACCCGATTTTATCCTGATTCTTTATTCAGTAAACTCGAGATGAAGCCCCACAAAAACTGAAAATGTATATGTCCGCTCTCTTCCTACTTCTTCAGAGACTGAACAAATAATATTCCCTCCAGAAAATCAGAAAACCCAGAAGACAAGGGAGAGAGAAAACTGCTAGGTTCAGAGACTCCTGTCTTTCCCTGTCTAAGGTTCCTATCTCTGATAAAGACCCATAAATCCAAGGTGCCAATGGCCACTACCATCAACATCTCCCTCATTATTCCCACCCTGGTAAGCGGCATTCATGCTACTCACTTTCTTGGCTTCCACTGCAGGGATCCCCAGGATTTGGAAACTACTTTTTTTAAAAAGCTAGGATAAAACACAATTAACTTTCCTTAAAATCTAATAAGAATTTTTCCAGGGAAGAACCACACACATCAAAATAATCTCCAAATTATGGTTTGCTTTAACCCCACCTCCCCACAGATTCCGTACCATAAAACTATTATTAAAAGTTTAAGCTTAGATTAGAAAGCCAGTCAACTCTGACATCTCCATCACTATGTTTTTCTCTCTTTTGGGGAATCATAGAGAAATTTGCACAAGCAAAACGTACCTACCAGGAAGCCCTGAAACAAGCAGAGCTGAAAGGAGATCTGACTTCTATCCAGCACATCAAAGAGGAGCTAGCTGAACTCTCCAGAAGGAGTAAAGGCTCCTGACTCCTAATTTCATCAAGGGTAGGTCGTCCTAGGGAATAAGAACAACAACTTCTATTGCTAGAGAGGAAGTGGAAGTGACAGAAATGACAAAAGTCACTCCACCCAACATGGGAACGAAATAAGCCATTTTGGTTCTTTAGACATAATGCTGAAACCTTTCCATTTTCTTTTCCTTATTTTTACTAATGCTCAAATGCACTTCCCCTTTTCCCCCCCTCTCCAATTTTTTGGGCAAAAGTCCCTGAAGGTAACCTCTTGTAGGTGTTGGGTGCTAAAGCATATTTCCCCTATGAAACAAGTGCAACCTAAAGGAGAAATAAGAACCAAATATTATATTACAAGATTTACAAAATAAGCCTCCTTCCAAAGGCTTACCTGTTGTGAGAAGCCTCTGACAATTGACCTCAAAGTGCTAACTGGCTTTTCAGTTCTAGAGTGTAGAAGGGTTTCTAGCATTTGGGAAGTGAACATCTGAGCCCATCACATAGATACTGTCAAACCTTTTAGTATGCTTATTTTTTAATTTTCAAAAGTTTAAGAAATGCATCTGTTCCAGATAATATCAATTCCCTGTCTCCTTTCTTTAAACTAGGTCCCTGCCTACTTTTCCTACTGAAATGGTATAGAAAGGCCAATTTGATCCAGCAAATTTGTGCTTTCATAACCTACCTTAGAGAAATTGAGCTGAATTCTGCCTCTTGTCGAAGGAACTGGTAAATATTTACTTAATCCATACGACTACCTCTTCCTCTCACACCAAATGCTAATCTCTTTAGTTGTATTTTGATTCATTTTCAAACAGAGCACTGCATGGACCAGAGAAATGGTGAAATGTGGCCCCACAAATTTATCAGGTGCTACAGCCATGCATGTGCAGATACCCGGTGGGTTAATGGGAATTTCTACCCCAGCACCCCAAACAATCATCTGTAGCACCACTCCAATGACTGTGGACTTGGTTCTTTCAGTCCAGAAGTAAGGGGTCAATATGTGTATAATTCAAACCCCATATGATTCAGCTCAAGAGTCACCGGCTGAGCTCTGTCCATTTAGGGCTCTGATTGTTGGCGCTCCAGCAGAAAACACTGACCTCAGGGTTTAGAAAAAGTATGTGTGTATATGTGAGTTAGGAGTCTCAAAGACGACCCTCCTGTTGAAGGATCCTAGAGGCTGAAATCAAACAGTAGGAAATTTCACCATCACTGGGATTTAATTTACTGCTATTGTAATAAATAAGTTGATTACTGGCTATATATAAACTAAAGTAAGGTTTGGATTTAATTTGTTGAGGTGGTATGGCTGGCAGGTGGATGTTAAACTTTATTTGTCTCTGAAGTGCTGTAATATTGTGGCAATTACCGAATTGTAGTATATAGTCTCCATGCAGCAATCTAGTCATGTGAATATAACTTGTATAGACAAAACTGTATTGGTTAAAAAAATAAATCTGGTAAATGTGAGCTTCGGATGGTTTCTCTGCTGACAACAGCCACTTTCAAAAGGGGTGATACAGTGCCAAATCTACTTTATTTGAAACTAAAAATGGATGCTGAAACAGCTGCCTTCTCAGCACAAAGTTACCTTTGTATTAAAAGCACATTCCTAATTAGGGCACACAATTTTTCCCAACACCTATAAAATTCTGTGCAGGCTTGCAAATAGCCACTTGCTGAGAGCAAATAATTGTTTAGCCTAAAAGAAGAATAAACTATGCTGTCACTTATTTTTACTACTATGCATGTGAAACTGCCTGTGGGAGATCTGGCTCAGGAAAAAAAATTGTGGATTGGTAAAGTTTTGAACTTAAGCCAAATGATTTTATTATAAATAATAAATGGGACTATGCAGCAAAAAGGGATGTATTCAGTTTTGGGAGCCGGGGGGAGTCAAAACTTTTTTAAAGTGACAAAGGCCGATTTCTCTAAGGACCACTAATCCACGAAGAAATCCAGAATGGCATGTTAAGTGTTTTACAGTGTATGGTGATTTCTGGGGGCTGAAGTGAGAATGAACATTCAATGGATTAAAATATTTCCTGAAATAGTTTTTAGGAGAAATAACTGTCCAACAATCTCCTTTAAAAGAGGAGGATGTTATAGAAATGCTAGATTTTTTTGGTTAATATAATATGGCCCTTTCGGGCAGTCTGGCTAAATTGCTAGCAATGGATTCTCTTGAACCAATCAGAACAAGCATGGAAAAGTTATGTTTTTTTCCTCCCCCCCACCCCCCCCAACCCTTAAACCCTAACAGCTGCTTACTAAAGAATATACTCAATTCTGCCAAATGCATGTTTTCGATATGTGCTTTGGCTAAAATGCTTTAAGGGAATGTTCCTGCAACAGTGCACGCTTGTTTGGGTTAAGTGTGCTGTGTTATTAAAGAAACTATAGATGTGCTTGCGTGCAGCATTGGAATGGATGACTACTACAGTGCAAGTTTTCCTTAACCCAAAATTCCTCAAGAATGCAGCCATCCCACTTTGAGAGAGTTGGGTGTACGTGGGTAGATTAAATCACCCTGTGCGTTGAGAAGGAAAACTCTATCCTTCACAATACTCCCCATACTGATAGATTCTTTTAAGGGCTGCTATAAACTCAACACCAAAGCTTTCCTTAATTAAAGGGTTCCTTCCCCACCTCCCCACTCCCTTTTTTGATCCAGAGATGCTAGAGAGTTCAGATGGGTGTAACAGGGCCTTTTTTGTAGCGCTCAGGAAAACATCAGAAGATCACCATACACTCCGTTATCAGGGCTCCTTGTAGGCTTGGTGATGGAAAACAGCACGACTCTACGAACAGGAATCGCTCATATCATGGATATAGCTTCACATGGAATACGGACACTCCTCACACCAAGAGAAGAACGACGTTCTAGCTTTTCCACTTATAATGAAAAATGTAAAAGAGTTCTGAAGATGTCTCGTATGATTTAGGTAACTAACACCAACTCTAAAATTCAGAAGACACATAGGGAATTCAGCTTGGAAATAATTCTTAGTTTTACCTTTTATTCAATACTCAGTACTCCAGGTCTTAATCACTGCTTCACTGGTTGCTTGCATCAACACACAAGAGGCAGCCTGGCTTGATGGGGTTCTCTATACTGAGAGGTGGAATGATTTCTTCAGCTCCAAATCTACCTATCTCTTGCCGGGTGAATAAGAACATCCAAAAAGCATTCAAAACAATACATAAAATGACAATTTACAATTTGATGGGCATTCAATTTTGACCAATTGTTAAGATCACTGTGACGACTACATTTTTCTTTGCTCTGGACTCTAACCAGCATAGATTTGGGAGTAACAGTAATAATTCAGGAAGGACCTAGAATCCCACCTCTTTTAAAGGATCTGCTTACAACATCGAAGAGATTGGGCTCTGAAAAGGATTCTTTTTATACTCTATACAAACGTGGTCCTGCTCACAAACTTTCGGGGGTGGTCCGAGTATGACTCATTTGCAGCAGTGCTGTAAAACGAGGCAACAAAAGCAAATGGAGAACTGATCCCCTTTATTAATTGGTCGGAATCCAGAAGTCACTAATAATGACATTTTGTGGAAAAAAATTGAATCTCATCATGACAAATGGGTTTTCAAGTCTTAAATGTTTTCATATCAGAATCACTGAACATACCAGGATGAAAACATTGTGAAAGCCATGATTATAAATCAACATTTAAAAGTTTGTTGTAAACTACTTTTGTAAACAATGATTTACACATACCTTCCTGTTGAAACAAGACAGAATTAAGTCCATATTTTCAAGGCTACAGTAACTATAAACCTCAACGTAGGCTCTGGGTGCTGGAGTACAGGAGGTTAAAAATTAACAGCTAAGGTATAAGAATATAACTTTTAGAATACTGAAAAAGCCTGCAAAAGTTGTGCCTTGGTGTTACAATTTAATTTCCCAGGAATGATCCATTATGTTATGAAGTATTGTGCTAGATTTACAATAACAGCAATTTTAGTACACATTTCCTTTCAAGAAGTCCTATGGCTATCAGCAGTTAAATATAAGTATTTCTCCACATAGAAGCCACTCAGATATGCAAAATTTTAATTCTACTGATTGAAGAGATGAGAATGGCAGGAACGTAATTTGATCATCCAAACTGTGCGTGTCAACAAAATAAGCCAGGTCATAAATCCCACTCCAAACTGCCAAATAAAAATACAGATTTGTATTGTTCTTTTAAAAAATTCACACAGAGACAAAAAATCAGGCACCAAACTATCATTTTGAGGATACAACATTCAAGGCAATGCAAATAATTACCAGGGTATTTGCTGCTTATCAGCTATGTGATGAAAATATGAATCAATCACTGAGTCTAAAACCATTTTAATGAAATTCTCTCTCTGGAAAGAATTACCTTCCAAATTTCCAAAAAAAGGGGCATTTTTGTAATTCTAAGTTTGTGTGGTTGATTTTAAAAAAATAACCAAAGACCTTAATCCCATTATAAAATCAAGGTAATTATTTATCAAGACAAACTAGTCAATAAAAGAGTTTCAGTCTTCCAGAGAACTGGCAGAAATGTGAATACTGAGCAATTTGAATCTCTTCAAACAACATCAATGTTTAAAGGTGAATATATATCGTGAATATAAATACCATTGACTGAACAGACTCTAAAGAATACTGCTTTCTCTGGGAGTTCAGGGTATATTCACTATTGTGGACATTCATTTCTTTTTCATTTTCTCCCATCTTGCCTTTGTCATTCATGCACATCCCCACTAAACACTTGCATTTTTTTCCCCAGACAGTTTCAAATACAAATGACCACAGTATCATAAGGAAGGGCATGGTAGTAAAGGGTTCCCATTTCAGCAGATAGTGATGAAGAATTAAAAAGATCTCCTAGTACCATTTATATATTTTAGATTTTTTAACTGATGAGCACTATCCCCTTAGGAAATGATTCAGTAAGAATAGTAAAAACTCCAGGCTGCTTCTTACCGAACTAGAAATCTAAGGAAGATAGACACTAGTTTACAGATGTCAGAAGGACCTTAAAAACCGAGTCAAACAATATTGTGAATTATCAACAATCCTGATTCCTAAATATTTCAAGACTCCTTACATGGTGCTTGACCGCTGTACAAATCCATTTAAACACACACCCACCCATCCAAACACTCACTCACAAAATTAGGGATGGGTAGAAATTTCTTTTCTTTGGAAACTAACCGAGACACCCAGAGCCTTAGTTCACAGATAACCTACTGTGGTTATGGAGGTGGCAGTACAATTTATTTTATACGTTAGCCTTGGTTGGGGTGTATAAGATGAAAAAGAAAGAGGAGAGAACCTGGGGGCAAAGTTAAATCACCAGTGTGCATAACAGTGAGGTATGCCTCAAGTAAATCTGTTTCTTAAACTGAACCATAACATACCCATGCAATAATATTTCTGCAGAGCTGCAAGTAAAAAAAAGACTGCACTGAAAATTTACAATATGGCAGAATTTTTTTTTAAATGAACAAAATGTCATCTCCTGCCAGCTGATCTGACTATGTTAATATACAGAACTGGTTGAGGGTCAATCTTAAAATCTCAACATTTTCACAAGAGCTTGAATACCACTGGGCAAATGTGTTTAGGGAGGAAAAGAATCTTGGATTAAAGCACAATGCCTAAGACAGCCAAAACTGTGTAACTGGGCTGCATGTGGTCATTTGGATGGCGAGGGTATTAAAGAATACACAAGGAAATGTTTTTCTTTTTTAAAAAAAAAGTTACAAAATGACCCCCAAAATTGATGTGATGATTTGAACATAAGTACACCAGATACTATAGCAAAGGGAAAAACACTGCAAAAAGTACTCTCTATTTACAGAAGAATGATTTAAAGACATTATGATATTCTTTACAAATAGATGTAGAACAGGAAATGTCCACTTTTTAAAAACTTTACATATTTATCTTCAAGACTATTCAAATCCTCCAAGTGCCCTATGTAGCAGGCATGTTTTCTACTTGACAAATAAATTTTCCATCATTTCTTCATTGTTTTGGCCCTGGCTCTCCTTTGAAAGTCTCTTTGGGCACAAGTCAACAGATAGATTTCGTGACCCGCAATTGAAAAACAAAACAAGAAACAAAACAAATAAACTCCCCTCCCCCACCCCCAAACCAAAACAAAAACCAATGGGGGGGGAAAAAAAAAATCAAACCCCACCCCAATTTCTGCACAGTTCAATCGTCGCTATCTGATAGCGTCTCATATTGTGCTGAGAGTAGTGGGGCAGGTTCTCGCTCCCATATCCTGTTCTGTTGGTGAGTAGCTGCTTGGTTCATGGACGGAGGAACACACGCAAGTGACGTTGGTGGGGTACTGCTGAGCATCCGCATCGTCAGAGGGTTATAGGGAAACTGAGTTGATCCTGAAAAAAGAAAAAAAAATGTTTACTGGATATGTACAGCCTCCTCTCTTCGGCCAGTCCGATTTCAATTCTTTTTTTTTTTTTTTTTTTGGAAAATACGATGAGCCATCCAAAGGGAAATGATACACAGTGTTCTCTGAATTATCCAAGCCCGACATCCAGCTTGGGTGAACTGGAAATATGAAAAGCACACATGACTAAAATACTCTTCCCGACAAGAGGTTTTTGCGTATGCAATTGGGCCAACCTGTTTATGGGGCACATGTGAGCTAAATAAAAGTCATGATCGGCACGGCAGAGGTTGGACGTTCTCTGGCTCAGGTGTGGCCTGTGATCCCCATTCAGGCAGTGAGGCCAAGCTGGAAAATCTCTAACCTTCGTTAGGAAAATCAGTAACCTCAATAACAAACACCTGATTGGGTGGATTACCACCAACCTCTAGGGCATTGAGCAAGGCTGGGCACCCGATGCCCAACTTGCCACACAAGCCTTGCTCAAAGCTGCGAAGGCCAGAAACCTCTGGTTCAGATGTTCTACCATATCAGCTGTTAGGGCAGAACAGTGGACCCAAGGAATAGGAAGGATATGGTTACTCCGGATTACCCAGTTAGTCGAGTGTATACTGCATTTAATTCACTTTATCAGTCAATTAGGAAGATTTGGTTCAGGCTAGAGATTTTTATTTTTTTTTTAAAGAAAGTCTTTCCATGGTGGCCTGTATCGCTACTATAAAATTTGGAGGCTGCGCTCGCTCTGCATGGTTGCTTCTTAGCCCATGCTTACGTTCACCAACAGTAGGTAGGCAAGAAAGGGAGACAGAGGGGCTTGAAAGATCCATGTTGGGAGGAAAAGATGACTAGAAAAAAACAAAACATCAGTGAGGTACACAGATTGGGTCTGGGGTGGAAAAGAGAAACAGGAGACAAACAGAAATCAGGGAGAGAAGGGGTAGCAATTCATTCTTCTCAAATGTACTTTCTGAATACCCGCTGGGCTGGAGAGCCATGTAACCGTTTTTACCATCTGGCTGGGAGGAGCACACAAACTTCTCCTGGTTGTCACACATCAGAGAGGAGGAAAGTTCAAGACACAAAAAAGGCATTCACCGTGGTTCCTAAGTGGTTCTACTCTTAACTTAGGTGTAGTCAGCAACCCCTGCATGTTGCAGTTTCCAACTACTAGACTGGAAACCCCTGTGGCTTCAGAGCTAAGAAGATGAAATTCAGATAAGTGGGTTGGGAAGAAAGTTAGCAGAGGAAATGAAAGCAGCAGGTGTTGATGAGGGTGGAGTGAAACCAAAAAAACTGGGAAGGGAGGGGGTGGAGGGACAGAGGAGGAAATGTTACGTAGAGTCAGCATGTGTTCACTCCACCTTCTTCTGTCCCTTCCTCCCAGGTGGGGGGCAAGACAACAGGAAGGAAAGGGAGGGGTTTTGTCCGAATGCACATGTACATGTTCTTCCCCAGTTTGGTTTTGTTGCTCTCTCTACTCCTCCTGTCTGTTTCCCCAATGCTGGATGCCCCATCTCTTCCAGTTCCTAAACTAAGGGCTCTTTATCCTCAACGTGAGCATTCCCCCAAATCCACATTCTTTTTTTCCTCAGCTGTCTCCCATGAGGGTTGATAACTGTTCATACCTAAATCCTCTGCCCCTGCTCTAGACCCCTTTCTCTTTCACTTTTTAAAAATGCTTGCTTCTGATAGTCT
The DNA here is from genome assembly GCF_015852505.1 of Tachyglossus aculeatus. Lineage (NCBI taxonomy): Eukaryota > Metazoa > Chordata > Mammalia > Monotremata > Tachyglossidae > Tachyglossus > Tachyglossus aculeatus. The sequence goes on from NC_052082.1 coordinate 51,017,403, forward strand.
TCCTTTGCTTAGGGCTCTCTTCAACTTCTAACTCTTCTTGGATTCTTCCCCCTGAAACTGGCCTTAAATACACCAGCCTGGTCATTTAGGATGTCAGCAACGACAGAGGTAGAAGAACAGCAGTACTGCCAAACCTCATGGCTGCAAGGAAACCCTTCTGTTGCCATACGCAACCAAACTGGCTGTTTTCTCCCCTCTTTTATCACCCCTTACTCCACCATCAACTTTAACCATATCCTACCTTGCTTTAAAGTCCCCTAAGTAAAACCAAAATTAAAACACTCTCACACACACACAACCACCTTTACCATTTTTCTCATTTAGGTCGTTCATAATGAGACATACATTCCTAATGGACCAGACTGACATCCAGTGAAACTTTATACTGCCGAGCACCATACCTTGAACTCAGTATGTACTCAATAAATATTGTTATTGAAAAGAGAACATCTCAATTATGAACCTGACCATATCTACAAGGCATAGGAAATTTAGTTCTATGGCTTTATCCATCTTAAGACAGTGGGAATCCTGCAAACTCTTCCTATACACATTCAGATACTTGTTTGGGGAAGAGATGTTGTCTGGCATTAAAAGGGAGTCCTTGGTATTAATGAATTTCAAAGCGTTTAGTCTAATCAAACAAGTATTGTAAGCGATTAGGTAATACTAAATTGAGTGGGGTTTACAACTGCCTAGAAAACAGCTTTGGAGTTCAAAGTGACAGCCACAAATGAGAGTGCTTGCCCAGAGACAGTGTCTAATTTTGGTGTCTGTACTTTAAGGAGAAAAAGAGAACCTAGAGATGAGCAACCAAAATGATTAGAGAATTGGTAAATAGGCAAATGTGTTAAGTATATGCTGAGCTCACTTAGGATGTGAAGCCCTTTAGTAGGCAAGTAGGACCTCTGGAAGTGAAAGGAGTTGGGTGGTGGCATAGAAAACATGTTTTAAGAAAGGACAACTCATCAAGCATATACAGGTAAATTATTTTTACAAGGACCAATGCTCTTCAACTCCAGAGGAAGTAGAAGAGAAAAAGAGCTGAAAATTCCTCAAGAGACAGTTGGGCCAGACATGCAGAACTTGGCTGGAAATGATGTTCTAATGAAACAGGCTGCCAACAGGGGCTGTGAAATCTTAAAGAATAGGACCACTTTTCTAGGTTTAAGAAATGGATAAGGGATAATCAAGAAATGGAGAAGAAGGGATGCTTTTTGACCAAAGGTTTTAGGAAAATTATGACTCCAAGAGACAGAATTGGAAACAAACCAAGGTATTACACTCCCAAATGCTTAGTACAGTGTTCTGCACACAGTAAGAGCCCAATATATATGATTGAATAATATGCAAAAATAGCACAAAGGACATGAGTTGGCAACTGCAGAACAGGGTGAAGGGATTATTGGTGGCAGAGCATTCTTTTCAGCTATTTCCACAAAAGGGTAAAGTTAGCAGACTGCATGAGACAAAAGTTTGGGGGGTAGGGGGGGAGAGGGGGAGAGAGGGAGAGAGAGAAAGAGAGAGAGTGTGTGTGTGTGTGTGTGTGTGTGTGTGTGCATGCGTGCCACGCAAGCAGGCATGCACACACCCATATGGGTTTCTGTGTTTGTATTCATTTCACCATAAATACAATCGGTTGCAGAGATAGGCAGAAAATATGAGGCAGCAGGCCCGGGCCCAGATCAGAACAAGGCACAGAGAGGAACCTGAAGAGATGCTTTCTTTGCCCCCTGAAGCCATGCTCCCTGCTGATACCCTGGGAAGAAGAAGGCAGTAGTGGATCATGAAACAATATTTCCATGTGCATGCTCTTCTCCATCCCCTCTCTGGGATTCTTCCCTCTCTCCAGCACTATGTAATTGTGTTCTGTGATTCCAGAACTACAAATGCAAAGAAGGGGAAAAGTCTCACATACAGGTGAGACTCTCTGAGAAATGGCATTTTGCACTGAAGATTAATTTCCACCAATTATTGCTGTTTCCAAGATTGCAAATTGATTGCTTTATGCTGGGGTTCCAGATACTAGAATCACTTTGTTCATTTTCTGACTACAGGGAATTGAGAAAGTTGCAAGACATTTTAAGTGAGGTAATTAGACCAGTTGATTTTCCCTCGCTCTTGAGCTTCCCTTGTTTATGAGTTTATTATAATTTTGGCATTAGAAAGTGTACAGTTTACTGTCCTGGAAACTGTCCAGCAAATCTGGATGCTATGATATAATTACGGAAACATGGATTTCACCAAGATTATGGTTATGTGCTATCTTTAAAAAATACAATGAATTGCTGATATGGTAATCAGACATTGGGTTTTCTCGCATGTAATCTGTTTCCCACCTGTTGAAGAAGGCCTATCTTCCCAGGCCCACACTGGCGTCTGTCTGTGGTAATCTCCTTCTGAATGCACAGATGAAACAGAAGAAGGCCGTTCAGTTCCTAAGTAGCCCTGTCCAGGAATGGGAGATTTAGACTTCCTACTATTTGATTTGCCTATTAGCTTCTGTTTGCCGACTCCCCCTCCTGAAAATGGAAATCAAAGAGATTTTTAAGAAATTGAAAAAAAAAAAACTGAGTTAACCTGTCAGTATTCTAAATAGGGCATCCATTTAAATTTGGTATGAGACGCCAAATATCAGCATCGATAGTATTTGTACATAGCATCTTCTATGTGTGGGGAATTGGAATTTGGAGAAAAAAACAAACTGCATAATCCAAATCCCTGCCCTTGAGCAGTTTCCAATCTAAGAGAGTAAATTAAAATATTTGGGAGAAATCCATGTTTCCTTACCCCACTAATGTCTAGATTTCCCTTTTGGAGCCAATGCACTAAGGTCTTAAAATCTCTATGTGCTAAGCATTGGGCTAGATTCGAGGCTATGAGATCAGACAGTCCCACAGAGAACTCACAATCTATCTCATCCCCATTATACACATGTGGGAACTGAGTCCCAGAGAGATCGACTTGTCCAAGGTGATACAGCAAGACCAGTGTGGCAAAGTTAGGATTAGAATCTGCGTTTCCTGCCTCCCAGTTCCGGGCTCCAGGCAGGCCTGCTACCTCAAGCAATTAGCCAATAATATTTATTGAGAATCTATTGTGTTACAGTCCCTACACGTAGAGCTTCGACAAGCACAATACAGGTAGAACATGCAATCCTTTATCTCAAGGAGTTTACAAGAAACACACAACACAATAAACAAATAGGAGGAGACTGGAAAGCAAGTACTTAAACTTCTTCCATCGTACCATTTCTGGCTTCCATTTCCGTTTGGTCAAAGCAAATCCCTTTTGTAGACAAGCTGCCAGGCTCAATTGTTTAGAGGAACCAAAGTTGGGACACTGGTTAGTATTCACTCTGGAAGACTGGAAGAATATGCACCTGGGATTTCTTACCTTGAATAGTTCAAGCTCTGATAACACTTCCTAAGGTTCTTCACATGTCACTGAGAAGCTATAGAAGTAATTACCTGAATTAGGTGATGGGTTTGCTTCCTCTCTGCGGGCCTCACTATTAGCTGAGACTGATGGATTTGTACTGCCTGGCACGACTCCCATAGGCTGTGACATGACAACTCCATGATCTTCTCCCTTATCATCAAAGTTTCCCATGAGAGCCTTCCTTATAATGTCTTCCAGACCCAGATTGCTGGCAGGATCAGCAAAAGAATGGCCTCTAGAACTGACTGAGCCTAAATGGAGAAAATTTAAAAAGATCACAGGTTAATATCTATAAACACATAGGGGATACGGGGAAACAGGAAAAGTAAACCAAAAGCAATTTAAGGCACAATTCTAGGGCCCAGCTTGTTACTAGTGCAAAGAGACTACTAAAACAAAACATGGGTTCCCAGACAATTTTGTCTTAGCTTTATCCAACTCTTGCCAGAAGTTCTAAAACCACAAGCAATGACTCAGTGATTTGACTGATTGACTGAAGGGACCAAATGCATTTTCAATACATCTTCTCAGTGACTTTTTTCCGCCTCAACCACAAATTCCCTTGCAAATCTTCACAGGACAAATCTAACTAAGCCCCATGCTAACATTAGCAAGAACTGCTCCATGAAGACATGACTAAAGTTTACACTTAGTCCTCCCTTAGGACCCCTAATTACCAGCAAAATGAAATTTGGGGTTTTCATCTTCTGCTCTGTCATCTCCTAATAGGATCATTTTCAAAAGGGAAATGTCCTCAGGATCCAGGCTAGATGACAGAAGACAAAGGAGCAGCAACTGATGGGGAATTCATGAGCCAATCAAGAGGTAACCAAGCCCAAGGTTGCAACTGTACTGGGGAAAAAGCCTATGTGCATATCCTCAGTCTAATGCTTTCAGGTCTTTTTTTAAAAAATGGTATTTGTTAAGCGCTTACTATTTGTCAGGCACTGTACTAAGTGCTGGGGTAGACATAAGCAAAGCAGGTTGGGCGACAGTCCATGTCCCACATTCTTAATCCCCATTTTACAGATGAGGTAACTGAGGCACAGAGCAGTGAAGTGACTTGCCTAAGGTCACCCAGCAGTTAAGTGGCAGAGCTGGGATTAGAACACAGGCCCTTCCGACCCCCAGGCCCATGTTCTATCCACTAGGCCCCACTGCTTCTCAGGATGAATCACAGCAACAACAACAAAAAAACCTCATTGAACAGCAAGCCAACCCTATCATCAGTTGATTAATGAGGCAGATGGTGTTAGGATAATTGAAAAACCATATGGATTCTGAAATGTTTTCTACCTTGATGTTGGATTTGTATCAAATGGACATGGTTACTTAAAGTTTCCCTTCCTTTCCTAAATATATTCCAATTATCTTTGGTACCTTACTACTTTTAGTTCATCTACAATTTTTTTTAAGTCCCGTGGCTTGCATACTATTCATTTTTGTACTGCATCGGCCTCCTCACCGACTTCCCTGCCTCCTGTCTCTCCCCACTCCAGTTCCCACTACATCTGCCTGCCCAAATCATTTTTTTTGTAAGTTCAGCTCACATCTCCCCACTAAAGAGCTTCCACTGGTGGCCCATCCATCTCCTCATTAAAGACAAACTCACCACCATTGGTTTTGAAACATTCAGACACTCAGTCAGTCTGCCTAGCCTTGGATCTGTACCCTTTACGCACTTGATATTCCCCCCACCCTCAGCCCTACAACTTATGCATATATCCATAATTAATTTATTTATATTATTGCCTGTCTTCCGCTCTAGACTGTATGCTCATTATGGGCAAGAGAACATATCTACGAACTCTGTTGTACTATACTCACCCAAGCACTTTGTACAGTGCTCTGCACACACTAAGTGCTCAAATACCACTGATAGACTGAAAAGACCTCCAAATCTTTCAAAAACTCTATGAAGTCATGATTCTCTTCAATCCTCTTAAAAAAAGGCTTTTCACAAGTCTTACCCGAGGTAGTGACTGCTGGCAGGTTAAATATTTCAGTTCCTGGTTGAGCAGCTGCTATAATTAAACACAGGGTACTAAAATTAACTTGAATCGATTACCAACATAATACTATAAAATATATGCTTGAAGAGCTTCCTTGGTTTGCATCCATCTCAGCAACATAGGAGAATTACACTTACTGCATTAAACACACAACTCTATAGCAATCTTTCCATTAAAAGTGTTTCAAAGCAGTTTACTTTTTGAAATTTTGGTGTTTTTTTAGTAAAATGATTACCACATAAAATTACCTAAAGAATGTTACTGTTAATTCATATAACAGTGTGTATTTTCATTTTGAGCTAAAAAAAGAAGTCCCACTTACCCATGTCAGTGTCACCTCCACCAGAGGAGTTCAACTTACGAAAAATCTCCTGCTTCTTGGATTTCACCATAGGTGAAGTGTTTTCAAGCTTGGTGAAGAACGAAGGCAGGTAGCTGATACTCCCTGGTGAGCGGGAATCATTCCTGCTGGGAACACACTTGTGTCGGATAAATCAAGCAATGGTACTGACTGAGCACCTGCTGTGTGCTGAGAACTGTACTAGATGCTTGGGAAAGTACAATACAACAGAGTTGCTAGACATGAGCCCTCCTACATGGTGCTTACAAGTCTGGAGGGGGAGACAGACATTCAAATAAATTAGAGGAAATGCTGTGGGATGAATATCAAGTTCTTGAGGGGTACAGACACGAGTACACATGTGAATAGGAGAAATGAGGGCCTAAACACGGAAGGCCATTTGGAAGATGAGGAGTTCCTTTCTGTACATATTAAATTTGATGTATCTGCAGGGCATCCAAGCAGTGCCTTCTTGAAGGCACGAAGAAATGGGAGATGGCAGAGAAGCAGAAAGGTCGGGGCTAAAGAGGCAGACTTGGCAATCACCTTCTTAAAGATTAGATGTAGCTTCTCTGTCTCCCCCTTTTAGACTGTGAGCCCACTGTTGGGTAGGGACTGTCTCTATATGTTGCCAACTTGTACTTCCCAAGTGCTTGGTACAGTGCTCTGCACATAGTAAGCGCTCAATAAATATGATTGATTGATGATTGATTGATGTAGCTGAGGCTACGGAAGCAAATGAGTCCTCCAGAGGAGTAGGTGTAGAGGAGAATAGAAGGGGACTCAGAACTGAACCTTGAGGGACCCCCGCTCCAGAGGGTGGGAGGCAGAGGAGGAGCTGGAGAAAAAGACTGAGAAGGAGTGGCCAGAGAGACTTCAGCCCCAGTCTAAGAATGGCCAGTTGGGGATGTTGTAACTGGGTGGAGGCAGCAGCAGCAGATGGCATCTCCGGGCATGGAAGTGGTACAGCCGCTGTGCAGACTGGCCACACAGAATTTACACAGCCACAGTTGCTCCTTCAGACTCCCAACACTTGCTCTCTCTGGTGCATCAGCCAGGCTGGCTGGAGGGGCCAGGGTTGAGGTGGGCTTGTTACCCCTGAGTTATGAGGCTAGAATCAATCAATCATATTTATTGAGCACTTACTGTGTGCAGAGCACTGTACTAAGCGCTTGGGAAGTACAAGTTGGCAACATATAGAGACAGTCCCTACCCAACAGTAGGCTCACAGTCTGAAAGGGGGAGAAGAGGAAACTCAGACCTTGCCTCAGAGTTACACAGGGAACAAAGAAACTCCACAGGCACCAGGACCAGGCCTGGGAGAAAAAATGGAGCCAAAAGCCTAACTCCACTTGTTGCTCTTTTCTGGCTCCAAGGATCAAGGTGGATTAGCTCTGACTGCCTGCCCTGACCAAAAAGTCATGTGTTTGCTTTTCGGGAGGGAGTGTTGGGGAGTGGAGGAGTGAGCAGGGAACAGAAGCATGGCACAGTGGATAGACCATGGATCTAGGAGTCAGAAAGTCATGGGTTCTAAACCTGACTCTGCCACTTGTCTGCTGTGTGGCCTTGGGCAAGTCACTTCACGTCTCTGTGCCTCACTCACCTCATCTGTAAAATGGGGATTCAGACTGTGAGCCCTATGGGGGACAGGGACTGTGTCCAACCCCATTCATTCATTCATTCAGTCGTATTTATTGAGCGCTTACTCTGTGCAGAGCACTGTACTAAATGCTTGGGAAGTACAAGTTGGCAACATATAGAGACGGTCCCTACCCAACAACGGGCTCACAGTCTAGAACGGACGGGCTCACAGTCTAGAAGGGGAACATTTTGGGGAACATCTGTATGGGGGAACATTTTCAGGACGACAGTCAAAGGAGAGAAGAGGGAAAGAGGGCTGACTTACTCTTGTATCCACCCCAGTGCTTACAGTACAGTGCCTGGCACGTAAGTGCTTAACAAATACCATAATTATTATTATTATTAGAAGGGTTAATGGCTTTAGGGAAGGGAATGGGTGGAAGGGAAGAGAGAGCAATGCAAGGTAATCATTCCCTGGGGTATAGGGAGAATGACAGCAGAAGGCGATTTAGGAAGAGGAAAGTGTGTAACTGAGTACTTCATTTTAGACATACTGCATTTAAGGTAAAGCTCTCCAGAGGAGAAGACTGTGGAGCGGGTGAGAGGTCAGGGCTGAAAATGCAGATTGAGGACTCAACCTCACAGAGTTAGTATTGTATCTGAAAACACTGAGTACACGAACTCCTGGAGAGAGAGGGTGAAGTGAAAAGCCTAGAGGGCCAAGAACTGAGCCCTGTAAGATGTCCACAGTCAAAGGACGTGAAACAATGAGGAGGAAACAAAGGAAAATGAAAAGAAGCAGTTGGGTGGAAAGGGTAAGAACCAGGACAGTAGTGTATCTGTGAAGAAAACTTAAGAGTTTCTAGACGGAGAAGCTGATGAATAACTGTAGCTCTCTGCAAAAATTTCACACATTTGAGCCAACTGATAAATGTCATTTCCTTCAAGACTTAATTTATACAACCCTGCTCAGAAATGCTAATACTACCTCAGTTGGTGCTCATAACCAGAAAATTCAGTCTCAGATGGATCAGCCACATATTTACAGGTCTCCCACACACATTCCCTAGGAAATTTTATTTAAGTGCTCTAGCAGGCTACCTAATATACGAATATCACATACTGTAGATAGTATGGAGCACAATATGGCGAGGCTCAATAGTTGTAATTGTTAGGTAATGTCTACTAAATCTCTACCACACAGAAGACTTCACCATCAATTTAGGCTAGCATGCTCCAAGGAGAAATTCTTAGCCTTGAAAAGTTCTGAGTAGCAAAAGTAACTTTTCCCTGCTAAATAAAACCTGAAACTTTTAAACAATGCTTATGTTATTGACCAGAGAATCAGCGCAGCCTAGAGGAAAGAGCAGGGGCCTGGGGCTCAGAGGATTTGGGCTCTAACCTGGCTCCACCACTTGTTCGCTGTGTGTGACCTTGGGCAAGTCACAACTTCTCTGTGCCTCAGTTACCTCATCTGTAAAATGGGGATTAAGATTGCAAGCCCCATGTAGGACATAGACTGTGTCCCATCTGATTGTCTTGTATCTACCCCAGCGCTTATTGCAGTGCTTGGCACATTCATTCACTCATTCATTCAATCGTATTTATTGAGCGCTTACTGTGTGCAGAGCACTGTACTAAGAGCTTGGGAAGTACAGGTCGACAACATATAGAGACACTGAAAAAGAGGGGGGAAAAAACCTAAAACATTTCCAGGTTACTGGACATATGATCCATGAGTTTTTGAGGGGAAATGTACAACTAAGAGGCAACCTCAAAAACCATAGGGGAAAAACTCATACTCCAATATATTCCATTAGGGGACTAGAAAATGATAGCGTCTAAAATACATCAAGGCTGATAGCTCACATGGTCCACAACAACGGACATACACGGTCGAGCGAGTCCAAAGTCTAAAAAAGTCCACACATCTTCCGCAACCTACCTCTGTTCTGCAGGCTCAGCTCTTTGGGAAAGTAATAAGATACTGTCTTGTTTCTCGTGTACAACTGGAATCTGAGGAGGGGAGATGGGCTCGTAGGGCTCTGAAGAGACATGACTTCTTTCTGGGGATTTTCCAGGCCTAGAAGCATAATATTTCAAGTATCACAATATAATTCAAATCGGGTATTTCCTATAATCGCAGCGTGCCAAACAGGTGGGAATTTACTTTTAACAAAAAATACGATTTGAAGCAAATGCATTACCTTCCTCGGGATTTGTCTGAGAGGTTTTCCGGAGACACTCTGGAACCTGGCCGCTGATGGTGGACAGACTGTGACTGTGAGTCTGGGCTGTAATGATTCGGTGCTTTTGTCCTGGCAGGAGTAGGAACTAAGGCAGGGGTTGAATTCTGGAATGTAGAAGTGGGAGGCTGTTGGGTGGCTTGCGAAGCAGCTTGGTTTCGAGCAAAGTCCTGTGTAATAATTTGCTGGTAACATAAAAAGAAAGGGCTGATTACACATCAGGCCCATTCTATTAGCAGAATTATTCCCAAAAAGCCACTGGGGCTCGAAATACGATCTTCCCCTCTTTGAAATTCTTCTTCTCTCCTAATTCTCCTCTTCCCCTCCCAAGTGTCCTTCTTTCCCCTTTTCTCCCTCTCTCAAACACCTATCTTTCTTTTTTTACGCTGTCAAACTTGTCTTCTGCCTGATCAGAAACTTTAATATTGACAGAGGTGGAGAAGAAAGCTTACACAGATATGATCAGCAAGAGTGATCAGACGATGAGTTCTAGGCACGTGTCCAATTCCATCTGCTTGTGAAGATGGCGGCAACTGCTGCTGTTGTTGCTGCTGTGGAGATGGAGATTCTTGCTGTGGTCGATAGCGGTGCAATGAACCTTCATACTGTCTACTGGGATCACCTAATTTATAATGGGCAAATGTTATTCCAGTGATGGTAAGTCCTCAAGTGCTCAACAAAGTTTGACTGTAATTTAGCGATTGAACATTTACTCCCATTTTTAGAATTCCGAAAGCTTGACTATCAAGGAAAACAAACATTTCTCTCTCTCTCCCCCATCTTACCTCCTTCCCTTCCCCACAGCACCTGTATATATGTATATATGTTTGTACGTATTTATTCCTCTATTTACTTATTTTACTTGTACATATCTATTCTATTTATTTTATTTTGTTAGTATGTTTGGTTTTGTTCTCTGTCTCCCCCTTTTAGACTGTGAGCCCACTGTTGGGTAGGGACTGTCTCTATATGTTGCCAACTTGTACTTCCCAAGTGCTCAGTACAGTGCTCTGCACACAGTAAGCGCTCAATAAATACGATTGATTGATTGATTGATTGACTGTAGAATCAGGCAAAAAGCTGAGAATGCTAGTTCAGAATGGAATCATAGATTCAGTCTGGTGCAAACCTTGTATTCCTTATTTTTCGAGAGGCAGTCTGGCACCGTGGACAGAGTGTGGGAGTCAAGTTTTAGTCCCCACTCTGTCACTGACCAGCTGAGGGACGTTAGGCAAGTTACTTAACCTTCCTGAGCCTCATCTGTAAAATGGGAATAAGATATCTATTCTTCCTATCTCTTAGTCTGTGAATCCTGTGTGGGACAAGACCTATGTACAATAAGGTCAACTTGTAACTACCCCAGGAATTAGCACATAAGTTCTTAATAAAGATCAATCACTCAACATTCAATCGAAATGCAGATGTCTTAAAAACATAGTGAAAGCAATCGTTTATAGTTACCTATGAAAGTACAACTTTAAAATGGAACATTGCTATAAACTTTCCTGGGTGTAAAGGTTTTGAGCAAATCATACTTGTAATTGTCTACTACATAGAAAAAAATGTTAGAGTAGTATATATGGATATTTTGTAGCAGCTACCGAAAATGAATGACAATGCACGCTGTGTATATACAGTGCCTATTGAAAAAAAAAATTGACTTACTTTCTGCCTGGCTTGGTTTAGGGACCTCCTGTTGATAGGCCTGCAGTTTATCTTGGGGTGGAGGAGGTGAACTGGCAGGACTTATCACTTCAATAGCATCTCCAGGGGTTTCATATCGGTGAGAAGATACTGTGAGTCAGAGGAAAAAAAAAATCTTTCCTTAAAACCAGTCCTTTCAGCGACCTTACAAAGTAGAGTCAGTAGAAAACGTACACACCTAGGTTGACCAACTCTGTTTAAAGCAATACAATTAGCTCATGAAATTCAGGGACAATATTTGTATCTTGAAAGAATCAGTTGCCATCATTAAAAGTAAATGAACCACTTTCTCCACAGTACTACCATATTCCTTTAAAAGCTAAGTCCATATCAGACTCAACATAAATAATGTTGTTTTGATTCATGCTATTAATTAGCAACAAAAATCTTTTAAGAGAGGGGATACTGTCAAAGGCTTGGGAATTCTGGAAGTTTTTGGGTTCCACTGGATTTAGTATAGACGCTCAGACCCTGGAAGGGGTTTTGAGCCAAAATACTCTAGTGAGCTTGATGCTGCTCCTAAGTTTCAGGTTACTATGAAAGAACTTGCAATGACGACTGTTCCCAAAAATAAAACAAAACAAAAAAAACCAACCCAAACACACCATTTTAAAATCATTTAAAACTACCAAAAATATTTGAACCAAAAGGGGTTCTTGAAGGAAAATCTGATTTTAGCATTAAGCTTGGTGACCTTATTTCCCTTCAACAGTTAAAGGAAACAGGCCTATATGACAGAATGTAACTTTGGGTCCCCCTGTAGAGACGGTATTATAGATATCACTCAGGTTGGACAATCAAATAGCAGTTTCTCTCATAGTTACTTTTTTATATATCTTTGCAACCATTGATAGTTATCTCTCCATGCAGAGCAAGCCTTCGAAGTCCAGCGGATTCTTCAAATATGCAATTAAAATGATCTCACCAATTACACCATTTTAACAACATCATTTTCTACAAAACCATTTGGTTTTGGAGGTGTTTTCTCTCCTCAGAGGAAAGGCAGCAGATACTCTTAAAAGCCAATGTGCCTTAACAGTGTGAGAGGACGACTTTGTAATCCAACACTATTTTTATACCTTTTCTCAGCACCTGAAAATGCCTATATAGTCACCCAGTTACTGATGATTATCCTACCTGTAAAAATTTTAACATCTGTTTCACCAGTTAGGCTCTAAGTATCCTATGAACAAGTTCTCACGCTCCTTTAGAACATTCCCCAAGTGCTCAGTACAGTGACCACTCAATATATATCAATACTGTTACTACATGTTTGAGAATTCTTCCTTGTTGCTCCTTCTGCCTGTTTCCTAGTCTCTTTTATTCTACAGCCTTCTTGAAGTAATTTTATGGACAGTTTTAAAGCTACATGGATCATTTGGAAAATTGATCAGCATAACCATCGTTACAGAAGCATATACTTTTTGTCTCACACAATCCCTCACCTCCACTATCTCCAGCTCCCTTTCTTATCAACTTGCAGTATTTACCACGCGACTCAAATGTTCTACTGCATGAGTAATGCTTTATCTAGTAAAGAATCAAGCAAGCGGTCTCTTCCTACTCACTATTTTAGGAGGTTCAGGACCCCCACAATACAATACGTACGACTACTAGAAGAATCCGAACTTTGAGAGCCCCGTTCTCTGGCGTCCTTATCTGAAGCAATCTGTCGGGTGATGATCACATCTATGAAGTTAGCAGCAGTAATGGTGGTCTTCCCTCGAGTCCTTAGCTCCTCCTCGTATCTGGATTTGGGAGGAGGCCCTTTATCTTTACCGGCCTCAGAATAAACTACCGAAGAGGATTGTCCCTGGGGTTTTCCACTCGGGAAGCCCGCAGAAGTGTACGGGCATTGAACGGATCTCTTCTCCGCTTCCAGTGTTTTCTGCTCCAGCTGCTGCTGCTGCTCACTAACCATTGCTGACCTGCGTCCCAAGTTCTCCTCTATCCGGGTTGCCTCGTGCTTACTCTCTTTCACTTTGGACACTTCCATCTGTGGTGCAGAGGCTGCAGCGTCCACCAAAGCAGCCAAGGCATCTGCTGCAGTATTATAACGTGATGCAGGCAACCCTTGAGTTATGGAAGGGCCTCCAGGGGGGATCTGCCTGCAATAACATCAAAAGGTGTTTGCATCAAAATCCACTACCGCACTATCATTTTGGGTTATCCTACAGCCAAGGAACTAAATGAAGACCAAGCTCCTTACACCTCCGTGGGCAGACTCTGGCTGGGGTCCACCATTCTTGTTGTGGGCAGGGAATGTGTCTGTTTTTTGTTACACTGCACTCTCCCAAGCACTTATTACAGCGCTTTGCACACAGTAAGCGCTCAATAAATACAACTAAATGAATAAACCAACTCTCCAGCCAGAATCACTACTCCAATTATTTTGGTATAAACCAAAGAAAAGTGAAATAACAGTGAGCAGGAAGTTGAAATTGATTCTTCACGAAACCTACATGATGCGAAGCTGTGCAGCAGGGTCTAAAGGGGTGATCACACTGGTGCCGTTGGTTCCTTGGAAAATACTGGGTCTTTGCTGCAGGATGTTCTCCTGGGGTCTAACTGAAGGAGAAGGCGAGCGAACATATCCATGACTTCCTGGTCGTCCAGGCTGTTCCGAGCCTTTGAGGGAAAATAGAGAGAAATAGTAACAAGAAAGCTACCCACAAGGAATAGCTGTGCACATACATTCTAATTCTGACAGCTGTATAAAAAAAGAAAATCACAGAGGTATAAAGCCACGCCTTATCCAGGCTCTGAGCTTCCCCACAAATATTGCTCACTATGTCATACTTCATATAGTCAGTTCTTCTGGAATACAAGGAGTATGTTCCTGAAGAACCTTGATTTACAGAAATTTGTGCTACAGAACACACGCTTGGCCCATGTCACTTGCACGGTAAAAACTCTTTCTTCCAACACTGCATCACACTGTATTCAGTGAGGTTTGTTTCGTGAGCAGAAATTTGCTAATTCCGCAATACTGCACTACTCAAAATGTGTAATGAATGCACACGTTAGAATAACTACATTTTACTAATTCTAGAACTGTTAAAATAATCTTCACAGTCAGGTAGTTACAATATGTTGAATCCATCAGGTTGAATTCATAAAACTGCATGACATAGTGGTAAAAGTGGCAGCCATTACTTTAAGGCAGCTGAAAAAAAGGGGAGTTCTATATTCTGGAGCCAGACATCAAAACCGATTTCAACTTGCCCACCAGAGTGAAGAATACCAGTCCTGGCATAAGTGATCAAACCTTACTTGGCATATTTTTGGTGGTAATGGGACCAAAAATAATCTGTAAGCATGGATAAATACCTAATTTTCAACTTAGAATTTTGAAGTCTAAATTTCAAAAATGCTTTAACAAATACCACAATTTTGATAGATTTTTAAGCTTAAAAAATCAATCTCCAAAAGCTGAAAATATTCAGACTCTGACCTGACCGAAGGTAGAGCTCTGTGGACACAGCAGCTATCCGTTCTCTCTCTCTCTCCCGCTCCCTCTCCCGTTCCCGCTCTCTCTCTCGTTCACGCTCCTTCTCCCTCTCTCTTTCCCTTTCACGTTCTCGTTCCACATTTGCCGCTGCAGATGCCGCAAGGTGAGTGGGATGCCCTGCAAAACAAACAAATGTAAATGCTTCCACAAAAAGCTTAGAGACAAAGACTCTTAAAAGAAACCTGAGTGTTTTAACCAAGTTTAAAATTTCTAAATTCGTATCTGTGATCATTACTGTGCAAAATGGCTTTGGTTATTTTATCCAGTTTATCAGTGAGATGCTTGGAGGAAAACTTAGGATTCTCCTTAATGTGATGTCTGGCATCACATTTTGAGAAAATGAATGAAGCTCAAATGCTACATGCATAATGAAGAAAGTAACAGACATAAAGAAGGCTTCATGTTGGAACTTTCAAAGATGTTATAATAATAATTTCTAAATTTGTATCTGCGATCATTACTGTGCAAAATGGCTTTGGTTATTTTATCCAGTTTATCAGTGAGATGATTGGAGGAAAACTCTTAAGATTCTCCATGATTTTTGTTTGAAGTCCTGACGGACTCTGGAAAGATATGGGCAAAATAGTACCAAGTGCACCTGATGGATAAGAACACCCCGAAAAAGCCACTATGAGATGTTAGCTGTAAAGCACGGGACTGAATGGGAGAAGGTATCAAGGTAGAAATAGGTCCAAGCTTTGATTTATAAGGCTACGAGATGAGAAAAGAAGAAAATTTGAGATGAACCACAGCGCAAAGAAAGAGTTGTTCACAGAGTCTCACCTGGTGACATAGAAGCAGGATTGTAAGGCCTGGGAGGGAAAGTTAGCTGGGTACCAGGTATGTAAGTGATTCTGTCCATTGGAGGAGTGTTTGTTCCACCAGGGTGAGGCACTAAGATTGTGGGGGGCATATTGGTCAAGTCAATGATGCCTGTAGGAAAAATTTAAAAAACTGAATTATGAATTTTTCCTCCTTCTAAAGGCCAAGCATCCCATTGTTTTCTACTAGTCTTTCTTAACACTCATTAACTCATATACCAGTTTTGAAAATAAACAAGGCATGCACATTACCAGACACTCCAAAACTGGCCAGGCCAGGAAAGTATCCATTTAAAAATGGGTGGAAGGAAGGAGGCTACCCCAGGCATCGGCTGTTTCCCTCTCTTCTCTGCTCCTCACCCCTCAGAGCCCCAGTGGCACGGAGGAACTGGGTCATATAAGACCCAGATTTTTATGGTATTTGTTAAGTGATTACTATGTGCCAAGCACTATACTAAGTGCTGGAGTAGATACAACTTAAACAGGTTAGGCACAGTCCCCGTCACACATAAGGGCTCCCAGACTTAATCTCCATTTTATTACTACTACTAATAATAATAGTGGTATTTGTTAAGTGCTTACTATGTACCAGGGACTGTACTGAGCACTGGGGGAATACAAGCAAATCGGGCTGGACATGGTCCCCTGGGCCCACATGGGGCTCACAGTCTTAATCCCCATTTTACAGATGAAGTAACAGGCACAGAGAAGTGAAGTGACTTGCCCAAGGCCACACAGCAAACAAGTGGCAGAGCCGGGATTAGAACCCATGAACTTCTGACTCTCGGGCCCGTGCTCTAACCACTATGATATTAGCATAGCCTCTAGGCCATGCTGCTTCATGTCGATTTGGTGACGGTACTTACTTTATAATATTATTTGCTAGTACTTACACAAGAAAGTTAATTAAATGCACCCAGGGAGAAAAAACATCTAGTATTCAGGCACTGGGAATTTAGAGATGGTGGACATTTTGTTGGCTAGTGGACTTGTTTTAAATTAGTGGGACCTCCTGATAAAGCTGCTTCTTTATTCTATACTTCCCAAGTGCCTGGTACCAAGGAGGTACTCAATAAATGCTTCTTCTAGTTTCACGACCCCTAGACTCAAAAAAAGATTCTCCACGCTGAAGATGGGATACAAGAGACATACCTCTGGTTGCTGGATACGGGAGGCCTAATGGTTGTTCTCTAGGAGATAGTCCTCTGGCTACATCAGGGCGCAAGTTAACTTGCATCTGCTGGGAGGTAATATAATCATTTAGGATGGTCTGCCTTGTATTTTCCATTGCATAAAGCTGGTACTGACTTGGATAACCTGGGGTAGGTGAAAGCTGCCTCTGGAACAGGTACGCGGCAGCAGCTAGAATCAGAAAATGAGAGAGACATCTTGATTCACAGAGTAGTGATGTCTGGCATCACATTTTGAGAAAATGAATGAAGCTCAAATGCTACATGCATAACGAAGAAAGTAACACACATAAGGAAGGCTTCATGTTGGAACTTTCAAAGATGGTATAATAATGAATGTGCATTTTTAAAAAAAATCTCATGTAGTAGAAATTACTGAAGAAAATTATCTAAGAGAATAAGCATATAATGCTTAAAACAGAAGGGGAAGAGATGACCTAGTTGAAATTATTTACTTTTTCTATCAGTTCTGACCACCAACTGTATTCGCCAATTGTATCTCAATTATACCTATTTCTGTAGTGACCAGCCAGTACCTGAGACCTTTTGATAAAATCACCACACTAGATGTATTAAGTTGGGTTTTTGGGTGAGCCATTAATTTAATTTTTTCTTCATTAAAATTCACAAAAGACTCTCTTAAAAATGATGGTTTAAAAACTGGAATGAGGAATTCCATGGAACTCGTGTCTTACATGAATTTGGTAGAGGGATCATTGTATTATGCAAAAGGAATGAAAATTCTATATTGTTTTTGGAGGCTTTTCACTTTTGCCCGCTGTATGTGAGCCTTTCCTTGAACACCGATATAATACTATTTTA